>NW_006439192.1:6856650-6885528 GCF_000325575.1 Pteropus alecto
GAAAGAGTCAAAAACTTCATCCTGAAACACTACAGTGGCTTTTTTCAAAAGTACTGTGATGAAGCATTGGAAATTTTAAGTTTCTGGGAAAGACATCAGCACTTTCCCAGTTTACTGTAGTAGATATAGTTCACAGAGAATTCAATGGAACCAGTGCATTTGAATGCAAAGACCTCCAAAGGATAGTTACCTCACCCTCATCCTGCCTTCTGAATGTCATGCAAGTTATTTTTTAAAGGTAAACCATTTCAGAACCATACA
Organism: Pteropus alecto; assembly: GCF_000325575.1. Lineage (NCBI taxonomy): Eukaryota > Metazoa > Chordata > Mammalia > Chiroptera > Pteropodidae > Pteropus > Pteropus alecto. The sequence goes on from NW_006439192.1 coordinate 6,856,912, forward strand.
GGAATGGAGTGTATTAAAAATGGAGTTTCTGGCTTCCATTCTATGTTATAGAGGTGATCTTAGAATAGGGGTGTGTTAGTCCAGCTCCTTCACAAAGCTGACTCCAATACAGAGTTAAATGTGCAGTTTTTATTAGGGGAAATGCCTATAAGAAAAATGTAGAGAGCTAGGGAAGATTAAAACATCAGAACACGATGCTATCCTGGTTAGTAATAAAGGAAGAGAGAAGGAAGGTTGGGTGGCAATGACATAATTCTGTGCAGTCTAATGAAGGTTTGCAAAAGTGTTGAGGAGTCTTCAAACCAAAGTTGATCATCAGAGGAATCCCAGGTCTCCCCAGAAGATTCCTACCTTATATCCCTGCCACTCAGCCTCTGGCTGTAAGTAACTTATAAGAAGTGTGGTCTCAGTGCAAGCGTGGTGATGAATCTTAGAGCACACAGCAGGGGCCCTTCTTCAAGTAAGCCCTCTAGAGTTGGAGGTCTGTGAAACATGTTGTCATGAGCATTGCATGAGAGATCTGGTGAAAGGCTGACATGTAACAATCTAGCATATTCCACACTTTTTCAATTTCAGAACCATATCATGACTTTAAACCATATTTAACTTCTAAAAAAAGACCAAAATAATATTTGGCTAACACGATGTAGCTGTTCTGACTACAACCAAATACATCCTCATCTTCTCACAAAAATAAAGTTGTGTGCTACTTTATTCACCCTGAGTGATATTTATCACTCTTCTAATAAGTCACAATCCTTTTGATATCCTTTAACTTAAATACTGATTTATAGAGTTAACCACTATTAACAATCTTATATCAAATAGAAAGTGAGTTGGGTAAAGGAAAAATAGTTTGTGTGCTCATATTAAACAATGAAAAATATGCATAAATAATCCAGTTGTCATTTTTGCAACTGGTCGCAAGGCTGTCACTGCAATTTGTAACTTTCTTCTTCTACTGCTCATTTCATTTTTCCTTTGCACTCAGCCAGTACCTAGATGATGTGGTTCTTATCCTCGTGGGTCTGTGCTTTTAGTAGTCTTGCTCGTATTCTGTTATTGTAGTTTCTCAGTAGCTTTTACTATGAAATATAGGAGTACTAAAAGTTTCCACAGAGAATCCCTTGGGTTTCAGGCATGCTTCTTTATGTTCTATTGTGTAATAGTAACTCTGTTTCCCCTTGATAATCAGGATTAGTCACACAGACAACATATATACTTCATCTGTTTGAGGAACCCCAAGTGGCCAGGTGTCAGTCTCAATTTTCAGATCAATGAAACCTTTGCTGTGTCATGTAGAGGTTTCTCTCTTTTGCAAACTGAGAACTCTAATCAAAAGGAACCCAAAGTTTTGAGGATGGAAAACAACAGACTTCTAGTAGGTCATTACATGTTATAGGATCCACTCTCAGTTTTACCCTTGGGCTCCTAGACTCGTGCGTCCTAGCTATATGCTGGCTCAAATCACATATCATACCCAAAGGACATTATCTAGCCCTATCAAAGTATTGTATCTCTGGCTATGCCTTCTACCAGACTACCTCTGGAAATGATCTTGTATGCTTATTCTCTCAGTTAATAATGATTGAGTATGCCCTATGTTAAAACTGTTAGAGGCTGCAGAAACTACCTTAAGCATCGTAGAGATGTAAAGATGTGGTTTCCTTAAGTTTAAGTTACAACAATTATCATTTAGTAATTAAGAAATTAAAAATGCTTTAGTAGAAGCACAAAGAATATGCTATACTGATTAAGGAAGGAAAAAATCACTTCCATTGTGAAGGTTGGAAAAAGCTTAATGGAGTGCAGGAACCACTTTAGAAAGTGGAAATAAAAGTAAGACCAAAAACGTAGCAATTTCAGGAACTCAGGGAGAGCAGTCTGACTTGGCTGAAGATAAAACAAGTGTAAGAAACAGGTGAGAAAGGAAGTTTGAAGGGTGAATGGGTATGAGATCTTTGCAGGAACTGAAATGTCAGTCTAATGACTTCTTACTACAATGAGAAGCAGGTTTTTCTTTCTGTTTGCTTTCTGCCAGAAAAATTAAGTCACAAAATATTACAGAAGCAGTCTGAGCTTAAACCCTGCCTCTACCACTCAGTTGTATGATCTTGAAGAAGTATGTATCTCTCTGAGCTTCGGCTTCGTTGTTACTAAATGTGGATAATAATATAGCCAAGGATGATAATATATTCACAAGGTTAAAGGGACTAAATGCCTGCTATAGTCTTTTATTAAATAAATATGCCTTGAGCTACACACGAACGTAGGTAGTGATCATCAGACAATGAGGACTGATAACTACACTGGGGAGGTGTCATGTATGGTTACAACCTAGGACTCACACTTCACTAGTTCCCACAGCTCTTTTGTGATGTAGAGTTTGAGGCCAGGAGTCCCATACTCTGAGGCCACTGGGCATGAGGAAGTGAGTGATGGGACTTTTCCTCAAATGGCCTTTTACTGGACCATGACCTATTTCCTTTACTTCCTTTTCATCTCCTCATCCTTTAGGGTGAAAAATTACTTCATTACAGCTTGTTGTAATCACAAGAAAAAATATATACAAGTATATAATTTCATAACTATAAGTATTAAATTAAAATGTCCATTGCTTAAACCACTTTAGAATTTTAACAGGCTTTTATACTAGATTCCCTACTCTCAGCTCCAACCTCTCCCCAAGCCCCATGCATCTTCTGCCTCATGGAAAGACACCTTAATCATAATGTGTCATGATTATTACAATAATAACTTGTTCTTGTGATATATAGGCACTGTTACTAGCACTGCAAATATATTATATTATTTAATGAGCAAAACAACCCTATGAGGTATGTGTTATTTTTATCCCGATTTTACAGATGAAGAAACTGGGATAGAAGGGGATCAAGTAATTTGCCAAAGCCTTACAGCTGCCAAGTAGGAGAACTACAATTTAAAACTTCAGTGCCAATCACGCACTTTTCCAGCTTTCTTTAGCCCACACTGCAGGGCATCGTATCGCAGTGACCCACCCTCCTCCCATGGCCCTCCAGACATCTCAGGTAGGTTACTCCACTCTTGGCTTTACATTTCCATCAACGTGAGATCATCGGAAAGGCAGTCGCTACAGTTTCAGGCCTGTTGTAGTCAATCTGTCTTTGATAAGATGAAATACTCTTTCTCTGTCTGAGCTACACTCTGCCTCAAATAATATTTCTATATCTTCCAGTTTTGAAATTTTAAAAATTTGAAGTAAAATTTAGATTTTATTAGTGGCAAAATCTGTCCTCTTCAGTTTCCTGCTTTCCCTCTCTCTGCACTCAGCACAGGACAAGGCATGGTTGACTTGTGTTCAATATAATCTAAAACCTGGCAAGGTCGAGAGCCAAGCTACACATAAACAGCAGCCACATCTGGGTTTCATCTTCAACATCTTAATACTAGCTAACACTTATCTAGTGTTTGCTATGAGCCAGGCACTATCTAAATACTTTAGATAATTAACTTATTTAATCTTTAAAACAATGCTATCAGTCAGATATTATTACTGGTTCCTTTTACAGATGGAGAAACTAAGGCATAGAGAGGTTAAATGCTTGCTCAGAGTCACACAGTAGGGCTGTGGCAGAGCTAGAATTTGAGCACAGGCCAACTTGTTTCTAAGACCATGCCACTATGTCGTACTTCCATGATTTCTGAATTCTTATTTCTCCCTATATTACATTTATTTCTTCCTCTATCTCAAAAACATAATCTCAGAATTTATTAGAGTGACTTCTTAGACTTTACCTAGAAATGCCGTATCTCCCAGCAAGATATTAGTCTCTCATAGCCATCTTGCTATCTATCATGAGATTCTGACCTCTTGGACATAGCTAATTTCACCAAGTATTGTCATCTGCGCTAGAAAGGGCCAAAAAAATTCTCAGAACTGAGAACAAAAGGAGGGTGAACACTGTGAAAAGCGCAACTCCAGGGAAAGTTTGTAAATGCCTGCTGTTAAAATTCTCAGGCTGTTCTGGTTCCCATCTTCTGAGTCCTGGTTTTAATAATGTTCTTGGATTTTGTGCAGCACTCGAGAATCCTTCTAATAAATTTCCTTTTGATTAAGCCAGTTTGAGATGGCCTCTGTGACTTGTAAGCAAGGGTCTCATCTGAACCACTGTGCCTCCCATTAGCATTCTTTTGCACACAGGCCACCTGTCAAACAGTCCTCCAATAATAAATATTATTTTGCTAAACCACACACATATTATTGTTCTTCCCTCAGTAAAGGGAAAGCATACTCAAACACATATACAGAAAGAGAACTTTAGCTATCTTTCACTTTTTTTAAATCAAATTTTCCCTCTTATTTTACAGCTAGAAATTTCCTTCAGGTATTTCAATAAATATTTATTTTTATGAAATATAAACTATTGAATCTAAACCTTATAATTAATACTAAATCCAGAAGCCACCATTGCTCAATCAAACTGAAATAACACTATTGTCTTCAGATATTACTGAAACAAATCCTTTTAAAGGCATAGTGCACTTACTCTACAGTGAAGGTCACTGTCCAATGACAGTTTTGAGTAGAGGCACTTAGCAAGAGCAACAATAGTACTGAAGCAAAGCTGAGAAGGGAAGATCATAATTTTATTCTTGTACTATTTTGTGTTCTAACAGCAGAAAAACAGGTTTATTCCATAAAGTGTGAAATATTAAAATGCATGTTTTATTTCTATTTAAAAATTAAACCAATCAGCTTATCGATTAAAGCATTTGTTTGAAAAACCAATTCGGTGTCTGGTGCATTGCTAGGATGTTTTAGTATTTCCAGCTCTTTTGGTTCTATTAATTTTCTAATTCATCTTTGCCTATGCCTCACACTGATCAGTACTATGAGTGACTTTTCTTTACATTATACCACAATTGCTCCACAGGAAGAAATTCATGATGAGAATAGATTGACAATGACTAGTGCCCATACATCTCTTCCTGTGTTGAGGTTCATTCTTTGTCTATATGCTGCATTTTGGAGCTCTACAATTTATGTAAATACACACACACACACACACACACACACACACACACACGCATATATGTATTACATGCTCATACTAAATCCAGAAGCCACGATTGCTCAAACTGAAATAACACTATATGTACATATATTAATAGATATACATATATGTTTATACACGTATATACATAAATATGTATATACATATACATATACCAATATATAGTATATACATAAATAGTATCTACATGTATACATATATTATCTATCTATCTATCTATCTATATCTATATCTATATCTATATCTATATCTATATATAGCCTATACATATATATAACCTAAATTTTTAACTTCAAAATGTTGCTGCCTTCTAACTGACTTGGCCAAGAGGAGACAAACAACCCTAGTTTTCCATTACAAAGTGGTTCTCAACCAAAGGTCTCTGTTCCCTAGGGAACATTTAGCTGTCTGTGAGAATTTCTGGTTGTCACATGGGCAAGAGGAGAGTGTTACTAGCATCTTCTGGGTAGAGGTGAAGGGTACTGTGAAACGTCCTACAATGCACAGAACAGCACCTGCCCCCAATGTTAATCACACCAAGGTTGTGAGACTCTGCTGTAGCTGGTGTTATAGTGAAGGCAGCACAACGAGATAATTAAGAGCATGGATTTCAGAGCCAGACAGACTTGCTCTTAAATTCTGGCTCTGCCATTTACTAGCTCTAATGCTATTATAAGATATTTTTGCTATCTGTGTTTCAATTTTTCCTATTAAGTAGAGTAATAATCATTATTGTGTAGTTTTGTTGGGAAGATTGAATGAGCTAATCAGTGCATGTAAAACATTGTTCAAGGCACACAGTACTCAATAATAAATCATGTCTTTCATCTTCTTCACCCAAGACATAATGTTCTTTCCAAAGAAATTTTTCTAAGAAACTAAGTAAAAAATATAACAAATAAGAAATGAATACAAAAGCGTAGAAGTAGACATACGTATCAAGTTGAGAGTCCTTATTCTAAGGCCATGGAAGCCAAATCACCAAGAGGCCTGGTAGACCTAGCTTACCGCTTCCCCTTGTCTGTTTGTATGGAGAGCAGGTGAGGCAAACTCAAGTGATTACAGGGCCCACACAGGTAATATATATGGTACAAGTGGCCCAATGTTGGCATGCTAAACACATAGGAATGTCTTCACTTCTACAAAGAAATATGCTCCTTCCCATTTTTCTTGAATCATGTGGTTCTCTTAATCCTTTGTTTTTTCTGCTGTTGACAGAGACATTGGTATAAAGTAATATTTCTCTTCCTTAATCCATACGACAGTGCAATAACAATGATAAATGGCAACTAACACTCGGCCTTGATGTTGGAAGATAATTGTAGGTGTGTGTGCAAGCTGGAGAAGTCAGCCTGGCCTTAAAAGGGCAACTACTACTCAAGTTCAGACGATTATTGAAATGTAGAAACACAGGTTCAGTGGATGCCAAATCTCTTCACTTTTTGAAAAGAAGTCAGTATTCTCCTGTGAACTCTCTTGATATTTAAATATTGGTTTATATTGTTGAAAAATTGCTCTGTGGATAAAACAAAACATGTCTGAGGACTGAATTCAGCCTAAGGGCAGGCAGTCTACTGCCACTAGACTAATAAAGCTTTTGTGTTCTCTATCTTTTAATCTCATTACCATTATTAAAAATTCTCAGCAATGACTAATGTATTTGCTCATTCAACAATTATTAAATGTCTATTGTGTGTCTAGTACTATTTTAAGTGCAACTGGTACAGAAAGTGCAAAGGCCCTGTAACAGACAGGGCACTTAGCAGAAATGAACAGCATGTGGGCCAGAGCATAGTGAGTAAGGACCAGTGTGGAAGAGCTTGTGGGTTATGGTAAAGATTTGAATTTTGTTCCCAGTAGATGAGAAACCATTGGAAGTGTTTGAATAGAAAAGTCCCATGTTTTTATTTATATTTGATTAGGATTATTCTGGCTTCTACTGAGACTAGATGGTAGAGACACAATCAATGCAGAGTGCTCTGAGAATAGCTGAGGCTGAATCTTGGTAGCAGTCAATTATGAACACAGCTGAAACTGGCTCTTCATTGTAACATACCACTTTTCAGTTAAGTTCCCTATGAAAAAGACCCTTCCTCTCACTTACAGGAACGTTTTAAAGATCCCAGGCCATCGTGTTCTTTTTCCTCTTTAGACTCTTCAAAGTCTCATAGCTTTGCATCTGCACTTCTGCTTCTCTGCTAGGTTCCTTATGGATTTGACTCTCAGCTGAAATAGACTCTTTCTAAGTTCATCTTTACCACAGGGTAAAGATGTCTTGCTTTACTCTCTTCTCAGTTCCTTTTCTTACCCCTGGTTTTGAAATCATCACCTTAAACAGTAGCACTCTCCTCTATACTCCACTTGATCTGAAAGAGATTTGAGGGAGACTCTTGTACCCTGGATGATGGTTATCTGTGGCCATTTCTTCTCCAGTAATCAAAAAGTAAGAAACTGTGCATTTCTTATTCTTTCAATCACTGCACCACCTCTGGATAACTTTCATGTTTTCTCTTTAAAAAGTGTCCTCATTTCCTTCAATCTTTCTTTTCATTAAGAGCACACTGCTCTGAAGATAGTCTATCAGGTTTCAAAAGCTGGCTTTGCCACCTCCAGTTTTTGGGTCCCTTGGTAAGTAACTCAACTTCTCTGCTTTCTTCTGTGTTAAATGGGATAAATGACACTTCTCACAGGATTGTTGCGAATATTAAATGAGTTACTACATACAAAGTACTCATAAGAGTGTCTGACACATAGTATTCTTTGAATTAATGTTAGTTATTATTACTTTTATCTTATGTAGATGATTTAAAAAGTATTGAATCTTTCCATTTATATAAAGTACATGTACATACTGCTCAATAAATCAGTGTTTAAAACTACAAAGAATAATGTGTGTGTTACGTGCTATTGTCTCTGACTCATGGCAACCTATGAATGAGCGATGCCCACAATGTCCTGTCTTCAATAGCTCTCCTCAGTTCCTGTAGACTTATTCCTATGGCTTCTTTTATGGTATCAATCCATCTCATATTTGGTCTTTCTCTTTTTCTGCTCCCTTCTATTTCTCCCAGCAGTATTATCTTCTTCTCATGATGTGCCTGAAGTAGGACAACTTCAGTTTTGTCATTTTGCCTCTAGCAATGTTTCAGGCTTAATTTGCTCTAGGACCCACTTGGTCATCTTTCTGTTGGTCCAGGGTATCCACAGAGCTCTCCCCCAATATCACGTTTGAAATGAATCATTTTTTCCTATCAGCATTCACTGTCCAACTTTTGCATCCATACATATTAACTGGGAATATGATGATCTTGGCCGTGGGTCTAACCACACATCATTGCTCTTAATGATCTTTCCTAATTCTTCCATTGTTGCCCCATGAGTCTCAGCCTTCTGTTAATTTCTTGGCTGCAATCTCCATTCAAATTGTTGACTAAACCAAGGGAAGCAAAATCTTTAACAGTGTCAATGTCTTCATTGTTTATGTTAAAGTTGTATATTTCTTCTAGTCATGATTTTTGTCTTCCTGATATTCAAATGCAGTCTTGCTTTAGAACATTCCTTTTTCACTTTCATCAAAAGTTGTTTCAAATCATTACTACTTTATGTCAGTAAAATGGTATAATCTGCATATTTTAAGTTATTGATACATCTTCCAACAATTTTTACTCTTCCTTCCTCTCAGGTTAGCCCAGTTTTTTGTATGGTATGTTCTGTGTACAGATTAAACAAACAGGGATATAAAATTCACCCTTGTCTGATACCTTTGCCTAAAGGAAACCATCCTGCCTCTCTCTATTCTGTCCCGACAGTGGCTTCTTATCCAAACTACAGGTTATGGGTCAGGGCAATTAAGTAGTTTACAGAGGTTAAATATTCACTGAATGATAAAATCACTATTAGGAAAACATCACATGAATTGAGTGACTTAAAAAAAAAAAAAAACAGAAGGAAAAAAGAAAGATTCTGATTTAAATGATTTGAAGCTGTTCTATTTTACAAGACTGTCAAAATATGTGTGTAGCTCAGGAATTTTAAGTGGGAAGAGACAACCTCCCATAAATCTTTCCTTACTGTATTCATATCTGACCCATGTTAGACAATTAAGTCCCTCATGGTATATGAACAAAAAGGAGGTGGGGGACAGGGTGGGAAGGAGGTTGGATACTGCTGTCTTTTTATTTGTCTTCAGAAAAAATAATGGCCTCAAGAGATCAGACTTATTCTCCTTTTAATGAGAAAGGTGTGGAGAGAAAGAACAAAGGCATGAAAGAAAGCTAGAAGGAAAAGAAATAGCTTGCATCATTTAAAAACTTCATAGTCAGTTTCATAATTGGTATTTATTAATGATTTCTTTGCTTTAGGTAATTCAACTGGTGGAAATCTAGCATTCAAAACAGAAATAAGGCAACCTTTGCTGTTTGTATGATTCAAAACAGGGCTGCCTTAAGGACAAAAGTCTCAGGTATATTTAAAAGAGAACTCAATTGAAAGAAAATTGGTTTGCAAAGAGCTTTTCAATGACCATCCTTTAGTTATTTATTAATTTATTTGCATTGTCATTTTATTAATAACTAGACCCTCTGGAAATTCCTAATCCTTAGCTACAAATTTCTGAAGGGACAATAAAGAGATTGAGGAAAACAAATGATACCAGCATTTGAAAAAACTCTGAAAAAGAATAGGAGACTCATCAGGAGCTTGTTATTCAGTGATGGAGGATTCTTTCTGTTTGATTAACAGTTTAGACCAGACTGGACAATTATTTTGATAATTTCTTTACCTGTAGTAGGCTGTGACAGATGCAGCCCTTTTTCTAAAGATCGCCTTTCTTTGATTCCTGTTACTTGGACTTATAAATTTGCTTCTTTATGTTATAGAGCTGTTTAAATGAATGTTTATACATGTTGAAATTAATACATACATTTAAATAAAAATGCAAATTATACATATTTAAATGAAAATAATCACGGCCAGCAGATGGATTAACATCTACCAGACTCAATGCTCTTTAGGAGGTGGTTTAATTCTTCTGTCAGTTCATTTATAAATCTGCTGCCTCCAGTTTGTAAAATGTAGTAATTTGGTTTAACCATTGGCCTGGTGGGCTACAAGTTCCTCTGAGTTGAATACCTTCCATCTCTGCATGGCTTCCTGTTAAATATTTATTATCGAACGATGTTGGAAATCAGGTGAGATTTTGCATCCAACTAACACACAAATGTTCCATGCTGATCCCCTCCCTTAATTAAACCTCCAGATCCTGTCCTTATAATAAATGCTTGAGTAAAGAACATGAAAAAACAACAAAAGTCTCCTGCTTAGGCCAGACTCCATATCTAATGCTATTATACTTAAAAACAAACAAAAACTGAAAAAACAAAACAATAACAACAACAAAACCCAACAGTGAGAAATGAACAGTATTATGAACCTTTCTTTTTCATTTTTCAATTCTTAGGTGATACATCTGTTACCTGTGCTTCAACATAGGTATAAAGAAGTGATATACTTATTAGGACAAGTTTATTTACTCGATTAATTTTTTACTTTTACTTTTTATTTGCTGTCTTTATTTTGTTTTCCTTGTTGTCTTTATTTTGTTGTCTTACATATACTTAGTTGTTTCTATCTTTCAACAACTCAAGGGTAAGGAAAATCAAGTCAGCATATTAACGAAATTCAGAATTGTAGGAAGCAGAGGCTGGAGAGTAAATGATTGTTCTTTCCCACTCCTTCCAACATCAAACATCTGGTTTATCAGCAAATGATAAACCCAAAGAAGTTTCCAATCCATATTAATCCTTGGTTATAAAGTCCTTCCCTTCGAAGTTCAGAAATAAACCAATAAAATAAAATAAAATAAAATAAAATAAAATAGAAATAGCCCATTTTCAAAGCAAAAACAAAAACAAACAAACAAAAAGAACCCCAACCCAAACCAACCAACCAATCAACCAACCAAAAAACACTCATTTTTTTATAGTGAAGTCTAGAAAAGCTCAAAAGAAGTGGGAATTCTCTAATGATGGCACAGAAAACAATAATTCTCCCTTTGCTGGGCTTGGTATTTACAGACTACTATGGCCCCTGAAGTTGGGGCAGCCCCTTGTAGGCAGAAAGGTGATTTCAAGGCTCACAGCATTCTGCAAGTTCACTGCTCAGAAAGCACCTATACTAAATATTTTTATGCCAAGGCCATGAAAATCCAGGAGTGCAGCCGTCCTCAAAATTTCTCATTTCTTACCTGCCATAGCAAGGTCACCAGGTGGCTGCACAAATGACTGTAGAATAGATTGCATATGGCAGGGCAAGCAGAAAACAGGAAAGGGATTATACTGAAATGGCACTGAGGCCCTTACAGAAACTTCCTTCTTGCTAAGGCAATTCACAGCACAGGTAGAGCAAATGGGCTTCCTTTAAAAAATTCTGAAAGGCTTCCTCTTATCAACCCTGAGTTCCTCATACTGCTTTATGAATTGTTAACACACAGGTTCATCTCCCTTACCTTTAGAAAAACGAGGCTCACATTTAGTGCTCTTTCCTCATAGTATAATGCTACCTGACTCCACACTTGTCAGCTCTGTAAGCCTCCAAACTCTAGAAACCTGTTTCTACTTGAAGGTACAAATTTTCTCTGCTCACCTCATGAAGTTGTTATAAAGGTCCAAAAAAAAATAATAATTGGGAAAGTAATTTCCAAACTAACATAATAGGCAAATGTATGTGATGAATATTAACTCTATATGTCCTATTTTTTTTTTTTCCTAGAATTTTCCAGAGGACAAACTGGATGTCGCTTGTATAAACCTGGGTGCTTAATTCCACTGGAGGAAGAGAATGCCACAAGTATCCCTAAGAAACATGTTATAGCAAATTATTCCTCCTAGTCAACTGCTGGAGGATTTTTCCATGCTTTTCAGAATGCTTTTTTCTCTAATATTCGAGCTGTTTATTTCCATTTCCCTTTAAAAACATTTTTCTCCTAATGCTTCTTAGTTTTTTAATTTCAGTTTTTTTAACTTTACATTTAAGTTCTTCATTCTACTCTTTATTCTTAATCCCTTTTTCTCTTACATATTTAACTTTTTATCTTGTGGTCTTTACTCTTTTATCTTTTTCATTTTCTCCTCTTTCATGTGTTTAATTTTTTATCTCATTCGCTTCTTGCTCTTTATCTTTTATTTTACATCTCATCTATTTTATCTCATTTTTAACTTTTAACCTTTTAATTTTATTGGAATTTGAATTTTTTTTTCATTTTTAACTTTTGCAGGATTCTTTTCATTTTCTCTCATTCTTTAGTCTCAGTATTTTAGTTTTATTTTACATTTAACTGTCTACCATAATGTCATTATTTTAAAGAAATCAAAAGTAAAAGTCTTTCTCATCTAGTATTTATCCTTATTTTAAAATTTGTTTCTACAATGACTAGCCAGGAGGCTGGCTATAGGTGTGGGGGTATAAATGATAACCTAAACCCTAAAGTGCAGAGGCCTCCCCTGCTCCTCAAGGTACCTTGGGAGGCACCTCCATCATCAGGCTGTGTTGCTCACATAACGTACACAAGAATATCAAGATATCTGGAAGCCGAGCCTTCTCTTTTCACACTGATACGTTTGGTTTACTGGAGTGATGTTGTTTCCTAGCATTTCATTTATTCCATCAATGCTTACATGAGCTTTTGTGTGGTGATAATCCTTGAGAACAAAACTGTATCTGGTTGACTTACCAGTAAGACCCAAACCCAGTCTGCATACCCTAATATGTTCCCCTTTTCCAGTATCAAAACTAAACTTCAGTCAGATTAACAGAGATAGTCAGAGGCAGAGCAAAGCACTCTCCTGGGATTAACCAATTTCTTGGAACTAAGATGCATAGCAAATTTGAGAGTTCTATTTCTTCAAATTTAGGAGACTCTTAAATTTAAGTCAACGGTATTAAAATCACCAAATGTGATCATGTAACTAGTGTTCCACAGAACAAGAATGAGCCATGAACCAAAACAATCAGGGAATGAGAGTAAATAAAATAGGTGACTACAAAAATGTAGAGTGAGGACCAGAACTGTGTGTTAGTATGACCTTTATTTAAAGTGAAAGGCTTTTACAGCATGTGGAGGGACTGACTGTGGTCTGAGAACAGCAAGGAGGATACAACTACACATCCAAGCCCAAGATTATGAATTGTGTGAGAGACAAAGCAGCTGCCAGCAGAGAGAGCTACAGGAGAGAAGCAGTGTTCTCTCTGAGCAGAAGAGAACAATATGAAACTGAAGCCCTCAGAGAAGAACCTGAAAATTAAAGGCGTGTGGCTGATGAGAGATCCTGAGAATCAGAGGGCACAAAGGAAAGGTGTCAGGAGCTGAGAGAGGGCTGGAGATGGATTTAGATTAGTGGATGTTGGCAAGGTGGGGGGACACAGTCCAAAGAATGAGGGAAGAAAACTGGAGTGTTGAATTTCTTGTGGGGTCAGTAGTGGACAGGGTTAGAGGCACTGAAGGGATTCTCCATGATGGTCCATCTCTTTATTAGATGCCGGTGGTAAAGCTGAGAGTGTTTCAGGAGAGTGATGGAATCTCAATAGGAACACACAGAGGTCTCTGGCTTCTCTTCTGCCTTTTGCAGCATAAGGTCAAAGTGAGGATAGTGACAATGTGAGCTGATTCCTTTCAGTCATCTTTTACCCTGAGAAGGAATATTATGGAATGGAGAATGCCCTTAAATGTAACCTTATTATTGCTGCCTGGGGACTCATTTGTACTCAGGCTTGAGAAGTTAGAGGAAGGAGAATAGTTAGATGTGCTGGGTAGATTTTGAAATCTCTTGGTGATCTGTGGTTATCTAAGACCTTTAACTCTGCCTTGGAAAAGGATCTGAACAGACAATTCACTAAAGAAAGAATACCAAGAGCCCATAAGCAGAAAAAAAATGTTTAAGATGTGTATACTCAAATACATGCAAATTAAAAATATAAGGAGATAATAGTTTTCAGCTATCAAATTAACAATGATAAAATAATTATAACATTTAAAACTGGTGGACTGGGGTCACAAGAGCAATATTATAGCTACTAGTATAAATTATCATAACTTTTCTGGAAAATAATTTAACAAAATGCTTTAAAGATTTAAAAAATGTGCACTTTTAATCCATTAATATTACTTCTAGGAATCTATCTGAAGAAATTTATCCGAAGGTTTAAAATGTTCATATATAGAAACGTTTACTGCTACATAATTTGTAGGAGTAAAATTAGACTTACATATTAAAAACAGAAAAATATTTTAAACTTTATGACCCATTCCTATGATAGGAAACTACGACACCACTGAAAATCATGATTTTGTAGTGTTTTTAATGAAATGAAAATATCTTCATAAAATATTTTGTCAACAATGTAGGATATATATACACATATGTACATACCTGAATATAGATGATATAATAAAAACAAAACAGCATATACAATTAAAAATTGGTTCTCAAAACTGGTGTAGCTCAGAAGCATCTGGGAAATTTATTAAAATCACAGATTTCCTGGCCCTACATCATATCTATTGAATCAAAATCTCAAGTGACTTATGAAGTAGGAATATGGACAATTACAATTAAAAATAAATCATGTTGTTTTTCAAAGGAACACTTACTAATTTTAATCAGGAAAATGCAATAAATATTATTAAAATACAGAACTTCTTCCCAGTCATTGAAAACAATTCATTATCAGCAGATAGCTGATGCTCTAAAATTATTCTATGCTCAGAGCACATCAGTGAATAGGAGACTCTTACTCTACACAGCATCGAGTTTAACAAAGATTAGCAGGTAATAAAATAAAACAAAATATATTAATATTGCAAAATACCAAAAACTTCTCTAGCATTTCTATTCTACTTATTATAAATCTTAAAAACACAAAAACTCAGATGTAATAACAATATGTAGTAAAACCCAAAGTCCTTAGTGGCCAATCGATCTGGGATGAGAGTGATATACAAGTGCAGATCCTAATGAACACAGAGAAGCTGGCTTTCTCAAGCTTCATGAAGCAGGCCTACAGTCCTGAACTTCATAAAGCCAAATCTACTCTCTAACTA
Organism: Pteropus alecto; assembly: GCF_000325575.1. Taxonomy (NCBI): domain Eukaryota; kingdom Metazoa; phylum Chordata; class Mammalia; order Chiroptera; family Pteropodidae; genus Pteropus; species Pteropus alecto. The sequence continues at coordinate 6,872,065 of NW_006439192.1, forward strand.
GGTGCTGACAATATTCGTTTATTAACATAATTGGAAGAAAACTCACCTGATTTTACACCTGTCCAAAACCACTCTTGGTTGATAGACACATATCCTCACTAATTTATCTTTATCAACTCCATGGATATCACCTGATCTTTATTCCTCTTAATTAGCTTCCATTAGCTTATTAAACATTCCATATAAAACATTTGCCAATTTTCTTATTGATTATTGTGCTGTTCATTCTAAGGCTGATATTTTGCACAAAGAGAAAACAAGCTTTATGTACAGTTATATTGCTGGTGACACCAATTAATGGCACTATTTAACATCACATGTACAAATCAGCTGGAAGAATACAAGGTTATGGCCATTACTGACCTGTACACTTTCTTTGTCTCTGTGGACATGAATTGTTGCCAGGCAAACTGCTGGAGCTCAATATAAGCTCTGGTTACTGTATGACTGTTGTTTGTAATACTAGAGAAGCTATGTCAGATAATAATTCAATTTTCAGCAGTTCAAATGGAGATGTGTTCTTCACTTCCATTCTTTAACTTGTTCCTTAATAAATTGAAATTACTCATGGATAAAATAGATGTTTATCTCTTACCACAGAGAAAAAAAATGATGCCTTCTCTTATACACAGATTACACAGATTATTGTCAGGAGAAAGATCAGCCTTTATAGAAAACTGACTTTTTTGTCAACCGTCAATTTGAGTAACTGTAAAATAAATATTATAAAGCTGATTTAATGATTGGTTTGTTACCCTTGATATTTAAGTGACTTGAAATCAATACAGTAGTACCTCTTTGTCTATAAGGAATACATTTCAAAACCCCCAGTGGATGCCTGAAAGCACGGATAGTACTCAACCCTATATATACTATGTTTTTTCCTATAATACATACCTATGATAAAGTTTAAATTATAAATTAGGCACAGGAAGAGATTAACAATAATAACTAGTAATAAAATAGAACAATTATAATAATATACTATAATAAAAGTTATGTGAACATGAGCTCTCTCTTAAAATATTTAATCTCATGGAGCGAAGATTCATTCTTACCATAAATCTTAGCAATCTCAGCATACAATTTGTTTGTTTGTTTGTTTCTTAGTAAGTCCATAACTTTCACTTTTTTACTTAAAAGAAGTGCTTTACAACTTCTCTTTAGCAAATCCAAATTGCCAGCATGACCACTTTTTTTAATTGGGGGCCATTATTAAGTAAAATAAGGGTGACTTGAAAACCAGCACTGTGATACCATGATACCAAAATGGCTACTTATATGACTACCAGATGGGGAGACTCCGGACAAGGATGATTCATGTCCCAGGTGGACGAAGTGGGTTGGCAGGAGAGTTCATCATGCTGCTTAGGACTGTACCCAGTTAAAACTTATGAATTGTTTATTTCTGGAATTTTCCACTTAATATTTTTGGAGCATGGTTGACTGAGGTAACTGAAACCGTGAAAAGCCAGACTGCAGATACAGGATGGATATTGTAATCATATTTAGTGAGTTATTCATTTAGTTAGCTAGGCTTATATTTTCAACCAATTGGAGAGTATACCAGGAAGTTATATGGCCCAATGTAAAGAAACCATACAGGGGCAGTTTATAATATTTGGGGAGGACTTCTTTATAAAATATAGAAAAAACAGTTTGTTTAGAAAAGAAAAAATCATAAATTACAACACAAAACAAAAAAAACAATAAATACCACAGACTTCGCATGTTTTCTAGGGCCTTAGCAGGGTCCTGCAAATCAGGGGCACTACAACTTAAACCTCATTGGCTCCATGGTAAGTCTGCCTCTGAGTCCTTGGGAGCTTTGTTTAAAAAAAAAAAAAAAAATGATGGTGACGATGTGTAGAGTTTGGTCTGCTTTAAATATTTTCAGACCTAAATGATGTAGTCATAAGATTTGAAGGCAAATATGCTGTTCGTTTGTGCTCGACTGTGGCCACGACAAGCTACTTTTTAGAGAGAATTTTGTCCTTTTTGCCAGGCATATTTAGGAGGCCTCTGTGCAGAGAGAGAAAGAGAGTGGGTTTAATAGCACAGATGTGTCTTTTCAAGATTCTCAACTTTTATAAGAGGATGTCAGCCCAAAGCTTACCTTAGCTAGCAGTTAAAAGATAAGGCTCTACATTTTATTGCTCTCCAGATACTTGTCAGAAGTTCACTGCCCTTAACGCATATCCAAAGCTTTGTTGGTAGAAGCAATGTTTATAGTTCACTCTCTGAAGGAGATGCATTCAATCCATTCCTCTAGAAACAACTATCATCTTTTCAGCACAAAGAATGAGTTCTCAGACATGGAGGTGCTAACTGAATAGATGCTCTCTGGAGTCATTATCTATTAGTATTTAGAGTCAGGCACACTTGCGAGCCACTCAGCTATTCTTTTCAAATCACAGTGCCTTCAGACAAAAATATTTTTTTCGGATATTTTTATTTTTATTTCTATCAGACTCTATGTACTCCCCACAGAACCTAAAGACTTAAATTCTATCTTTTGCTTACCGGGACTAGATTATCCTCATAATCTGTAAAACACGCACACCACTTTCATCTTCAGAAAAATCCAAATACTCTCTTTGTCTACAGAATAAAAATCTATATTTCTTAACTTGGGTTTTGAAGTCTACTTTAACTCATGTTCTCATTAATCCAGCTAAATCATGAAACTTCCAGACTTTGCCCAAAACTTTTTCTCAGAGATTATCTTCACTGTTCTACAGAAGCTATAATGTTCTCATCATTCACCACATCTGTGTAGTTATCTTTAAGGGCGTAACTAAATTTAAACCTCTTTCATAATCGCCCAAAGCAGAGTTAATCTATTTCTTTTCTATTCCCCTCCATTCACTCTTTTGCCCCTTAGTGTGTACATATTCAATATACACTTACTACAATTTCCTTGTGCTGTGTCTGTTTCTTTCTCTTTCAGAACAATGTGTTTGTTTAAGTGGGCCCTTGATACTCAGCAGACTTTCTTACACTAAGTCAGAACATATGTATTAGGATGAAAGGTATTGCCCAATTATTTTGAATAAAAATGGCTCCCCTCTTCAAAGTTGAACCCTTGGGAAGCACTGCAACATAATGGCAAACCTTAGAATCACTTAGAGAACTGTGACCAGGTCCTAACTCTGCCATTATTCGCAAGCTGAGTGACCCTGTAAAAATAAACTCTCTAAGCCTCAATTTAGTCATTTGCATAATGGGTAGAATATTTGTCTGTGAAGATTATTACATGAACTAAAGGCAAGTAAAACAGTATGTGTTTGATAAATGTGGTTGTGTCATCACTATTTAACACCCTGATTTCTTGCCTCTGTCGTGAGCATGGTGAGACTCTCCAGAGTCGAGGGCAACATATCCACATCTACTTCAGTCCTGAGCCCCGGAGAGATGTGTGGAATTTACTTGCCCTTATTCTCTATGACTATTAGAATATCCTCTTTAATACTGATCCCTAAAAGAAGCTTAAACATTTCTCATGATAACTGAAAGACAATGTTATGCTGACAGGCTATGAATGGAATCCCAGCAGGCAAAACAAGAAGGAAAGACAAAGCTCTAAAGCTGTAAAAGCATTTAATTCTTCCGCCATGAGGAGCCTGTGTAGAATTCTTTAATTTTGCCTATAGATGCCAGGTGTCTTTAGCTACTGTCATTCCCTTACTTGACTTTAAAAATTTTTATTTCCTTACTAGCATTTTACCAATGCCTTGTGGGCTAAGGAGTAGGGAAGGGGTGAGTGATTATGAAGTAAGATTTATAATGTTTCCTTATATCATGAAAGGTCAGTGACTATATTCTCTTACACAAAGAAAGATTTCATTCATGTACATAGAAATAAACAAGTGAGCCAACTCTCCTGGGGATGATTTGGCTGTTGAAAACAAGAACTACAAAACTATAGTATATGTGCATGTGTGTGCGCATGCATGTGTGTGTATACTTATTTTTAAAACAGATTGAAGACATATCAAAGTACCTTACAATAATAAATTAGTTATTGCCAGCCCAGGGACTCTGCATATGAATGAGACAAACTATCTGTACTTGGCCTTGCATCTTCCACAGTCAAAGAGATAAAACAATTTTTATTTATTTTTTACTTATTTTTTATTTTTATTTTTTATCTTTACAAGGCTCTGAGACTGTGTAAGACTATATACTATATCATATAATCTTCCTTGCTTTTTCTTTCCTTTTTTAAATCCTAGTAATCTACTCTTAGTAGTTTACTTAGGCAAGAAGCTCCTATGAAATAATTGATTTGAAAATGGTATGCTCCTGGTACATATATCAGCAAGTGTTATTCTTGTGAACCAGCTGTAATTCTCTGAGGAACATTCCTCATCCAACTCTGAACGTCCTACGGTCTAGTAATCTGGCCATTTATACCCTTAATATCTAACCGAACCATTATTTTCTCTCTTTCTCTTATACACAGACTCATACACAAACACATACTGACACATGCCAAGTCATTCTTCCTTCTCTCCACACTCGCCATGAGTCCTTACCATTTCTACCATTACATATAATAAAAAAAAATTATAATGAAAAATGAGGAAAATAATTCAACATGTCATGACATGCCCAGGCATTTCCTTAAACTCAACTGTCTTATGCTTAGAAAGAAATATTCATTTTTGTGATGCATTTTGGCCTAGAGTGTTGTATTACTTCTGATAAAAAATTTAATACTTACAACTTCAGTTTATTCAAGCAGGAGTGACTCTTCTGAATAAAACTTTTCATTATCGTGATGCTTAATTATGACCATCATAAAACAGAGTTTATTAATAAAATACATCAGAAATGCCCTTATAAAAAATGTCTACTTGATCCAATACATAATTAATATTTACAAACCTACATAAAAAAAAATCTCCAGATTCCATCACCCCCTCCCCTCTTAAACCTAACTATCAAATCCACACCTTTCTCTATATAAGCACAGTACTCTCCCCTTTTAGACTGCTGATACAGTTCAACGGGATGTGGCAGAGTCACACACACACATTAAATTTGTGTCGACAATCAGGTGAACTCTAAGAAAGGTCCAAGACTTTTCTTTATTTCTAATCCTAGATATAAAATAACATCTCTATGTAGCTTAGCTCATCCCTGCGCTGTCTCAACAAAAAGATATGTTTTTGTCACTTTCATGCACAGATAAGACTTGTATCAAGGTTGTTGGGGAAAGGATTGCAATTTTTCAATTTAAACTACCGCTCCTATCAGTGAAGTCTTGGTTAAACAAATTCCCAGTGAAACACAAGATAAGGCAAATCTATTAGTTTATTAAATAGAAAATTTGTTGCTGTGTTGTGTGTCAGTGGGAGGAAAAGGAAGAAGAGAGCATCTGGGTGTGATCTGATAATTACTCATTAACCAATGCAATTAGTAAATTCTCCAAACAATTACCTTGACCCAAATATTTACTCAATCCCACAATTATTATGTTAATGGAAGATGGCAAAGAGATCTCAGACATAATCTTGTCCTGCTTAACCTCTGCCTATCTGTGCTAAGCAGTGGTCAGACAGTCCTGTTCATATCTATGGTGTTCAATTTGTTTGTTTTGGTTGTATATATTGGATTCAGGGAATAGAGAGACCAAGAAGTGAAAGCAATCTATGAAGGGGGAAGTGAATTTTTCCTCTTCATCAGCTACAGATTAAATTAAAACAGTATTTGTTTTCCTCATTCTGGGCTACTATAACAAAATACCACAGACTGGGAGACTTAAACAAGACATTTAATTCTCGTAGTTCTAGAGGCTAAGAAATCCAAGATTAAGGTGCCAGTGATTCAGTGTCTGGTAAAAGCCCACTTCCTGGCTTATAAACAGCAGCCTTCTTGCTTACATAATGCTCACATGATGAATGACAGAGATCGATCTGGTCCCTTCATCTCCTTATTACGGCACTAATCCTATTACGGGGGCTCCACATTCAGGACTTCATCTAAAACTAATTACCTCCTAAAGGCCCTACCTACAAATATCATCATATTGGAGATTAAGTCTTCAACATATGAATCTTGGGAGGACACATTCAGTCTACAGAATATTCTCCTTAAACAGTACTCTGATCATATTTGAAGTATCAGATGTAGTGGTTTAATAATAATAATAAAATACAAATAAGATTAAAAATTATTAAAATTAAATGAAACCATAAAAAATAATTTAAAAACTAAAACAAACAAATTGAGAATAAAAACAAAATAGGTTTAAGAATCAGTAAAATTGAATTTGAATCTTAATGTTGATGCAATGTATTCTGCCCTCTTGCTCAAGTCATAAAAAGTGAGAGGGTTAGGATGGAGAGGATTGCATGATTTCTAAAATTGCTTATGGCTTAGAGATTGCACGTCTAAAGAATAGATCAGTCTTTACTTTCATCTCAAGGCATCTAAAGGTATTTAGTTAATAAAGTAATAAATGAACCTCTTTGTGAGGTAATTTCACTCACAACATTATCATAATATACTGAGAACACCATTCTCAGGACAGAAAAATTGAGAACAAATATCCTCGAATCTAAAGGCAACACCATGATAGTATCATTGAAGGACATAAATGTGTTCATGCTCTTTAGGTGCAAAAAAAAAGCTCTTATTTATTTCCCCTCAAAAAATTTGATATCAATGTAAAAAAAAATCTGGTTAAAAAAAAAATCTCAAACTCTGATGGTTGCAGAGAAAAAGCAATGTGATGATACCATGAGGCAGATGTCAATAGAACCTGAGTCCTTTGTGGGAAGCCTCTGTCCTCACATTTCCTTATGCTTTGTATCTCAGGGGACTTCGGCCCTGTCATCACCTTCCCTGGAATCTCTTCAGTTTCATTATCTCTTTCTTGAAGTATTTTAACCAGAATCACACACATTAGTCCATGTGTGACCTCACTAGCACTGTGTATAAATATTTTTTTTTTCTTTTTTATGTCTCGTATTCTTGGCTGGTCTAAAAAGCTGTATTGATCTTTTAGCCACAGAAATATATTTGATGAGTGTCATCAAGAAAAAATTCAAAATGATGTCCAAGATCATTTTCTTTATTGAAAAGATAATCAGTTTCAGTTATAAAATGGATTTTTATATCTAAGAATAATATTTGTTATTTTGGCATAAGGTGATGTTTCTCAAACTAAGAAGTGGAACCCATTAGTTAGTTGTGCTATATACAAAAAAAAAAATACTAATAATAGAAGGAAAGAGGCGGGGGAGGGGGAGAGGAAAGAAAAAAATAGAATGAATAAAAAAATAGAAAGTATCTCACCATATGGTTAAGTATCGTTTTATGAAACATTTGTTTTACTTATATATACATAAATGCGCAAGAATATATTATGCATATTGCAGAATTACAATGTAAAATGTATTTCCTATTCTAGGTTATGTTTAAAAAGTTCTGAATGCTGCAATAAGAGAAGCTGAAAAATAATACTAAGGGAAGAGAAAATATTAACATTAGAGGTTATCAGGACATGCTCTTTAGTTGTCAGATGTGTGCAGGTAGGAAAACAATTGGCAAGGCAATAACTATAACCAGCCTAAATAAAACAGTACCTCATCACAGTGAGAGCATCATGAGGTTGGGCTACATCAGTGTCTGTTCCTCTCTGTTCTGAACACAGGCAGTGTGCAGCCAGCAGGGTGAAACTGCTGACGGCCCTCCAAGGATGGAAGTGTGAATGCATTCAAATTCACACTTGCAAAATGAAACACAGAAGAGGGCCAGCCCAGAGCTGTTGCCTACTATCAGAAATGACAGCTAAATGATTTCAGTGGCTTTTTTTCTGCCTTTATATCTCCCTCACTTTTTTTTTTTTTTGAAAGAAATAACTAAGTAAAAAGTAAAAAAAACCCTGAAATGATGATGATACCTTGACTGATGAGTTTGTATAACTTCTGGGAATGAATTGGCTGAATGGGACAGAAAGTGCACTGAGCATTTCCTATACTGCAGATAGCAATAGCAGGGAGGGAGGGCTGGTCCCAGGATAGCTTTTGCTGTATCTTCTTATCAATAACGATGGACAAGTTGCTTCAGCTACACTGATAAGAATATCTTCCCCTTACCACCTCTGCAAAGGCAAGTGAGACTTTCAGTCATCCATAGATTTTAAGTTACTAATCCTAATGAGATTTTGATTTTATTAGAGGTGTAGGGGAAAGGGAGAATTTCTTGAAAGATACTCCTCGAAAGAATAAAGTTGAACGTTTAACCCTCACTTAACTCAAGAGAGACATCTCATTTGAACTTTGGAAGGAGAAGCTCAGAGGCAGAAATAAGGAATTCTGCTGTTTCACCTTGTGACCCTATACAATAATTTAATCTCAATTAACTTTTTCTGTAACACCTGGTAGAAAAGGAGTTCTGATCAAATAATTTAAACTTAATATACATTAACTTAAAGTTACCTAAATTAAGGGGACTGAATAAAGTACTAGGGTTGTAAAGAAGACCTCATCATCCTGTGAATTTAACATGAAACAACGAACCTTAGTATAAGGCAATACAAGGTATACTGAGTATGTCATAGTGAATGGGAGGACTAAGACATGTTGAACTAGACTATGAGGTTTCATACAAACCCAGGGGTCATCCCTCACCCCTCAGGGAGGCGGTCCACCACAAGCAAACAATGCCCACCTCTCACTGTTGCTTCTCATTGTTCCACCAAACCCATTTAGGTCATCATCATCTCTTATTTGAATTCCAGCTATAGCCTCCAATTTTTCTTCCTTTTAGTTCTTTAAGCACACCATAAAAATTGGCTCTAGGGAATTCACACAAGTTTTTTTCTTTCTTTCTTTTTTCTTTAAACTTATTTTGACTAACTTCTCCTGATCTTTTAGCCCTCAACTTAAATATCTTTTCCCAGGGGAGATATTTCTTGACCCAAGAGCTAATTAGATTATATGAGCTATGTGTTCTCATAGCACTGTGCATCCCAAACCCCCAAGACAAACACTTAATATATTTGAAATATACTTTTTGGTTTAATGTCTCCCTTTCCCGTGACATTGCAAATCATGTTCACTACTAAATTAGCACAGTGCCTGGCCCATATTAAGATATATATATATACACATACAGACATTTGTGTTTGAAGCAGTTTCAGCAAATGGAGGCAAAGACAGAATAGATGATTAGGGTATTTTGAACTGAATGGAGATCATGGCAATTAGGGTATTTTGAACTGAATGGAGATCATGGCAATATGGAATATGCTAGCATACTGTCTTAGAGAGGACACTGAGGTTGTGACACTGGAGTCCTGTCCCAAATCCAAAGCTTATCAGCCGTTCATCTTTCGGCAAGTTAAACTAAAGTTGATAATGGAATAAAAACAGTACTTTTGATGACTCAGCATAGACATTATTGTCCTTAATGTCACATCTACTTTCCTATGAAGAAGAAAGCAACAAACAAGAAAGGGACTTATCACCCATGGCTTCTTTACTTCACTTTAAAATCCCAGAGTGGTACTTCAGCACCTCTAGATTCATACAGCAGTGTCACTCGATAATTTCATTCTTAGAAATTATTTTGATTTTCTTTGTTATGTTTTATACTTTCCCTTTATGAGAAAATGCTGGTCCATCAGAAAAAAGGCTTGTTTGACACAGGAAATGTCTACCATCTTTTCTACTTATTTTTTCTCACTGCTTTATCCTTAAAAACTAAAGAGGCAGTGTTTTTTATAGAGTCTGGACCTGGGATCCTGGGGCAATGCCCCAGCACTCACATTCTGACACATAATAGCTGCAAAAATGAATGTCTTCTGTTCTTACTATGACAAAAGGGTTTTTCCATTTTCAGGGATGCATAATTCATAGGGGGATTCTGGAGACACCCCCTCCTGCTTTTTAATAACTCAGTAAGTATAGAAGTTCTTTGAGAGTTATATTTTCAGAGAGATTGGTATTATGACAGGATTCTTCAAAGCAGAATCTGGGATCTGCACTATTTGAATTAGCTCAGATAGACTTAAAATGGGTTTTTACCTCTATACAGTGATCCCATTTGAAACATTGTTAGTATAAACCTTTTTTTTAGAAAGTAAGTTGAGATAAGATGGCTTGGTGTTATACAATGTGATTGGATCAATGGGAAGTGAGAGGGACTTGGGAGAAAAAGTCTGCTCCTCTGGGGAGAAGTGTTTTATCATCGCAATTGACACTGCATAGTGATAATAAAAAGCAGACTGACTTTTAATTGGTTTTATAATTGTTTTTAATTTCTATTTGGACAATATCTGACCTCTGTTGCCTGCACCTGGGACAGGGGACAGGCCATCCCAATTGCCCCGCCCCTCCTACATCGCTGGCTTGGGTTTTTGTTTTTTTGCCATGCTGTAAAAACTACCTAAGTAATCTTGGGTATGTCAATCCCTGAGTCTGTTGTCTTACTTACAAAATTAGAAACTTGCAGGTTTAATACTCTTTGGTTCATTACGCTAAATACATATAAGTAAACTGAAAACCTTGATATCATCTGGATTTCTGTAACAAGGGCAACTACATTCTCTAAGCTCTCTCATAATTCTCTTTTACCTCTGAGGTCTATACATGATAAAAGTTAGTATTAAAAATTTATTGAAAATATTATATAGAAAGAAATGCATATTGTTTTTCTTCTAATCATCTGCCAATTCTTCAAATCCCCAGGCTTTTAAATAGGGTCAACAGGGTGCTATTTTCAAAGCAGACAATTCTGCTAACCAAGAAAATACTTTCTTGGCTCTTAGTAAACTATGAATGTCTGAAGCTCCCAAGGGTTATTCGACGCTTAAGAGATGAAAAATATCTTTCCTAAATTGGATAAAATGATATGTGGATAAATATGTATATAGTATTTTAATAAGGGGAGTAGACTGTTTTCTTTCATTGTGTCTTCTATTCATGTTGCCCTGAATTTAAAGTACAGAGGAAGTTGTTAAATTACATTTAATAATAGTGCAGGGTGTTTAATGTATATTAATTAAATATCAGCAGATGGTAAAGGGAGTTCTTGCTGAGTATGAATAAGGAGAGAGAGAGAGTTCTAACTGCCGTGTAATTAAGCTGAACCTGCAGAAACAATGGAGGTGCGATTACTTTTTTATTAACACATAATATTTAACATGCGATGTGGAAGAATTTAATTACTCTGTTAACTCCTATTATGTTAATCCTAGTTGCTCTCACATCGAATTGGTCTCTGTTCCCAATAAACACAATGGAGCAGCCTGAGTCACATGATTTCCAAATGTTTTGTTGGTCATGTTGTGCAAGTTGAGAGGTGGTCCCTGCGTGTCTCGGTGCCTGGATGTGCCTCAGGACCACAAGGCAACTGGCATGTCACCTCTGTTTCCCGCTAAATGTTAGTGGGTGACTCCAAAACTTTGGAGAAGAGTAGAAACAGAGGGGTTAACTTATTTTTCTTGCTGTGGCATGTCTTGGACATATCGTATTTGAAAATCAAGTTTTATCCAAGTTAGAGAAAAAGTTAGGAAAGAAGAAACTGAAAGTTTCTTCCTTGAGATTGGTAAACAAGTTTAGTTGCTATGTATTGCAAGCAAGCACACTCTCTGAGGGTGTATTTGTTTGAATGCAAATGTACTTGTTAAACTTAAATTGTTACTTGCTGGTGATTGATACATATTTCTGAATGTCATAACAGTGAGAGAATTTAGTCTTTTCTAGTGGTGCTGGTCTGGATTCCACCATGTTTTCATGGAATTCTCAGCAAGTTCAAGATCTTCATTAAAGGAACAAGTGATAGATCTTGTTACTGAGTAGTGCTCTTGATTAATATTCTGTGTTTGGCCGAGACCTTCCCTGGTCTGATTACGGGCATATGAAAACTCGTTCCAGGGAGGCAAGGTATGAGTAGCCAACTATTTGTAGTTTCATTATGAGGAAAGCTCATGAGAAAAAAATTTATGAGACAATGCCAATCTTCAGTGATTATTTGCTTTCCAGAGGGGGAAAATAGGCAGTTCTTCATCCGCCCCTGTTTTCTAGCTAGAAAGGGGAAAGTATTATCAAACAGACAAGCAAATCATAAAGAGAAACATTGCTAATCACCACTAGAAAGCCAACTTCACTACATTTTCTCCTCTGTCGTGGAGGATTTGATATCTAACTGATTCTCTGTTCGCTTCCCGGTGTTGGAGCTATAAATGCTGACAGCAAGTATTACCAACTGTGCTCGAAGTCAGGGATGATTTTAGGGGGCTCTAGTGAAAACCGAGGTGACTCAGTTTAGAATTAAGCCAAACTTAGTTCTAATATTCTCTTTCCTTTTTTACTTATGTTTAACTACCAGGTCTTGCAATATAGATTTCAAACCAAATCCTCTTCATTTTACGCTCTAATTCCTGTAACTGAGACTCCATTTTCTGGGCTCCTAACTTGCCCAGTATTCAAGTATTCCTAGAATTTAGCGAGTGTAAGTAACACCTGGGATTACTCAGAGGCAATGGGACCAAAGTCATGCAGAGCCATTTGACTTTAGGGCCGGAACTATTAGTTACAGAGTTCTGATGACCTTGAGATTTTCCTGGTTTGGGTCACATCTCTAATGCTCATAACTTTATGACTTTCATTATCAAAAAAAGTCATCAAAAATGTTGATAGCCCCCTGAAGAATAATATAAATTTTTTCTATTTTAATTTTTGCAAGTTGCTTTGAAATTCCAACTTGTGTGTGCGCGCACATGCGCACCCTGTCACACCATTTAATTTATTTTTCCTTACTCTAACTCCAGTCCTGTTTCCGGTACTTTCACCTGAAACATCACTGGATTCAACTGTGTTGAATTAGCTTAAATATGCCTAGAAAGTAGAAGTGGATTTGGTTCCTTAAGAATCCAGCCCCAAACTCTTGTGGGAGCACTGCTTACCTGCAGCTTTTAATGAGGAAATAGAGCCCATATGTAAATAAGCACAGTCATTTCCGTTAGAGCCCGACAAGCTCATTGGGTTTATACTATCTGCATGCATTTCCTGAATCCTCAGGATAAAGTTAGGGTTGCTCTCTGCTTTTGGTAAAATAACCCAAGTGTTGCATTAAGTTCATGAACTTCTCCTTTGAATCTGTTGCTTCCTCATCTGGTTCTGCAGCAAGATTTGCAACTAGAGCTGGCTCTCTCCAAAAGCAGAGTTTGAAACATAGATCAGCCTATCTAAATGTGCAATGTTCTCACTATAGCTCTAAATGGAATCTCCTTCTAAAAATAAATTATAAGACACAATTAATAACTCATTTTCATTAATGTAGATAATTCTTCTGAGTCATTTAAAATGCATATGGCAGCAAAATAGTGGCCTAGCCAACAAAAATTCATTTTCAGAAGTCAGTCTTATTATTTTTCTAAGAACCTGGAGAGATGTAGGCAACCTGACACACCATAGACAGAAAAGAAAAACACAATGTTTTAGACTA
>NW_006439192.1:6885578-6915829 GCF_000325575.1 Pteropus alecto
AAAAAAAAAAAAAAAAAAAAAAAGGCAATTCCCAACATTAAATAAACCTACCATGACCTTCAAAAATTGAAAGAATACAGGAAACTTTCAAATCTAGAAATAAGATAGAACATTATATGTTACGTATTTCTCCACCAATGGCAAAGAAATATCTGATTTTTCTAAATTGTGAGAAGATATCTGGGTCCTGAAAGCTTTTTATTTTTCTTTCTACTCTAAAATTAAAGTGCTCAAATTTCATGGAGAGTGGATCCCAGCTTATTTTGGGGCAAACACTTTACAATTTCAAGCATAGTGCTTCCTAAGCTGCAAATAAATCCCAAGATATATAGCCCAATAAAGTAAAATTTCCAAAGTGGTTAATAGGGTAAAACATGTTTTGGGCACTGTAGAGGACACAGTAAAAGGATCAACTTACAGTATAGGGATGTGAACCACACTGACTCAGGTTTGAACTGGACTTCATAAGACTTAACTATCCTCATGCCTTTATAGCCTATTTTCAGATCAATGGCCCAAGGGATCCTTTTAAATTGTAAGCCAGATCAGGCCATTCATCTGCTCAAAATTCTTCAATAGCTTCACAGATAGGAAACTGGCCTTTACTACCATACTGACTTTATTCTGTTTTACCCTCGTTTGCCTTCTCTCTTCCTACTGACTTTCTTGTTCATTCAGAACTATGTCAAGCATATTTTCAACTCTGGACCTCTGAATTTGCTACAGGGAAACCTCCACAGCTACAAAGTACTATGGGGAAACCTCCAAATAGGAGACCACCCCCCTCAATTAAACTCTTTTGCTTAAATGTTCTGTAATTAAAGAAGCCTTTTTAGCCAATCTTTACAAAATATCAAACTCATCCATTCTCCACATGCTTTATTAATTTTGCCCATAGTATTTATTATCATCTGGGTGATCTGGATTGATTGATTGATTGCCTGCTTTGTTCCTCTAGAATGTGAGCTCTCTGAGAGTGATGGTTTTCCTGTGGAAGATCCTGCATGGAGAATAGTGACTGCCATCTACTATTTATTCAATACATATGGGTAGGGTGAAGTATTGACAAGATTATTCTAATTGATCATAATTACTTCAACAGCACCACTGCAACCAATTAACAAACAACAATTCACTGTTACTTATTTTTAGTACAAAAAATTATATGAGGCACCAAGATCTTGAGTTTTACAAATTCAGTTGTCACAAATAGGATACAAAATTGGTGCAGAGAGAGGCTTTATGACTCATAGTAGAAAGTAAAAGAGATTAAAATTAGTACAAATAGAATACTCGAACTTTTAAAAAATATACATAACTGTAATTTCAGTGTGGTAGAGTTGAGGACTTTCTTCCAAATTAATAGTAAGATTAGTTCTGCCTTTTATATAATTCTCTGGGGGAAAATTTTACTTGTACAAGTTACTGATGGTGTTCATTTAGAAAAAGAAATGATGACAGAAAATAATTGCTAGCTATAGGCAATTATCTAATTACAAAGTCACAGTTACTGTAGTAACACACTTAATATTACTATTACTCTAACATTTCATGAGCACTTCACCAAATGTCAAGCATTTTGTTAAGAGCTTTAGATGTGATGCTTATTTAATCCTTAAGCAGCCTATGACACAGATACTAATATTATTTCTATTTTATAGACAAAGAAACTAAGATTTCGGGATATTAGTTTTCTCAAGATTACAGATTAGCACTTCATTGAAACTGAGGTCAAACCCAGGTCCTTCTGGCCTCAAAGTCCAGGTTATTAGTCTCTAGTTTCAAAAGCTATGGTCAGTTATATGACTGGGGAACGTATCCTGTTTTCTCATCAAAATTCATGCAAATTAATTATAAAAGATTATATGGAATATACTGTTCTTTACATAAGTGTAAAACGGATACAAGAAAATATGCATGTGTCTGCTCATACAAAAGAAATGGAAGAATAAATAAAAAACAAGTGAGATGAGTTATCTAACAGGAGTAGGTGGGGAAGAATAGGGATATGATTATAGGGTAGAAGGGATGAGGAGAGAGTGACATTTCTTTAAATATATCTTCTTGCTTAGCTCTGGTAAAGTTTTACCTGTACCATGTGATGCTGTGATTTACAATGAGATATTTACATTTTGTCTTCATACCAGTTTCTGGCACAGAGCTCCTAAAACCCTTGGAATTTCCTAAGAGATGAGAGCAATAAGCCTGTCTTTTGTTATGTTAATGAGACAACTTTTGGAAAACATCTAAGGATGAGGGCTGGTTGCCAGGAAATCAGGCATATAATTAGAGGTTTGGAACTTTCAGTCCCAGCCCCCTGAGTTCAGGGGAGAGGAGAGGGGCTGGAGGTTGAAACGATAGCCAGTGGGCAATGATTTAATCAATCATGTTGATATAATGAGACTTCCAGAAAAAATGAAAAGGATGGGTTAAGCGAGCTTCCAGATTGGTGAACACTTGGAAATTTAAGGAGAGTGGTGGCCTCGGAGAGAACATGGAAGCTCTGCACCCTTTCCCCACATCTTGCCTTATGCATCTCTTCCAGCTGAGTTACATACTTTTATGGTAAACCAGTAATATAGTAAGTAAAATGTTTATCTGAGTTGTGAGCCATTCTAGCAAATTATTGGAACCTAATAAGAGTGTTGTGAGAACCTCTGATCTGTGGCTGGTAGGTCGGAAAACAGACAACAACCTGGACTTGTAATTGGTGTCTGAAATGGGGAGGGCAGCAGTTTTGTAGGACTGTGCCCTTAACCTATGAGATATGACACTATATCTAGGTAGTTAGTGTCATAATTGAATTAAAATGTAGGATACCAAGCTGGTGTCCTAGAATTGTTTGTTGGATATAAGGGGAAATCCCCATCGATGCTCCCCGCCCTGCAAGGGGTTCTGAATTTTGTAGTCAGAACCCCTTACTCCACAATAAATAATTTACATTAACCAGAATGTTTGGGGGTGCAAGGATCCCAAACGGGATTTAAACTGTAACAAATGACTATAACTGTATTATGCTTGAATAACTTGAAAAAAATAATCACATTGAAAGAGGTGAGGGGAAAAAAAACTGACCTAAATAACTTTGGAAAATAAAACTTTGATTATATGCTGCCAGGATGAAAACAAAAAGAATTGTATACTGACATGCCTTTTTTGTTAGTAAATTTGGTTTTCACAGGAATATAGCTAGTCATACTGAAACTAACTTATGTATATATTAGGATTGAGAAAATAAGTAAATATATAGTAGATATTTAAAGCCAGGTTTCTCATTGTTGGACAAAGAAGTTACAGGTAAGAAAATGGACAAGGCTATATCTATATGTACGTGAAAATACATACATTTCACTATCTTTGTCTAAAAGGAGGACTTACAAGTAAGGATACCCCAGTCACAATGAACATATCTAGTGCCCAGATCTTGGTTTCTAAATGTCATGCTTTAATAAAAGGACATAGTGTTCCTTGGAGAAATGACTGATTATAGGGCTGGGGCACAGGAAATAGTCTTGGAATATTTTATGATGCAAGGATATAAGGAAGTGTTTAAAATATAACAGAAGTAACCCAAAAGAATACAGGAACTAATTGAAGGATCTCTCAATGGCAAATGTGTGAGAACTTGAACAACAAAATATGGCATTAATAGATTATAACACAAAGAATTAAAATATTCATGATATCATACTGATATAAATAAATAAGTAAATTAGGGAGAAAAGAAAGCATCTTCTTAAAAACTAACTTCAATTAAACCATGTGGAAAGAATGGTAGAAATGAAAAATTATCACTAGGAAAACACGGCAGTAATAACAGGCAGACAAGGTTCGCTGATGAATGTTAAAATTAGTGGACAAAAATATGATGAGAAAAAAAGGACTTCTGCATAATCTCAAAGTATCTCCCAATAAGACACTTATTAATTAAAAAGGGAAAAGCAGTAACTATAAAGTGGAAATACTTAGCAAATACCAACTTAACAAAGTGATCAAAATTAACACTGATAATAAGACATCAAAATCATTTGCTCTCTGTTATGAAGCACTGAGAAAGGCATAGCATCATTTCTGTGGTAGTCTTGTAAAAAATGCATAACCTCAATCTAATCCTGAGAAACTTTCAGACAAATCTAAATTGAAGAATGTTGTATAAAACAACTGACCAGGAATCTTCAAAATTGTCAAGTACATGAGAGAGAAAGACTTGAACTGTCACAATTTGAAGGAAAAGGCTACATAACAGTTAAATGTAATCTGGAATACTGAATTGGATCTAGAACTGTAAAATTTGGTTTAAAAATTGGTAAAACTATAATAAAGTCTCTAGATTATTCAATAGTATCCCACAATGTTAATTTCTGGTTTCAATAATTTTATCGTGGTTATATATGATGTGAACATTAGGGAAAGCTAGGCAATGAGTATATAGGAACTCTATCTTTTTGCTATTTCTGCATTTTGAAAATCAAGTTTAAAAATACATAAGCACTTGAAAATAATCAAAAGAAAGCAAGATGGGAGAGTCCAAATAATTTATATGAAATACATTAATTTCCAATGAGAAGAAGACAATTTAGACCATATATTCTACTGAGCACTGTATTAGTCTGCTTAAGATACCATAACAGAATATCACAGATTGGGTGGCTTAAACAATGGAAATTTGTTTTCTCACAGTTCCGAAGGCTTGAAGCCCAAGATCAAGGTGCTGGCAAGGTTAGTTTTTGGTGAGGCTTCTCTTCCTGGCTTGTAGGCAGTCACCTCTTTACTGTGTTCTTACATGGCCTTTCTTTTGTGCACTCACAGAGAGTAAATAATCTGTTTTTTCTTTTCTTATAAGGACACCCACCCTGTGAGATTAGGGTCCCCTCCTTATGACCTCATTTAACCTTAATTACCTTCCGAGAGGCCCTATCTCCAAATATAGTAACATTGGGGCTCAGGCTTCAATTCATTTGCATTTTGGGATAACGATTCGTTTCGTAACAGGAACCAAACAAATTCATTATCTTCATATGTAAAAAAAAAAAAAAAGTGCCTATATTGATGGAGATTTTCTAAAGAGAAAAGGACAGAGCAAG
Organism: Pteropus alecto; assembly: GCF_000325575.1. Taxonomy (NCBI): domain Eukaryota; kingdom Metazoa; phylum Chordata; class Mammalia; order Chiroptera; family Pteropodidae; genus Pteropus; species Pteropus alecto. The sequence goes on from NW_006439192.1 coordinate 6,890,663, forward strand.
CAGAAAGATGAGAAGATGGAGAAAGCAGAGACTAATTCTATGTAAGATAATGTGATAAAAGAATGTATGTCTTCTAGATGAATATTTGTGGAATAGGTTTGCTGGGGCGGTACCCACTATTTGATTACCACATATATCATAAGTTTGTGACACAAGAGACTACATGGAGGGTGTGTGTGTGTGTGTGTGTGTGTGCATGTGTGTATGTATAAGGCATAAAACACCTTGATTTCTCATTAGATTGCCCAGATTTTCATATAACCTCAAAACAGAGGAGAAATGGTATTTAGTAGCAGAAGTAGCTCTGTTAACTCATACTAGCTGAATCTCAGTTATATTCAATCTGATATAGAACTCCATGAAATAGACAAGCAGGACATTTAAATGCTAGGATGATATACCTTTCTTCCAAAACCCCTGTACTTTAATTAATAATGTACGGCCATATTCCTTAGCCAAGTCCACTTCTTAAGTATGTTTTTTGACATTTTCCTGCAAAAAAAAATGGAACCCCTACTAACATCATTAGCTTTGCAGGAGTTTCTCCAGGGAATGGGCAAAGCAACTGCCAATTCTAACCAGCCAGGATGGAGGGGGAAAATAAAGAAACGAAAAGGTGGTATAAAATAGAGTAAATCCCTACAGTAAATGCGAGGTGTTTTGTTTGCAAAACTAAAAGATGAAACAAATATTACAGCTTTCAGATACATCAGTGAAAGAAAACCAAACCAAATGCATGATTGCAGTCCTAACCTACCAAATCAGAGACCACAGTGAATCAAAGGGAGAAAAAAGGAGAAAGATCACACCAACGACTTCCACGATATATGCATCTGGATATGTAGAAATTTATCAGTATGTTTGCTCAGCTCTTCTTCATTTGGGGAAGGATTATTGATTGTAAATTTTCCAAGGTTTTCACTCATTGCAGTTATTCTTGTAGTTTTCCTCCAAGTGCTGGTTCATCAGAAAGTGATGAAGAGGGGCTCTTACACAAATGAAGTCCACCGGCATTAAGAGAATAGAAAAGAATATATATTTATCTCTGTCTTAAGTTCCTGGCACTGAGTTCCTGAAACTCTTGCAATTTCCTAAGCGATAAGAGAACGAGGAACTTCTTTCATTCTAATATTTGGTTCTTGACCCCAGTCTCTAACATACAAGTTCCTAAATCTCTTGGAATCTCCTGGGTGATAGGACTGTCTTGTTCTAATAAGGTGACTCTTGGTGGGCTCTTGGATTGGGGCCGGTCACTAGAAAGACCAAGCCATGACTAGGAGCTTGTGATTTTCAACTCTCTCTCTCATTTTTCCAGGGAGGGGAGAAGGGCTGAAAATGGATTACATGATTGATTTTGTCTATGTGATGAAGCCTCTTTAAAAATCTCAAAAGTACAAGGTTCAAAGAGCTCATGTTGCTGAACCCATGGAGGTGGTGAGAAAGTGGCACACCCAGAGAACAACATTCGCGTTCCCACATGCCTTGTCTTACACATCTCTTTCATCTGGAAATTCACCTGTATCCTTTATTATATCCTTTTATAATAAACTGGTAAACAGTAAGTAAACTATTTTTCTGAGTTTTGTGATCAACTCTAGCAAATTCATTGAACCCCAAAGAGGGGGTCATGAGAAGCCCTGATTTATAGCTGATTGGTCAGAGGCACAAATAACAACCTGGACTTATGATTTGCATCTGAAATAGAGGGCAGCAGTCTTGTCACACTGAACCCTGAAGCAGTGGGATCTGACACTGTACCCAGGTAGATAGTGTCAGAATTGAGTAAAATTGTAGGACACCCAGCTGGTGTCACAGAATTGCTTGGTATGGAACAAAACCCCACAGATCCAGTGTCAGAAGTGTCGTGAGTGTTATAGCGGTATGAGAGTAAGGAGAAACACAGGAACAGTGTAGGTTTTACCTACTCAACTAGGAAACATCTGTTTGGGAAGACTGAGGTGAGTTCCTGATTAAGAAGCAACTGAGGCATAATGTAGGCATTTGATTGATCTGTGCCATCCTTGTCCTTGGGGCCAAGCAAAATCAATAGCTGCCTATAGTACCTTGGATTGAGGCAAATATGTATGTAAAGCCATTCACAGTTAAAGCCATGGAAAATTCAGGACCATGCAAGTTCACTGCACTTTCTCTGAATCATAAACAATTGATCTTTTGTACTCTCGCTGCCAGTGGCACCAAAGTAGTAGGAAAGAATTAGGCAAAAACAAGAAAATTATGGCACTTTAGGAAATTATCTACCTATAGGTTATAATGACAAAGGGTTAGTAGATAAGTGGTTATAATAAACTGAACAAACTATTGAATCTTTATGAGAGACCCCTTAGTTAGTTAATAGATATTCATGGTGGTGGTGGGGAGCATATAAAGGGCATATAAAATTAACAGGTCATCTTTGTCATAGATTAGGATTCAAAGGAGTGTCAGCTGAAAATTTAAACAGGCTCAGTAAATGATGCTTTAGACTTAGAATTGTCATTGCCTTGCTTGCCAAGTTCTCATAAATCTTTGATTATTCGTCTCCAAACATCATGAAGTGGTAAAGAGCAGAGGAGAAAAGAAGGTAAGACAGAATAGGTAAGTATAAATGACAAAGAGTAAAGGAGTTTAAAGCATAGAAAGAAAATGAAAGTAGGGAGAAGGCCACATCACAGTGTTTTCATTGTCTTGGATGGTTATCTAGCTCAAGAAATTTTACCAACACTGTATAGAGTGAAGCATTCAAAATTTAAGAGACTGGTCTCTCAACAGTCTTTGACACAACTGGATGACACTTTAATATTTTCTACCTATTCCATTTCCACCCTCAAGTAACATGTCTAACCTCCTACTGTGAGCTCTTTCCTCTCCACAATTGTTTCTGATCTGCTGCATGATTCCTTCCTTCCGAAATGGCACTTACTTTTAGTAACAGACCCTTGGTTCAGCTCTGGTTTTGCTTTTTACCTTCTTTCACGGGAAGCCCGAATTCAGGAATTTTGACAGGAATCTGGGCTCTATCTCATCCCCAGCCCAGACCCTAAGGCCAAAGTCCGAAAGCTTGGGACAATGGAAATTGTAAAGATAGTCTTCAAGCCAAGCTATTCTGACTCTATACATATCCTGTGGCCTTAGGCAAGCCACTTAAGATTCAGATTTCATTTTTTAAAAATCTGTAACACAGATTACCAACATATCTCATATTACAGGGATGGATATTCAGACAAAGAATATGGAGGTGTTTTGTAAGATATAAAGACTATGGAATTCCAATTTACTGGAGAAATGTAGTTAAATTCTTGAGGCTACCAGCCCTTTCTTCCCCTTTTCCCATGGGAGAACTTACTTGCAGGGCTTGAAACAGTGTCCTAGGCATAAAAATTCACCCCATGGCACCCACTTGAACTACAGTCATCTCAATGTCCCCTAGGAGGATGTCTCACAGGAGTAGAAGCCTGATTGTCAGGTTTCATGAAGCTTGAGAAGAAATATCCAACCTTCCTTCTTCTTAACTGGAAGTGGCTACATAGGATAAGGAGGGAATGAGGTATGTATCTGTCAGAGTGCCTAGGAGGAAGTCAAAGGCCAGGCATTGGACAGACCACCTTGAGATGTCAAATCTGAGACACAGAGAATGTAGAAGAGCAATGCAGACTGTTTCAGAGCTACAGAATCCCCATCAGTGGGAAGAATCTTTGAAGTGAGCTTTCCAAGACAAGTGCTGTGACTTCTGGTCAATGTTTGCAATTTGCCTTTATAGGCTGTGGTATGTGCTGTTACATGGTTTGCACAGCTTTAAGGATCACGGTCAGGAAAGACAGCAGGGAAAATAGAAATACATAGCTAAGAAGAGTCTGCCTTGGGGCAGCAGGGAAGAACCCTCCAAACTTATCAAAGAATGGTGACAAGTGGTACAGAATCTTTGGTTAACACAAAGATGAAAATTTGGTCATCACCATCATAATTCCATACATCTCCCTATAATATATCCAACAATGTAATAATAGCATTTCTTTATACAACAAAATCTTGTTAAAATGATATAGTTTTATTCAAAACAGCATGAATTTGAAGTAGTTCTTTCTTCCTAGTTGACTTAAATGTTTTATTGCTCTTAAATAAAATATCAGATAATATATACTTAAAGTTATTTTTTCCATGGCTCCCTTAATATAGAATTAACAAGATGTTACTAAATTATTTAGAATTTTCTGGTAAAGTGCCCATAAAGCTTTCACAAAAATAATAGGAAATATGTTTATAATTTTCATCTGGCATGTGATAAAACTCATCTTCTGGAACTTGAGTAACTTCTTTAGTCAGCAGGGCCAGTCTTCTGTATCGTGGACTTTACTGTGGGCTGGAGCTGAGATCTGGAGTTAGAGGTGGTAAGTCTGTGCATCTCAGTTTGGATAGTAGTGGAAGGACAACAATGCTGCCAGCATCAGGCATTCAGGGAAAATGGTGTCAAACAAAACTAATTTGGACAAACTGATTGCTCCAGAGAGCAAGGAGTTCTCTAAAAGAGAAAAGGATACACAGCTGCAGAGAATCTAGGAGTGAGCTGTAGTTAGGGAGATAGGACAGTGAAATATCACAGTAGTGCTTTTGGAATTAGATATGCATTAGTTTTTGGTGTCTGCCACTTTTAAGCTGTGGGACTTTGTGGAAGGCATTTCTGAGCCCTGGTTCCTTTATTTATAAAATGAATTGCCAGCCTAAAATTTATGACAGAGAGCTGAAGTGAGAATACCAGAAAAACCTAGTCCAAAGGTACTAATACTTTATTTAATAGGATTGTTGTGACAATTGAGTGAGCAAAATTAAGTGAAAGTGCTCTGTAAACTGAAAGGCATTATATAAATATTACTCATTATTTTGTGTACCACATGAAACAAAAAATGTTTTTTCAAATTATAAAAAAAAAATGTTAACTATAGACATTTAAAAAATATACAGCTGATCCTTGAATAACATGTAGGTTAGGGGCACAGACCCCTGAACAGTTGAAAATCCATGTATAACTTTTGACTTCCCAAAACTTAACTACTAATAGCCTATGGTTGACCAGAAGCCTTATTGATAACATAAACAGTCAATTAGCACATATTTTTTACATTATATGCACTGTAAACTGTTTTTTACAATAAAGTAAGCTAGAGAAAAAGTGTTATTAAGAAAATCATAAGGAAAATACATTTGCAGTACTTATTTTTTAAAAATTTGTGTATAAGTGAACCTACACAGTTCAAACCCATGTTGTTCAAGGGTCAACTGTATATAACTGTGTGTGTATCTATATATACTCATATAGATAAATAGATAGATAGATAGATAGATAGATAGATAGATAGACAGATAGATACACACAAACATATCTACATATACATCTTGAAAGAGAACATTTAAAAGTTACAATTAAACTCAGTACTCAAAATGTTAAAAAAAAGATGTGGGAAATTTTTTCCTTTGTGTTTGTGTATATGTATGTATCTGTATTTCAATTAGGATCACATGCATCTAGCATGAGGCTACATACTAGCCAGTACTAAAACTACATTTTCTTCTTATTTAATAGCATTTTAACTTGTTCTTAAATATCTTATTTCTCAATAACGGAAAAGGAGAAATCGAAAATCAAAAAGATTATTGATTTAATCTTAATAAAATCAACCCAAGGTGACTTTTATAAGAAAAATATTTTTCAAGTCATTTGTTGGTAAGCACTACTAGCTGTAGGGATTTTTGTTACCTCTGCCAAGAATTGTGAATAAAAGGTTGAAAACAACATATGCAAAGCAAATGTCAATATAGTAGTAAAAAAAATCTTCAGGGAGAAAAAACAAATAAACGAACTCCTTACCACATAGTAAAGATTGTAGAAAAGTGTTAAGGATTTAAAATATATTATCAGGCATCGAGGTCTAGAATACCTGCTTATTGTAAAGTTAAAATATAAACAGAATCTTATTTAAAAAAGAAAAAAAAGCTAATTCTATATCTCAATAAGTAGTTAAAGAATGTGGACAGCAAACCTTTACCAGCACTTTAGAGACCAGCTTCACTGTGAACATCGTTCTCAGCCCCCAGTAGAATAACCAATTCCAGATTATCTCTTGAAATGTGCATCTAGCGTAAGGCTAGAAAGAGACCGTCTGAGCTGCATGTGAAGTTCTTGTTATTTTGAAGTACATTCCAAATAAAGAATTTCCTTATATATGAGTATTTAATCTAAGCTGGAACATCCCCTTCACTTTATTGCTTAAAAAATACTGCCCTTTATTGTCTTCGGGTCTTCGGCACTAAAGTGTGTTACATGCCACAGGTTTGCCTATGGGATTTTTTGGGGGGGACAAGAAAGTCAGTTGTACACATATTAAGTATGCTCCTGTTCTCTACTGCTGCATAACAAACCACCATACAACTTGGTAGTTTAAAAGACTGATGTGTATTCATGTTTCTTACAAATCTGAAATTTGGGCAGGACATGTGGTGCTGACTCACCTCTGCTTCGTGGTGTCTAGAGTCTCAGGTTGACTGACTCAATGGTCAGATGCTAGAAAAGCTGAGCCAGCACATTCCTCTCTTCATGTAGTTGCTATAGCTTTCCATGTGGTCTCTTCAGCATGGGACAAAGAGTCAGACTTCTTGCATGGCAGCTCAGGGGGCCAAGAGAGAATGTTCCCACAGGTCTGGAATCGTGTTCATATAACAGTGTTTCTATAGTCTGAAATTAAGAGAAGAATTTTTTGTTATTGATTTAATGTTATGTGGAGAAATCTACGTAGGAGAATAATTTTATCTCTATTCAAATTGTCACTGAATATCAGTGATGTTGTGGCAGGTGATGAAAAAAATAAACTGAATGAAAGAATGATAGATTTAATGAAAGCCAGAAATTGAAAAGAGTATTGCTTACAGGTTACAGAACAAGCAGTGAAAGAATGAAAAATTAGGGCAAGTGTCAATTAGTCTCAGCAATATCTCCATGTTTGGAGGAGCAGTACTTGAACTCAGAGAAAAACAGAAGTGAATTACCATTTTACACGGTTTTAATTTTACCATTCTGAGTCATAGCTAATTTATCACCACATATTACTGATATAGGTGTACCTCATAGACCTTCTCTGGGTTTGTGAATAAAAGCCTCTTCACTGTTAAGATCTCTAATGCCCCAAGATCTCATCCAGTAACCCTGTTATCAAGCCCGTAGAAGAGGTTAGTAATAGAGAATATACTTGTTTTATCATCGTTGTAATGAGAACATAGATCCAAAAAATAGCCTCATTTACTATTTTAGACAGCCATAATAGTTATTTTATTCTTCTTTCTAGAGATTGCCTACAATCCATGTTATCCAAAGTGCCTAGTGCATTTTCTACTCAGTCTTTTTCTTATACCTTACAATATTCGGAGCTCTTTTACTCAGTTCCTCAGAAGAAGCGGGCTGTATAAATCTACTTGTGGAAGAGCTACAACTTAGGTGGTATTCACGATCTCATATAATGTTCTAAGCAATTTACATATATTTACATCTTTTATTCTTAAACCCTATGAAGTAGTTACCATTAGTTATGACCATAGTACAAACGGAAAAATGGATACCCTGGACGGTTAAATTAATTGCTCAAGACATTACTCAAATAATGAGTGGTAGAGCTGGGATTCAAATCTAGGCAGTCTCTCCAAAGTCCAAGTTTGTACATTACCTCTGAAAAAGCTCATAGGGCCGATTGCTACAGAAAATTATTAAATGCTCAAAGAGAAGGAATGATCTTTAGCTAAGTTCAAATTTAATAGTAGTAATTGTGGTTTTTCATAGCTCAAATTTCAAGCCAAGTTTACCCGCTACTTGGTCCATTGCAGTTGGATGGAGCCACCTGGGAAGAGACGAAGTCTAGAGCTATTTCTAACCTTTGTGGTAAGAAAACTGCTGAGATATGGTCTCAGTTGGAACAGCCATTCCAGCAGGTGGAACATGGCTTCTTGAGAGTACTTATGTTGTCTCTGTGGAAATGTGGTTGTGTGTTGTGGTAGGCAATGTGGAGGATTGTTAGTAATAAATGGAGGGTCCTGGGCATGGCAATTCAGAAGCTGGTGATACATGGAGATCAAAGGAGACAGACAGTTGTCATTGGAGAAGTCAATTGTTGAAGATCCAAGGCATTGCTTAGTTATGGAAACTGATGAGTAGGAATTGTTATAGAGACAAGTGTGTCTTATTTTTGTGTCTTAGAATATTAGAGTGAAACTTCCTAAATCTTTCCTTTTAAAGAACAAAATAGAAGCACAGATCAGTTTATCAGAAGCAAAGTGTGTGATAGGAGAGATGCTAAAGAAAAAAACTATAAAGTCAGGTTAAGATCTGAAATTTGAAAGAATAGAAAGAAGTAAAAAATATTGTACTTTTAATATTTTATATGTACACATTGTTAAAAATATGAAAATAGAAAAAACAATAAAGGGGAAATAATATCCAACTTATATCTCTGTATTCATAAGTAGCCACTTTTTTAAAACGATATGTATTTTTAAATAATTTTTGAGTGCCTGCTTATATTATAGATTTGGGATAATATTTATACCCAGATCCGTATCATGCTAAATATGACATTGTAATCATCATTCCATTAGTCATTATATTGAGAAAAATGTTATTTGATAACATGAGTTTTAACAGTTGCATAGCATTCTATCCTATATGTATATATAATTAATTTCATCATCTGTAAATCTTTCAGCATTTAAATTATCTTCCAATTTGTTACTATTATCAATAACACAAAAATGAATACCCTTGCATTAAGTCTTTCTGCATATCCCTTGGTTATTTTTAAACAGCAATTTTACAGACAAGTGGTTGGGTGAATAAACTTCTTAAAGGTTTATAGTACATCTTGCCAAATTGTTTTCTAGAAAGGTTGTATCTATTAATCTTCCCCTCATAAACTTGAAATATTATCTATAATAATTTATTCAATTGCTGCCCATTTCATGGTTGAGAGTGGAATTATGTCATTCGTTCATTAATTTAATAAATTTAATATTCACTAATAAAATGGTTGTTGTATAAACATTGTGTACCCAGATCTGCTCTAGATTCCAGAGAATCAAATAGTCTCATATTTGCTGTATTTTGCATTTTAATAGCAACTATCCATATGAGCATTGATTATATGTGTTTCTTCCTTTATGAATTTTATATTTATGTTTTTCAACCACTTTTGTTGAAATGTTAGTTTTTTACTTTTATTGATATGTAAAGTCAAATCAAATGCTGATTTGGTTCAGATTCAAGTACGAGAATATTTTTGAGAGCTTTACAGAATTATGCAAGCATAAGTTCTAGTTTAAACTGATTCACTAATTGTTTTCATTCATCCAACTTACCTATCAAACAGTCATTGAGCTTATATTATGTGCTCAGATTCAAACATTCTTATAGGCACTGGGAGATACAACAATAATATGCCCTTTCTATTGCCAAGTACATCACAGACCAGTAACAGAAAACTGAGACAAGCAATTACAGCATAGGATTATTTTACTATTAAATAGGTGCATTTTTTTTCTATTTAACATTAATTTGCCTTTCCTGCTTGGGAATGCTTCCGCACATTGTGTTTTTGTTTTTGGTGGCAGGCACTGCTGATCTCTCAGATTGAATACTCGAGGAGCAAGGTATTCCCTCTCTCTTTTCATCCCAGTAGCCAAGATTTGGCCATTTCATGCCGATAAGATGCTTTCATCCAGGACTTCGAATCTTAATCAAGTGGTGTAAACATTAATGGCTATGGTACTGGTGCTATACAATAATGATGGCAGAAGTATCCTGGAATAATATCACTGGTACCCAACTTCAGTAGCAATGTAGTATAGAGGCTGCAGAAGTGTCCTGATAGGGTGTGCTTGCTAAAAGACTACAGTTATACTTCCTAATTTCTAAGATCTGGAAACTGTCTTTATTGTTGTTGATTTTCCAAGTTTGTCTTTTTATATAATTTGGCCTTTACTAAAACAATAAAAATGAAAACAGTTTATTTTATTCTTTAAAAAATTAAAATGTAAAACAAGCTTGTTTTATTTTATTACATTTTTATCAAGTGTGATATCAAACAGTACAAGTTGCTACATATACAAGTCAATGAAATTTTCTAAAATAAACACAGCTGTGTAAGTCTGGATCAAGAAATAAAATATTCCCAGAACCCCAGAACTGACTAGAAGTTCTAAAAATTGTCTGTTTTTAGCTATATGTGTATAATCATAAATACATATTATTTTGTATTTGTTTCCTTTGCTAACATTGTTAGTGATATAGTTATATTTATGCATCTTGTGTGCAGCCATAATTATTCTTTTTCATTTCTGTATAGTATTTCATTCTATCAATATACCTCAATGTTTTATTTATCTGTTCTACTGTTGGTAGATGTTTGAGCTATTTCCAAATGGTGCTTCTACAAATATTCTTGTACGATATCTTTTGATGAGTGTACACACACACACGCACACACACGGACTTCTGTTTGTTGTATATATATATATTATATATATAACATATACCATATTATATATATATACCTGAGAGTGGAATTGCTCAGACATAACATCCAAAATTATAAAAAAACTGAGAGCATATTTAGGGATGAGGAAAAAGAATTAGGCAATTAATTATAAGATTCAAAATGATCTCTCCAGAGAGCAGATTTTCTCAAATGTGTAGCTAAACCAGTTGGCAAATAACCACAACAGCTTATTTTAGCATCATCACTTAGCCTTCGAGGGATATTTACATTCCTACCTGAGCAAGATTGTCTCTATTTAAATAGACTCTGAAGTGGGTCCTATGCTCCCGAGGCAAATTAAAAATGAAATCCAGTAAGAATTGACAGGCTGTTCCCTAGAACTCTGAACAGCTCTAATTATGTTACAATACGTTTAGATGATTTAGCATAAAATAGTCTACCTGCCGTTTGAGAACTGAAACCTGAGTAGAATTTCCCCAAAGTGCTTCTCTTGATGTGCTCAGGGAAGCTTCAACATTACAAAAAAGGGAATAATGTAGTTTTTTGTACTACTTAATTCATTGCTGTGTTTGCCTTCTGTTTTTACATTCAGTAATATGGACAGCTTCATGATGCCAGTTCCATATCTGAATTTCCCAGCACTACTGTTTAAGTCATCCCCATCATGAATGCCTTCATCTTCGCAATCACTCAGTGTACAATGTAAGATTTTCATTCATCGGCCACAAGCTGGGCAAAACCTCAGTCCTAGAGGGGCATGCACGCTCTGAAACAAAGGGAGAACCCAAGCAGGAGAGTAATTTGTTCAGCTTCAACAACTCCAAACAGAGACTTCTCCTAGTGGCATGACAAACTTTAGTGTCAACTGTCCCTTGCCTGTTTGCAGGAAGTCTACCAGAGTGCCTGTTTTGTGTTAGAGTGTTAACAACAGGAGCTGAAAAGTTCTCCAGATTTTCTCGTCCTGCTTTTTTTATATAAGCATCCTGTGTGACATATCCTGGAAGGAGAGGAACACAAATAAGGTAGAAATAAATGAGCACAACTTTCTCAGATGGTAATGTATTTCCAAAGGTGTCTGTGGGGAGTCAGCAAGGATGTCATAGTTACTGCCTAATTTGTGTGCCTTTCTACAATCATTTCCATTTGTCTGAAATCTAGTTAAAAGCTACTACCTAATTTATCCATTTCTACATAGGGATCCATCATAAGAAAGCACTTTTCTTTACAAAGCAAGATCCATTCTTCCCTGTTCCTCAGAGTGAACTATCAAAGATTAACTTATTTTTTAGACAGGTGCTCCATGCCACTGAACAGCTCAATCTGTGTTCTTTCATCTTCACATCTCTCACACTCTGCAATTCCTGTGCTAGTTCATTAGCTGTTTACAGTCTAGGGTCCCCCTTTTCTAGCAGGTTCTCCAACCCCAGAATGGTTTTGGTTTGGGCTTTCTTCTCTTTATGACTGCTTTTCTGTTTACACTGTAAATAGCCAATGGAGAAAAAAAGATAGAGAGCTCATTTTTATTTGCAAACTGAGCTGCAATTACAACCCTTATTTTTGTGTTTCTGTGTTTCTGTCGGAGAGACTAATGATAGGTTTTAGGTGCCAATATCCTGAGCTATTTAAAGCAAAATTAATTAAAATTAAATGAAATTAGAAATTTTGTTCCTCAGTCATACTGGTGACAATTCAAGTGATCAATCGCCACATGTAATTAATTGCTACCTAATTGGACACTGCAGATCATAGAACACCTCCATCATCACAGAAAGTTCTGGATGGCACTGCTCTCCTGGAGAATCAAATCCTTCTGAACAAGAGCCTTTCATAGGCATCTTTACAGCCTAGGACATGTTAGGAACTTTGTGGAAAAGCAAACCTACCTTAACGAAAGTTCATCTGATACGTGAATGGCAGAGGAATGAGACTGATGATCTGGCAATGCTGAATTGCAAACACTGAGATTTTCCAGTTAGGAAAGAATCCACTTAATAGATCATAGAAGTTATATTTAATTAACAAAACGATATAAGGAAGAAAATAAATAAGTGTATGACCTCATTACTGAGAAGAGATTAAAACATTAACAGATACATGTCAATGACTAAACAATACTTCAAGTCAGTGAAATAAGAAATGCTATCAGAAAGCACATAATTGGGGTGGCTCCATAGTGCAGTGGTTAGCACGTCTGGTTTGCACACAGAAGGTCCTGGGTTCGTGCCCCAGGGGGAGCCACGGATCATACCCTGGGTACGCCAAGCCCTGGGTGCATGCTGTGAGCGTGTGGGAGGGGACGCCTCACCTTCAGAGATCCAGTTCTTAAGGGGAAACAGCAACATCCATAGGTCAGGGGCGGAAGGCGGGGCGGGGGAGCACATAATTAATTGCTGGGTAAATTATACTTGTTATACAAGAAGTCTTAAGAATGAGAGAGTGGGTGGGCACATGATCATTGAAAAACTTCACAGAAGAACCAAGCCCTGCACATCCTTTTAATATGACTTATGTCACTGACACCTTCTGATTATGGTTTAGATGTGTGGTAGTGATTATCCTACAGCATTGTCAATAACCCTTTCATCACTCAGCATGATTTCAGAGATCCAGAGGCTAGACTGCTTCCTGTGTAATTCTAAGAACTGAATGCTCTGTCGGAAAAGACCCTCTTTCCTGATGAAGACATCCCACGTTCTTCAAAAGATTATGGTAGCTCTGTTCTCCTGTTAGGGCCAGTGAACCGGTCTTCATCGCCTTTGCCCTGGGTTCTCTGATCATCACCACAGAAGCCCTGGCCTGTCTTTCAAGAGTCCCATCCTTCAGACATCATGGAGACTGCCCACTCCCTTATGAGATTTAATTAGCTCTTGAAATGGAAGGAGGGGTTAAGGGCTGATTAAAGAGCTTACAGCAAATAGATACGATTAGGAGAGTAATCCTCTGGAAACCCAGCCCCTCACGAGATAAATCCTTCTGGGCAGATTGTACTCTGGCAGTCACCACCACTCTTGCATAATTTACAGCAAGAGGTCACACTGGAAAATACCTCCAAGAAGTGATATCCCATGTGGAGACAACTTAAGGGATGGATAGAAACACACACAATATATCCTTTCTCCAAAAAGAAAAACAAAAGGAGTTGTTCTCTACCATTTCATGAAGAAACAAGGTAGGAACACAGTTTTTTTCTAGATAATATTATATTAATTAAATTTTTTACCAAGTAAGTAAGCAACTACTCTGACAAACACGTTATTCAAATTTTAATGTTGGAATCAGAGTCAGCAGAAACATGGAAGGGGTGGTATGGTCTCACTGCCATCTTTAACATTTCTACAAATACTTAAAGTGGCTTCAGGGGGCATGTGAGCATGCTAATTCCTGGAAGGGAGAAACTTGCCATTCAAGAAACTTTTTCTTTTCTCAGACTTGATCATAATCCCAAAAGCATTAGCTTCCCAGAAACTTTCCCTGCCACTGGAGTTGTTAAAAGTGAATGGAAGCAGAGGGCAAAGGAGGGCAAAACTCCAATCAGCTTTGTGAGACCCTGGCAGCCCCATTTTTGCTTTAAGTTAACACAGTTCAAACCCAATCAGCTTCTATTACACAGGGCAGGATCTTGATGAGCTTATAACCTTATAAATAGTTCTCTAGAGAGACCTGGTGAAGTTATTTGAATATAATTCATCCAGGTCCATCAATCAGCTCACAAATCTCTCTGTTGACCAGGTTAGCAAAACAAGAATAGCATTCGCCTTTGTAGAAATCTTCCTCTAAGCTATGCTAATTGTTTGGAAAATCCAGGGTTCTTTCAGAGTAAAAAAAAAAAATTAAAAATAAAAACACATAATTTTCTAAGAACTAGGTATTTTAAAAAAATTCTTTGAATAATTCTGTAAGTTAGGAGTATTCACATTTTATATATAAAGGAGATTGAAATTATGAACATTAATATACTTTCCAACTTACACAACTGATAAATTAAGAGAACTATGCTCAAATTTGTTATTATTGTTTGAAAGGGGAGGTTCCTTCTAAAAAATCTACATAGTTCCCTTATATTCCTCTATAAAAACAAAGTTATAAACAGTATGGTGTCCAAGAAAGAAACTTCTAGTTTTTATGATGGGAGAAAGTTAATGTAATGGTTTGATTTTTTTTTTAACATGAATTAATTGATCATTTCCTACATGCTAGACCCTATGCGTCTTAGGAAGAAGGGGTCTAAATTTCTGATATCAAAGAAATGATACATTCATCTCTGCCACAAGTTTCAACTATTGTGACACTGATAGCCTGTCATGGGCTACAATGAGACTAGGACGTGACTATCACCCTACAAAGCAATATGAGACAGTGATAAGGGCAACAAAAAAATAAAAGCCAGACAAGTAGTCTAGCTGTCTCCACCTGAGGGTTAAGGGAGAAAGAGAGTTGAGTATTGGGTAGCACCAAGGGCTTTCTTGTGAAATTTCTAGGATTTTCTATAATACAGTTCTCATATTTCTCTAAATAAGTCTTCATTTTCTTTGATGGTTCATATAAACAAGGTGAGACAGGACAGTAAAGTGGTAGTATATTAGGATTTGAATTGGGAAGAATCTAGATAGCTACCAAACTTAGTCATCAAGAAGGGGGACTTTATTTCTAGTTGAAGACTCAAACTATTGGAAGTATTGCCCAAATATAGAATTACGGAATCAAATGATTATAAGGAATAGTAGTTATCATCATAATCATCGCCATCATTATTCTTCCAAACTTTGACAATATTGATTTATTGTATTAGGGCAAGCATATCGCAGTTTAGATTTCTGAAGCCAGTTTATCACTAAATTAAAATTTTATTTCCTAAGCACTTCGAGTATGTTTCTCTCTTTGCTTTTGCTGTTGTCTACTCCAGGGTCTCCTATTAAAACTCGGCTAATTATCAGCTACCAGTATGTTATACAAGGTGACTTCCATTCTGATTGGCCTAGTATCTGTTATGATTATCTGGTACCTTTGCTATACACTTTGCCAAACATCATGAACATCTTCCCTGTTTAATGAGATATTTAATGTTCGACACGAATACTCTAGACCTCTTAAATTGTTTTTAACCTAAGGATTTTTATCTTTTTAAGTCTTGTCTTGGCAATCTAAAAGAATACTTTGGCTTGATGTTTCTGCCCGCTAATTCAAATTTACATATTGAAATGTACGTAATCTGTGAACATTCTACTCATTAGTCCTTCTATTTAATGTACTGTTGTAACCACATTTCCAGAATTTAATTTCCAATAACTTAGAGTCATGCTCTTTCAGAGCATTCCCATCCTTTCTTTTGCCCTCTCTTTCTCTTCCTCTCTCTCTCTCTCTCTTACTCTCTCTTCCATTTTTCTTTAAATGATATTAACTTATATCTAAGGACTAAAATCATACTTAATTTCACAAGAATTTTTTCTTTTTATTGTATTTATATAATGATGAATGTTAACTATACCTATTGTGCTAATCATTTCATAATATATGTAAATCAAACCATTATGCTGTACACTTTAAACTTATACAATGATGTATGTCAATTATTTCTCAATAAAACTGAAAAAAATTGTATTCATTCATTCATTTTCATAATAATTTCTCTCTCAACTTTTTTGTTAGTGAAGTTCCCATTTTTGTTGCTGGAGGGTATTTACTCAGCTTTGGAGAAAGATCTGTTTACCTGGCAGTAAACAAGGATTCCAATTATACATTTGCCCCTGACATGGTGAAGGGCAGAGTGAGGAGTAGGTCTGTGACCAGACAGGCTATCCTCACAGAACTTGAGAAAGTGCGTTGCCTTTATAGACCAGGTAGGTAAGCAAATATTCAAAGCTGATGGGTTTTAATATGGCAAAAATTGATGGCTACTATTGTAAACTGGAGTGTATCATGTCTACATTCTTTGAAATAAGAAATATATAAAAACTTTTTTTTTTTTCCCCAAATGAAATAAGTCTTCTGTCTTGATAAGAACTGATTCTACCTTAGCTTGTCACTTGAATGGATCTTGCTTTGTGTTATGCATGGAACTTGTCTTCCAGGTATAGGATTTTCCTGTCCCTCTTGGCAGAAACAGTTTATACAGGACACTGTCCCACTTCTATAGCACTAGCACCTGCTCTATGAATCTCTTGGGTCAGAGAGATTCATAGAGCAGGTGCTAGTGCTAATTATTTTTTGAGAAGTATACTTAACTTGTTTTACCTGAGGACAAATACTAGTGTCTACTTATATGAAAAAGCATACTTGCCCCCAAAATGTTGGGTTTGGTCATGTCTTACTTTAGCCATTGCAAAAGAGACCACATTTGCACAGAGGCCTTTTAAATGTATTTGTGCCTCTTAAACTGCTTCTTGAAATATCTTGAAAATAGTCAAAATATCTGATAAACTCATGACTTTAGGGGATATAGTAGAAAGAGAGAATGTTGGTAGTTGAATTCATGATTATTGATAGTGTTTGAGAAGTTTCTATAAGAAAATGACATTAGCTCAAAGAAAAACCAAAAAATAGTGATTAATCAGTTTGAAATTAGGAACAAGGGGAAAGAGAGAAAATCCATAAATGTGGTCACTTGCAGAGTTGAATGATACAAATCCCTCTCCTTGTCAACCAAAGATAAAATTAAGAAGAGCTTTGAATAAGATTCATAAGATTGAGATCAAGGCTCAACCTCAGAGCAAAGACTTAACAAAGCCATGACAATTGAACCTCTTGTTAAATCCACTAATTGGATTATTTTGGCCCAAGATTATCCTTTCAGCTGATCAAAACATTACTTATAATAGATACTCGGGGCATGTTCCCACGGACACCCAAGAAACTCAAAATCATATAAAAAACTCAGTCATATCTTGCAAAGAGTTATGGATGAGGACATTTGCATAAGGAGATGATAGAATAAATACATATAAAAATAAACTAAACAAAATCACAAAGTATTTGACAAATGCACTTTCAATCTGAACTAAAAGGTATTGCAATTCTTTGAGATATAAAATGACTCTTAGGTGCTCGAATTTTAGATAGGCAGAAAGCAGTCTAGAATGCTGCTCAGCTACCCTGGAGAGAATATTTCTAACACCCTTCTCAGATGCATCCAAGGAGAAAAATAAAAAAAGAAAGAAATTCCCAAGGGCAGAATTAAGAGCTAATGGAGCAGAATAGAACAAGGGGTTACTCCCAGAGATTAAAACTGGTGCCTAATCAGTTCTTTATCACCTGAGTCAGGGAACCTTGCTAAATTGTCCTGCTAGATTTAAGAATTGTTGTGGATCAGTGACTGCCTCTCATTCTTACCTTTGCTGGATATGAGTGTTTATGCAATTATCCTATTTCTGTTCCAACATTGTATATTGTTGTGTGTTGTGGGTGCAGATAACTTGGCATTTTAGGTCAAAGGCCTCTAGATCAAGAGGACCTATATATGGAATCTGTGTAGGGATTATCCTGACATCCTGAATTTCGAGCCTGATGATATATTTTAATGAGATTTTGGATTTCTTTATTGAGAATAAGGTAAATGTATTTTATATTTTGAATCAAGTGAATATTTGTAACTAAGAGGGAAGTCTGTAGTAGGTTTTATTATTAAATACTTATACCGTTTTCCTATCCTCTGTGGATTGGAGTATATTTCCTATCTCACTGATTTGGGTTTCGGTCATGTGAATTCCTTTGACAATGAAGTATACCCTAGTTCCAAGCATAGGCTTTATAGAGGCATCACATACTTCCACTCACATTACTGAGCTTAAGTCTTTGGCCATGAAAACAGGATGCCTCAGATAGTATATGTTATATATTTACATAGAATGTGCTTTAGCCTGGGTCCCAGAATGAGAAAAAAATTGGAGAAGAGCTGGACCTATGCTACACCCTACGTGAAGTGTCCACAGCTAACTTTCATACACAAAAGCAAGAAATTAATGTTTATTAATGCAAGGCAATGAGATTTCGGATGTGTTTGTTGTCACAATGAAAGCTGGCCAATACATCAACCTACTAGCCCATGGCCCATTTTTTGAATTGAAGCCACTGAGTCTTCATTACAAGTTTCTGCCATAAGATTCATCTTATTTTGGAGAATTTTTCCATTTGTATACATTTGTAAGTTCCTCCTTTCTGTTGGATTTCACTCAATAGAATATATTTACATCTTTAAGAAATCACTGTTTTAGTCTGGGGATAGCATTCTTTCATTCTTCCAGTATTAACATGAATTTATTCTTATATTTTTATTTATTCTGCCTTTTTAAGATATTTTAAGAGGAAGAAATAGTTTGCAAATTTAGTCGGTCATCTTGACCAGGCCCATTTGATAAGATGTTCTTTAATCCCATTGGTATTAGAAATGTGTACCGACAAGAGATTTGTTAGATAAGGAAGACATCTCTTGTTCACGTGAAGGTTTCCAAGCCTTGATATAATGCTATTTCAACTGGGGAGAAGGGATGGTAGGTGTCAAAAATACCAGAGAGAATTCACATATCTTTAGGGAGCTTCATGGACCCACTGTGCTTCTCCAATAACCCCATTATAATCTGCTGACTCCAAACAAAATTCTCTGATATAGATGCCCAAAAGTCCAAGTAATTTGATACAGTTGATGAAACTAAGGGATTCTATCAAAATATAATAACTATTATCCACTGGTTAAGGAATGAGAATCTTTCTGTTTTTATTATGAAGCAATGAAACAATTTGAGATATAAAACAAAGATCTTTAAGAAATTGATCCTAAACAAATTGAGGCAAAATATGCCAGGATTGGTAAGAGCCAGAGAGAAGTTCTCGAGGCAGCCCAATGGCATACAGGACCAGAAATGTTTTCTAGCTTATTGCTACTGGGACCTTTTACTCTAAGTCATAGACATTCATATTATTCTTAAAGTTTCTTTGCAAATTATACAACTGTCCACCAGAATGTTTCTCTAGGTATTATGTAAATAATAAAATTACAGGCTAGAAATGAACTTGCTAAATTCATATAGCATCCTCCATGCTAACAATTCTAGAGTTCTCCATTTGCCTCCTGCTCTAGTCTAGGTGCAATCAGTAAGCATGTTTTCAGCTTAGAATGTTTGGGGAAGCATTTATCTGCTCTCCCTCCAATTTGCATGTACATGGACATCTGTGTGGCTTGAATTGTCATATCATTCATTCAGAAAGCTCCTGGTTAATGTCACATTATTAGCTCTATTGCTACCAAAACAAAAAAGAAGTAAAACAGATGATTCCAAATCTTTTAGCCTTCTAGGATGCAAAGTAGCTATTTAGTTTCTAAACAGAATTATTTTCTTCTTAAATGTTAGAGAAAAGTTAACAATACTAGCACCAGCTGTGTCACAAGTCAAGGCACACTAACTGCAGTGACTATCCTCCAAGATGGCCCCAGCGATCCCTACTCTTGGTAGTCATCCACTTGTAGAGTCCCCTTTCATATTCTACCAGGTTTGGTCTATGTGATCAATACAATATGGAAAAAGTGATGGTATGTCATTTCTTCTCTCTCTCTTTCTCTGTTTCATCACTTGCTCTGGAAGAAACCATATTGTGACAAGTTTTATGGAAGCAGTCACATAGGAAAGAGCAAAGGCCTTTTGCTAATGGCAAGGTGGCCATGCGAGTAAACCTGGAAGTAAATTGTATAGACACAGTCTTGTCTTCTGAGACTGAATCCTTGGCCAATGACACCTTCATGAGAGATTCTGAACCAGAATCACTCAGCTAAGCCACTCTTGAATTCCTGACTCTAAAAATTATTTACATTATTTTTGTGACATAATGAAAGTTTGTTATTTGAAGGTGACACATTTTGAGATTATTTGTTATGTAATAGATAACTAATATAAGGGGAGAAATGCCATGGAACATCTCTGTGTCTACTCTCCTATCTGTAAAATAATATGAAATATTCTTATCTACCTCATAGAAATAGTTTCTAAGTATAATAATAATTTGCATTGGGAATACTTGATTATTGAGAAAGAAAAATATTATTTAAATCTAAATTTTTATTATTACTCCTTATAAAAATCATTCATGCTATTTTTAAATTACCACATCAGCAGTATCATAACAACTTGTCTGTGGAAGAAAAAAAACTTTGAGATTTTTTTTTAAGTCAACCAACAAAAATAACATGCATTTATCAATGCAATTACACTTTACTTTCTTCCACAAGATAAAACAAAGGTTTTTTGTTTGTTTGTTTGTTTTTGTCTCAGATCTTATTATATTCAGACTTTATTTTTTTAATCATATTTGGTCCTCTGCAAGAAAGTATAATATCAACAGGGGTAGTTTTACTTCTGGGTCTTGAGTCCTAGACAACCTTTCATCCTATTGGGATACTTCAAGACTTAGTATCTTGATGTGGAGAAAAGGGAACCCTTGTGCACTGTTAGTAGGATGGCAAATTTGTATAGCCACTATCAAAAACAGTTTGGAGGTCCCTCAAAAAATTAAAAATAGAACTACCCTATGACACAGCAATTGCATTTCTGGGTATTTATCCAAAGAAAACCAAAACATTAATTTGAAAAGATACATGCACCTCTATGGTCATTGCAGCATTTCTAGTAATAAGCCAAGATATGAAAGCAATCTAGGTGCCCATCAGTAGATGAATAAAGAAGTGGTATACACACACACATGAATATTATTCAGCAAAAAAAGCAAGTCTTGCCATTTGTAACAACATGGGTGGACCCAGAGGGTATTATGCCAAACGATATAAGTCAGAGAAAGATGAATACTGTACAATTTCAAATGGAATCTAAAGAACGAAATAAATGAACAAACAAAATGAAAACAAACTCCTAGATACAGAGAACAAACTGGTGTTTGTCAGATGGGAGGGAGGGGGTTGGATAAAAAAGGTGAAGAGATTAAGAATTACAAATTTATAGGTACAAAAATAGTTATGGGGATGTAAATTATAGCATAAAGAATACAGCCAAAAATATTGTAATAAGTATGTACAGTGCCAGGTGATGACTAAACTAATTGTGGGATCACTTTGTATATTGTATAAATATCTAACCACTATGTTGTACACCTGAAATTAATATAAAATAATATTGAATGTCAAATCTAATTGAAAAATAAAAATTTTTAAAGGGAAAAAAAGACAATGTCAAATTAGTTTTCTTTTTGCCCTAATTTAATTAAAATAAATATCTATAGAATTTAAATATACTGTCTTGAAAGCCAGTTGGAAAGTCTGAAGACAGACAGACAGCACTGGAGTGATAATTTTTTGTGAGTCATGACTTGTTCATATAACCTTTCCTGACTTTGAAAATTCTATGATCTATTCCAAGATATTTCATGGTTTCGACAGCTTTTAATTGTTTGCCTGACATGTGATGGGTAATTATTTTGTACATGTCTCAATGATAAGAACACGTAGCTTTGCTTACTTGGGAGTGTCTTCTCTTTTTATGTCCTATCTAATACACTTTTATAATATAAATTTATACCGTGAAGATCCGTTTTTCTGTTCTTCTAAATATACAATGACTTTTCCTTTCAACACAGCATCATCTTGCAACTTTTCTAAAAACATTTCAAGCTAACGGTAGAAATCCAAATGTAAAACTTAATAACTCTTTGGTACTATTAATTCAAATATTAAAAGATAACAAAAAGGTAAATATATACATTCTATCCTTGTATGTTTACAAATGCAGACAACAATTTTATCACAAGGTATATCTTAAGAGTGTTAAAATTTGAATGAAATATGTTATAAATTGAGGGATTAATATAGTGACTGCCTACTCTTTAGGTAGCACTTTCATATATTGCTTTTTAAAAGCTTATCAATAGCCCTTCTGGGTTCCAGATGAGGAAAGTGACGCTCATGACAGTGAAATAACTTGTTCAGGCACATAGGATGTAAGAGATCAAGTCAGAAATTAACTTATTTTTCCTCTCCAAATATTGTGCTCATTCTAGCATATACTACTGCTTCTTAAATAATATTGATTTTACTGTAGTCTTTAGTCTGGTCTTAGTAAAGCTATTTCAGTGAGAGAAAATTCTGTTTGTTTTTACATCGGAAAATGAAAAAGGATCTAGTACTTGTGCTTGCCGTCTTGATAATCACTGTAACTGGGCTCACACTACTATGTGCAAGGCTTTCCTGATAAAACTTCACACCTTTTCATTTAAAAGCTTTCTAGCCTTGGTTTCAGATAGGAAAGCAAAAAGAAATAAGTCAAAGTGCTTACCAGCAGGAAAATCTAAGATTTTTCTAGAAAATAATTAATTTTACCTATAATACTCAAAAAAAGTCGTGTCCAAAATGCAGGTTGCTGATGCCAGGTATTTTCTTTGAACATCTTACAGATGAGCTACTATCGTGCCTAAAAAAGTCTATATATATGAATGAGGGAGTGCTAGATACACGTGTATTTGCCCATGGAAACACACATGTAATTAAAAAAAAGTAGTTTTATTGCCTTCATTCCCAGGATCTCTCTCCAGTTACTTAAATAACATAGTTTTTAATTAAGGGGACTCTCTACAGAGGGACTGCATGATTCAAATAAGGACAAAACTCCACAGAGACACCTTAGTAATGCAGGGTGATATGTTGGTTATAGCTATGGAAACCATTTTTCCAGCAGGCTGGCTGCTGATTCATTTAACATTCTGGTCAACCTAAATCTATTACAAAATCTACGTTATATATCTTAATCGTCCCATAAAAAATAAGGTGCAATGGAAACAATTCTTTTGGAGGATGATTAAAATTATCACATGCCATTCAGCTACAATGGGGGACTTTTGTAATTTTGGTGTTCAATTTGAAATTTTATGGTGTTCTCTCCTTGTTTTAGACTAAAACCTTATTTTTCTGCCTTCATCAAAAATGCTTATTTTTGTATAATTTCTCACAAAAGAAAATGTCATAAAACAAAATAATTTTATGTACAAATTATTTTGATAGTAAATTACCAATACTTAAAAAAATCATACTATAAAAATTCATACTATAATATTACCAGTCTAAAAAAAAAAATCATGCTAGAATTTGCAGAAAGCATGTTGACTAGCTTCTGTTCCAGATGAGGAAACTGAGTTTAGACAGTCCAAGTACTATATCACTCAGCCACACATATTTTTTAAGGTCGAATTTATTCTCTGTTTGCACGTTTGGTAATTTCATCGAGACTTGTGGCTTCAAATATCATATGTATGTTACAGGCCCCCAAGTTTATATTTCCAGGTTGTATCTCTTCTCTGAACTCCAGACTCATATGTCCACCTTTCTACGTGGCACCTTCTTTTTGATGTATACTAAGTATCTCAAATTGAGTATATCCAACATGAAAGCCCTGACTTTCCCACCAAAGACTGCTCCTCTTTCAGACTCCCCTGTTTTATTCAATGGCAATCGATTCTTCTAGTTCCTTGGGCCAAAAACTGTGGAGTCATCCTGATGACTTGATATCTCTTCCTCCCTCCCTCCTCCTCCTCCTCCTCCTCCTCCTTGCCTGGTCTTGGCGTGACCCAGTGGCTCCTCTGGTCTTGGACATCAGGCTGCCAGCTCCTTCTCCCCCCCTCCCTTCTTTTCTCTCTCTCTCTCTCTCTGCAAATACCGTTAGCTCTGTCTCCAGAATAGATACAGCTTTTACTTCTGACCACCTTCACGGCTCCTAGCCTTGCCCATGTCAACATTATCTGACATAAAAATGGTTTCAGCAGCCTCCTGCTTCTACCTTTGTCCTTCTAAAGTCTGTTTTTGATACAACGGTTTGAGTGATTGTGTTAAACCTTAAGTCTGCTAATATCCCACGTCTAAGCAAAAACCTCCAATGGCCTCTCTTTCCGCCCAAAGTAGAAGCCAAAGTGCTACCCAGGCTATACAGAACCTGTATCCACCCTTTGGTAGCCCTCCCCACACCCCCACTGCTCTCTTCACTAATCTCTTCTACTGACTAATACTATTTACACTTTTACTTACTCTGCTTTGGTCTCACTGGATATTTGCAGTGAACTCTTCAAATGTGCCAGGCAGGCTCTCCTATGATATGCATTTGCTTCACCCTGGAGCACTGTTCTCTTAAATGTTCATGTGGCTAGTTCCCTCACTGTTTACATCAATGCTTCAGTTCACTTTTTCAGAGGCCTTTGCTGACTACTCTCTTTAAAATTGAAATCCCAGTTCCAGCACTCCCTACCTCCTTTTCCTGCTTCATTTGCTTCTCTTGTTAGAGTGAAAACTCTATAAAGACATAGATCATGTCTATTTTGTTCAATAATGTTTACAAAGTACAAATGAAATTGAATGGCATATAGTATGAGTTCAATAAATAATTGAATGAGTGACTGAATAAATGAATGAATGCTTTTGTTATATGCTAGTAATCAATCAATACATTAAAGGCTAGATAAAACATCTGAGCAAGATGGCCTCGCTTATCATTATATACATATATAAATATGTGTATATATATATCATTATATACATTATATAATACATGTATGTATGTACGTGTGTATTTATGTATGTAAATATTACAAAAAAACAAAAACAAAGGAAGACTGAGCAACTATTACAGACTAGAGGAGGCTAAGGGGACATAATTACTAAAAGAAA
>NW_006439192.1:6915848-6947116 GCF_000325575.1 Pteropus alecto
TTTTAGACATAACGATTGCAGTTCATTAGTGACTTTTTGGTTATTTAATGATTTAAAGGCTACGGTACTATGTAAAAGATTTTTCCATAGTTAATGTCACTCAGAACCATATGAATTAGTAGTTTCTATTTTTAAGTGAAAACTATCAGGAATTACCTTATTTGACATAGTTTATAATGATGTTGTAGATAGTACGTGGGATAAAATGGTGGGTATCTGATTGATATTCTTGGTTGCAGATTAGAGGAACTATACATATTTTTCTAATATATTTATGTCTAATAAGGACTGTTGCACAAATCTGCTCAACATTTGCTTACGATCACTCTAACCCTAACCCCCACTTAAACAGTTTATTCATGTGACTTTTAATGCATCATGTTGCAGCACTTGTGCAAGCAGTTAACTTAATTATAAATACAGGAATTTAAGTAACTACGAATAAGTTGTGAGGTCTTTTACGTAAGGAGTGTGCTCTATAGGACTGGAAACTCAGTACTCGGTGGATAGCTGGTTTGATCGAAAGCCAACCAAAGTAAACAGTAAATATTTACTTAAGAAAACTATGTCAATTCTTTGTGTATATAAACACAATATAAAATGTTTCTTTAAATTTATCGGCTTAGTTCAATGCTGCGTTAGAACTGTCCATTCTTCAGCGCAAATTCCCAGCAGGCAGGACTTCGACCATTGAACTTTTCTTTGAACAGCAGTATGTTCAAGGGCATGCTTAATAAATGCCATTAGACAATGATTGTCCATGTTTAATATTTATTGAGCACCTATAGGGACCTTGAGACCTTGGTCCAGGATGAAAAGCTTTAAAAAAGCCTGTACCTAATTAAGAAAAACATGGTCCCCACTCCCAAAAAGCTTATCTGCTAAAGCAGGCAACACTGATGTGGGTGCACAGAGAAAATTAATTTTTTTAGCTTAGTGAAAACAGCAAACCACCTTTATGAAATTTCAGGATTTATCTCCTTCTCTCTTAAACTTGTTTTCTTGGCGAGAGCCTCATGTTAAATGTCTGGCAAAGAATTAAGGTAGAGGAGCCTGGAAAAAGGACAAGGGGATGAGGTAATGAAGAAAAGGGATGATAACAGATGGCAAGGCAGGAGGCTATATGGCCTGGGGGAAGGAGCAGTTAGGGAAGAAACAGGATTTCTGTAAGCATTTGCTGTGTTTTCATATTTTTTAATAATTATAATATACCATCATCATCATCATCATCATTAACATTTAATTTCAGGTTACAAAGGAGACCAAATAGGAATGAATCAGACTTTGGTTTCCTTTCTTTTCGGCGTGCTAAAAAGCACATCTGTGATAGAGGGCAGGATTGGCATGAATTTAAAACATAACAGTTTATTAGAAATGGTTTCATAATGCATCCATATTTATACTGCCAGAGATGAGAGAACTGAGAATAAACTGGGAAATCATTATGTACTATATAGTTCTGTTTATACTTCCATTGCAAAAATTAATATTCGTTTAGTCTATTTTCACTCCATATCTTGAATATAACAGGGTCAGCACAGAAAAGTTTTGATTATGTGTGGAATATACATCTACTTAATATAATAAAAATGTTTGTTTTATACAGGACTTTATTATTAAACAAGAAAAGAATTTTAGTTTTCAATTTACGCGTTCCAAAGGTTACCTCTTGTCTTATTAATTGCTTTTTTATCTTTAACTGTGTGATAATTTCATTCCTGGTTTCCCAGTTTAAGATGACAGTGGATCAAGGAGATAAGACTAAGAGTCAATAAAAGCTAGTGGTTACCAGAGGACTATAGACTAGTGGTTACTAGTGGAGTCGGGGAGGAGGGGGAAGGTAGATGGGGTAAAAGGGGTCAAATATAGGGTTTAGAGGGAGGGTGAAGTGGGTAAAGGGGATCAAATATATGGTAGCTGAAGAAAACTGGACTTTGGGTGGTAAATACACAATAGAATATACAGATGTAAAATGATAATGTACACCTGAAAATTATATAATTGTATTAACCAATGTTATTCCAATAAGCTTAATTGAAAAAAAAAAAATACTAAGAGTCAAAATCCAAAGGCAAAGAAGTGAAGTTTGGGAACAAACTGAACATGTTAATCTCCAAATCCCAGAAAAGTCAAAGGCAGGGACAACACTGATTATTCAAAGCAAAGAAAAATATTAAGATAGAGATGGTAAGAACCAGCAAAGGAGGCAAAAACCCAAGACATGTCCTTGAAGCCAATGACTTCTACGCTGGGCCAGCATTAGATTAAAACTATAGAAGGCATTGTAGTGCAGTTAATACACACACACGTGCGTGCACACACGCTCATACACACACACCTAACTCAGTCTCACATTTAATTAAAGAAAATAATATCCGAATAAAATTGAAGAAACATTACAGATTGACACATATTAAACACAAAGACAAGATTCTTTTGTCACAGAAATTCTTTGGAATGATGAAAATCCTTTGACTATGTATTTGGCTTCTTTGTTGCTGGTTCCTTTGTTAACTGTTTCTACTTTTAATCATTTTACCTTGCAGTCAAGTTCTAATTTACTTGAAATTCTCTCTTAAAAGTCACCTAATATATTTTTTTTTAATCTGATTCACCTAAAAATATATGATGTCTCCTTTCTCTGACCTCTTTTAATGTTTAGATGCTTCATTTGAAATTTGTTATTTCACACTGTGCATTATTATTTTTGTATTTATCTAACTTCTCTTAAATAGAATAGAAGCTTCTTTGGGACAGGACTTATTCATCATAGTGTATCATGAAATGCTTATCACCTAACACCTGCGTCTAATCAGAAGTCACTAAAATTTTGCTGTGACATTTGTAAATGTGGAGGAAAACGCCTAGCTTTAAACACATACCTGGAAGGCCATGTGTACCTCCATCCTATCTCATACCTGAGCCTTGCTTTATCAACATGATAATCTTTAGGTGCCTATTGTAGTTAAGAACCCCAGCTATTACTAATATTCTATAGAATAGGACTAATAGGATGTTTTAGATCAATTGTGGGCAGGAAAACAAAAATAAACACCTCTCTATATATTTTGAAATTTACATAAATATTTTACTATAAGAATTTGTAACTTTCCTCTTTTGAAAGATTGCATTCACATAGTGAGGGTCGAGATGTAATTCTATTCGAATTTCATGTGCATTGTAGATCTCTCCTTCAAATTTACCTTTTATCCTATGATAAGTTAACATTCTAGATCTGATTGTTCACTCTCATTTCAGGCAGTATTGCTGACATGAGCTTCAGTCATTTTAAAATATTTATTCAATTTTTAATTTGTGCTAACCCCTATAAGGTATATAGAAACGAATCAGATACAAATCTTTTTCCTGAAAACGTCCTAATATAGTAGGGAGCTCAGGTCTACTTGAGGAAAGAGATAAATGCTGTGAAAGTTGCAAGAAGGGTGGAGGAAGAAAACGGAGGAGGCATTTACCTCGGGTCTCATAGGATGGGTAAAATTCTAATTAGAGACTAGGGGAAAGAACAGTCCGTTGAGGAAATTGCAGGTGTGATAGGAAATAGACAATCACATTTGTTTCCCTGGCAGAAATACACATATAAGTGTCCAGGAGGATGACTGATCTCCAAAAATATGTCCAGTGTTTTTTCTCTATGGATGGTGGGTTATAAACCATTTCTTCATAGTCTTCATTCTCCTGTCAAATAGGGACACTAAATGTTAACTAAATCCATGGCTACAGAGTATAACTAAAATTCTTAGAGAAACAAAACAAAACAAAACAAAACAGTGCAAGATAAATCCAGTAAGCTGAGATGATTTTTCTGTGTCTAACCTTTGAGCTTTTTCAGACTTTAGGGAGTAAAGATGGAGATTGTTGTTGTTGTTGTTGTTGTTGTTGTTGTTGTTGTCTTTCTTGGGGAAGAGGTGGGGTTGTTGAGAGCCATAAGCATTAAAAAGCAATTCTGTGTTGTCCTGGGAGGTCCCTGCTCAGTAGTTAGCAGCACTTGGCTGGCACTTGAAACTGAGAGTTTAGGGAGTTAACCAGAGTGCACTGAAGCTTAGAGGAAAGGTTCCCTTGGGGAATTAGATGTTTTAGTGGGACAGTGAAATTTCATCGACTATGAAGTCCTAAACAAAAAATTTCCCAAAGGCCCTGAGAAATGGAAAAAGCCCTAGGAGAACTGAAATATAGGGGTGGGATTCTATAAGCACCGCTCACTCTATTTTGCTCGTGAGGCTTTCTCCCTTCTGTCCTGGTTTTCCCAAGCACATGCACCCAGCACCTGGTCTGGTGGGCCCTACTCTCCATCTGGTGTCCTAGCTAATGGCATCTGCTGTTGAGACTCTGGGCTGGAACCTCTGTTGTCACATATCTTCAAAGTTCCGAACTGCCAGAGTATCTTCCCTGGTGAAATGGTACCCTTCTCCTAAAAAGAGGCACTCTCCTGTGTTTTAAGTGGAGAATTAGATAAACTGCTGAATAATTCCAGGACCATGGAGTAATTGAGGAAGTCTAGATGGTACCTATAGGAACTTTTTTGTTTTCTCAAGAAACAAAGTCTTTTGAAGAGCATTTCTAATAGTGTATTGTTCATGTCAAATAATAATAGTAGTAATAACACTTGATAGTTATAATAATGACAATAATAACAATAATAGAAAACTCTTATAGCACTTACTATGTTCCGGACATCATTTTAAGTACATTACATAAATGAGGTCAGATAATCCACTAGGAAGAAATGACTTGTAAAATAAAGCATTACAATACTACCTAAGTAGCTCCTATGGCAAAGAATTGCTAGATGCTCAAAAACAAAACAAACAAACAAATAAACAATTTCTTCTTCCCGGGCATATAGGAAGTTTCCATTTCTTGGACTTCTTGCAAATTGCTTTCTGGCCAATGGAAAATCAGTGAAAGTGTTTCACATCACTCCCTGGCTATGTCATAAGATTCCATAAGCAATTCTTGACATTCTTCTCTGTGGGATGGTAGGATACAGAGGATCTAGTGGAGAATTCTAAAGAGACCCGAATGCAATCTTTCACAGCTGAGGTTCTGTGAGCAAGTTAAGGCTCACAGAAAAATACTCGTGAAATTCTTTCCTCAGTTCTTTTCAGGATAGTACATAGTGTGTAGAAGCATTCTAGATACATAAGAGAGGTTCTTTTATTATCTTCATGTATGCCCTAGGTATCAGGTCTTAAATTTTTCCTGGACTCCAAGAAAGCCTTCCCTGCACAATAATGATACCATACAGTAGAAAGAGCCTGGATCCCTGAGTCACTTTTTGGCAGGGAATTGCCAGAAACTTTTACACTTAACTTCACAGAAGGAAAAAATAAAGGAGTTTATGTATTACCATAGCACAGCCTAGCTTACCCTGGAAAATTCCTCTTCCAATCATCTTTATCAGAGGAATCTCCTGTCATCTTTAAAGTATAGCCAGATGAAATTGTGTCTGTTGTGAGGTAAAGGTTTATGTAACTTTTCTATTCTATTTACACAACAATATGCTTACTTTGTCCCTGCTCTTCTTCAGAGACATTATCATATCAGTCTATCTTGAAGTAAGATGTATTTCCATAGATGATAATCAGAAATTTGTTGCCAATAGTAGAAGATATGCAGAAAGGACAAAGTTAAATGCCTCAGAAAGAAAACCTGGAGAGGAAGATTTACATTCTTTGAAGAGATGTTTCAGAAATATGCCTATTCTTCCAAGAGACTGAATTTTTGCAATTGTTTTAATGGTTATGAGAAGGTGAGATTTTTATGACTATTACATAGGCAAGGTTAAAGCCTAACTCTAAAAGGAGGTAAATTTTATGGTTTGAATCTGGTGTGGGTAGGGTAAGGCAATGTAGATTCCAGTGTTTTATAGACTCCAATGCATCCTTAACCCTGCTGGTGACCTTAAATTAGCAGAAAGAGCAACAAAGAGAAAGAGGAGGGGTCAATGTACATTACCTTCCAGAACTTAATTCAAAATCCATTATTCTCTAGGAGGGATATTAGGCTAAAGATCAGTAAAGTTTCTGATAAGTTTAACATCTGATAGTAAGAAGCATAAAAGATATTGACAATGGTCATAGAACATTCACCTATGCTCTGATCCCCTTAGCCCTTATGGAGTGAACTGAACAAAGTAATATTTAATGAAAACCTAGGCATTCTTATTTTATTGCCACCTTTTGTCAAGCTTGGAAGGTGGGTGGGTAGGTAGGTGAGTGCAGGGGTTGGAACAGAGCCTTGCTATACAAAGGGGAGAACGCCATCGTTTTATGTGTTCTCAACTAAACTATATGCTCCTTGAACAGAACTAATTTTATATTCCATTTTGTCTTCTCTCCATCCTTATCCAGTAGTACCTAATGATACTCTCAGAATTTAATAGGTGCTGAGATTGATTTTTTGATCTTTGCATGTGACAAAGTGCATGCTTTCATTATGTGTGACTCATATTTATGAATGGTTAGAAAAAAATGACTAATTGTATTTTTGAAGACTAGCATGAAACTTGGAAATCTTAATTTAAAGACATTTATACAAAATTTTATTATGAAGACAGTCTTTATTGTGTGAGCAATCATGCACTACTTAAAGCCTCCAAGTTATAATAATAAGAACATTAAGTTTATAGCATGGATATTAAAATATTTGAATTTTTTAATAAAGCAAAATGGTAAACACTTTTGAGTTTAACTCTTCCCTTCTTAATCTTTCCTACTTCATTTGAAAAAAACCATCACTTAGGATGTTTGTCTATAATATTTTCCCTTTAGTACTAAACATCCAGTTAGGAAACATATATCATCATTTCAGACTCAGGTAGGTCTCATATGGTGTCACTCATATTTGGAGATTTGATACAAATAGTATTTGTTAAATTAAATGTGAATTTTCAATCACAAACCTTATTGGATACCTGTTAGTTTTCAGGAAATGTGCAAAATAGTTTTGGTCATGAGAAAACAGGAGAAAATAAAAAATCTGTATTAATATACAAGAACAATTGGTAGAAAGAAGATGGTTAGTTCTTAAAGAGATATTTTGCAAAATTTGTTTTATAAGTCAATGCACTAGATTACAGCAGTCCCCAACCTTTTTGGCACCAGGGACTGGTGCTCCTTTGAGAATCTAATGCCTGATGATCTGAGGTGGGGCTGAGGTGGTGATGCTAACTGGGGAGTGATTACAAATACAGATGAAGCTTCCCTTGTTCGCCCACCATTCGCCTACTGCTGTGTGGCTCTGTTCCTAAGAAGCCATGGACCTACACTAGAACAGTGACATGGAATAAATCATAATTTCAATTCTAAAAGATTCTAACCAGTGCCTGGTTAACTTAGTTGATTAGAGAACACAGGTGTGGGAGTTCAGAGCATCAGAGTTCAACTTGTTGCAGAGCATCGAACTTCATTTATTACAATGACAAAAAAATGTGTCCAGCTCCAGTTAGCCGCCTAAGCATAGAGCAGTGCTACTCAAGGTGTGGTTGGGGACCACTAATGGACCATGGTGTATAAAGAAAGTGAGAGTAAGCATTAAGAAAACATTTAGAAAATTTTATAGCAATTTACAGAGTAATTTTATGCATGTTAAATCTAATAAGAATTATTAATAATAAAGATTTAATAATAATGATAATGTGTTTAATTTTGAATATATTTTTAATTTCATTTTTCTCCTGATTTTTAGTGGTTTATATAGAAATATTTGCTTCCAATATATTATAAAAATATAAATCGAGTCTTTGACTACAGATAGTTTGAGAAGAAACTGGTATGGAATATACTGAATTAGATACAAGATTGTTCCTTAGAGCTAGACTGTATGAGTTCCATACCAACACCATCATTTTCTAGCTCTGTGATACTAGGCAAATTGTTTAACTTCTATGTCCTTCATTGTTCTCATTTCACTATGGGGACAACATTAGTATTACCTCCTAGGATTGTTGTGAGGATATAAAGCAATTAAAACAGAGTCTGGCACATTGTGAGGGCTTATATTATCCTTGGATTTAAAAGGACAAGGGTGCAAAATGGTAGCATAGTCATGACAAGAATTCAGGAAGGTAAAATCTAAAAAATAAGCTCTGTTAGCTCACTGGATCCTGCAGTGATTCTCTCCAGAAATAGCCATCTCGATATGCTGAGTTTAATCCTTCAGAAAGTGTATTGTAAGAGTTTGATAGTTTCATTACAGCCTGTCCTATATCAGTTTGTCAATGAATGATAACGAGGCTGTACAAAAGCTATCTAGATCAAAAGTATAGATGTGAATAACTATTTCCTATCTGTTTCTATCTAATTTACCTCCTCCTTTCTCCTACTGATTCAGATAGATGAACCATAGATGTCCATATCCACCTCTATAGGCAAATGTATTTCGTCCTTCCTTATACTATTTTTTTCCTCAATCTAAGGGATATGTCTCTTAAGCTTGCTGTTCTATGAAGTAAGTTAAGTGAATGCAGGAAGTATTTGATTCCTATTCCCTTCCCAGATTTTCCTTCTGCTACTACTTAATATCAATTACATCATCATTCTCTAATATGCCTCTTTAATAGTAACCACATTCAATCAAGGACTAAAGTCTCATGCAATTTGAAGAAAAAAGCCAAGGTAAAGAACTAGAGGGTCTTCTTAAGTTTTGGTTATTTGTCCGGTTTCTGGAATGACAGAACTAATTGTTTATTTCTTTGAGTGATATGTTGAGTCTTGCCTTTTTTCTTTCAGTTCTGTGATCTTGGGCAACACTGAAATATGAGCCTCAGTGTTCTCATTGCTAAAATGAAAATCATCCTTTATCATCTGGCTCTTATAATAAGTAATAATAGCCATCATTTAAGGAGAGAGTCTCTATATTCTATGAAGTGTGTGTATTACATATAATATTTAAATTGCATATAGATTTTAATCCAAACAATGACTTAGGAAGGTAGGCATGACTGCCCTCCAATTTATAGATAGAGAAACTTGAATTTAATGAGTGTCAATAGTCGCTCTAGGTAAACAACTAGTAAAGAGCACAGCTGGCATCTGAACTGAGATCTCTCATTGAAAATCCATATTTTTGCTTTAATATCTTCAAAGAGGTTAATAAAAGTGAATGTGATCATAAATCAAATTTTAAATAAATATCTGGCATTCTCATTATTCATTCCTCCACTTCCAGAAAACTTTGTCTACCCATAGCAGGTCAGTAGTGTGATCTTCAGAGCTCACTAACAATAAGTTCCAATTACTTTACTAAGCAAGAGGAGACAACTTTAAGCTGTTGTCATCTGAGACAGCCAGAACAGTTTGTCATTTTTCATCTCTGATGCCAATTGCTCTTTCTACATGCATCTTCACTGGTGGACCAGTTGCCAAAACAGATCTGTTTTTTTGAGGTTTGCTTTTGCTCAAACTCTGTGGGCTCATTTGATAAAGAGGCTGACTCCAAGCCATGCTTAATCTTTTGTTCCATAGGCTGTTTGGGTGTTGGCTTACAAACTGCCCCTCAAAGGGAGGTGGGACTGTGACAATAAAGGGAGAGTTATGGACTGTGAAACCTTGCCTGACAGGCTATCTTTCCTGGAATTAGCTAGGAAAGCAAAAATGGATGTTATTAGGGGGCAAGTGTCTAGAGTTGCAGTTTTCATTGGGCTCTGCCATTGGTAAGACTCCTTAATGGCTAAGCTTGGAAGGACTACCCAACAGCTGTGCCCTGAGATAGCACAAATTGAGTGCGATTAGGGTAATGTTTTCTTCATTACTTAAGCAATAGAAGAGCCCAGCAAATGCATCAGGCTTTCATCTGAGGCACAGGGAGACAGAAGGATGCCAGACAGCTACAAAACAGTAGTCCCTGTGATTCAGATATAACTGAGTTATTTGGCCCATAAAAAATAGGAAAGGGAAAAATTATATATTATCTCCTCTTATAAAACTATATATATATATGAAGATATTTAGGGCATTGTTGTATAGAAGATAAAAATTCTAATGCTTTTCCAGATCTGCCACTCAATTTTTGTGTAACATTAAGGAATTCATTATCTGGAATTGCACCTCAGTGTTTCCATCTGTAAATTGGGGATAAGAGACCTATTGTAACAACATCAAAGCTATTTTGTAAGAATCAAGTACATTAATGAATATGAAAGTGTTTTTGAAATGTAACTATATATAATTGTGTACATATTAGGAATTTGGTAGTAAGGTATATATAGCATCCAAGTGCATAAAATAGAAAATATGGTGGAAAATATCAGAAAACCCCAAAGGGTATTGTATCAGGAGTTTAAAAATAAGCTCTTAAAAAAAAAATCACACTTAGCTAACCACTTCTAAAGCCTTCTTCATTTTCGTTTGTTTTGATTTTAACCTGCTCAGCTTCTTTAAAAAGTGCTAATTACAGACAATGCTTTTCACAAATCAGACACATTCTCTGACTTTTAGAATTCAGTGCTTCCCTTCCCCACGCCCCCCCAGAAAAAAAGACAATTGTCAAGACTATTCTAAAGGTAGAAAAATCCTAGATTCCACTTTGTTTGCCTCATCTGCCAATGGAGAAATAATAAAAAAAAAAACCCAAGAATCAATTTCTTTCTCTCTGTCTCTCTCTGTCTCTGTCTCTGTCTCTCTCTCTCTCTCTCTCTCTCTCTCTCACACACACACACACACACACACACACACGCATACACATTTCAATAGCAGTACAAAACCTTCCATATACATGCCTTGAACATGGAGAGTTTACCTTGTGTTTCATTTTACTTTCATGTTAGAGAACTGGTATACATACCCACTTAGTTTTGGATTTCTTTATTTGCATGCTCTCGTCCTTTGTAAGCATACCTGACTAAAGGGCAAAAAACTATTCTTGCCATATTATTGTAATGAGCATATTATTTCCAAAAGGAAATAACACTGAAGGACATACACTTGGCTTTATAAATTCTATGTATTTGTTATAATGTTGGTCTCTTTATTTTTAGTCATATGGTGGTAGTTTTATGCACTGAACTGACTGGGCCACAGAGTACCCAGATATTTGGTCAAAAATATTTTATGGGTGGTTCTGGAGGGCGTATATAGATGAGATTAGTATTTTAATTGGTAGACTAAGTAAAAGGAATTGTCTTCCTTAATGTGGGTGGCTCTCATCCAATCAGTTGAAGGACACAATAGAACCAAAAAGCTAACTCTCCCCCAATTACTTAAACTAAACCATCAGCTCTCTTGGGTCTCCAGCTTGCCAATTCACATTACAGATCCTGGAATTTTCCAGCTTTCATAATCACACGAACCAGTAAGCCAATTCTTTATAATACATTGATCTCACATAAGTCATGGTGATGTAATGCATACACATAGTGACTATAATTAATAATATCATACTGCATATTTGAAAGTTTCTAAGAGAGTAAATCTTAAAAGTTCTCATCATAACAAAAACATTTGTAACTATGTGTGGTGATGGATGTTAATTAAATTCACTGTGGAAATAATTTTGCAATATATATAAATATTGAATCACTATGTTATGCACCTTAAACTAGTATACATACCAAATATAAAAAATTTAAAAACTCTCTATTATTTTTCACCTCTCTCTCTCTCTCTCTCTATATATATATATGTAATGTAGTTATATATATATATACATATACATACACATTATTGGTTCTGATTCTCTGGAGAATGCTGACTAATACAGTCAATCACATTTTACACTTTTATAAGAGAAGGTTAGCCATTATTCAATATTCCATTTTTTCCTACACTGGTTTTCAAGTAAATTTTAGTATATCTCGGCCGCAAAAAAAAAAAAAAAAAAAGATACTATTGTCTATGCATATATGTGTGTATATACATAAGCAATTTATATACAGAGAATTTTTGGCAATGTAAAGGATCTATATTATATTTAAACTCTGACTCCTCTTTTATGCGCATGTAAAATATTCCTGCCTGTTATTTCTTTTCCTTCACTTTTGGTCAGTCATCCTTTTCTTAGCTAGTTTGTTGATGTTTTCCATCTAAGATATGTTACAAGATTGATAGCCTCAAACCTTTAACTTCTGTTTTCCTTCTTTTGCAAGTTAAGGTTGTGTTTGGGTCAATTCTAGGTCAGAAAGATATTAGGTTAGTCTTTTCACATTGTGTTTAGATCCATATATCAAGAACACACTAAAATTGAGATGACTTCCTTGGTTGCTCTCTCTAACCAGTTGACCTTTTAAGATTCTTTTTTTCAGTTGTGGTTTCCTCTTTGCACTCTGTCTATACAGTTTATGTTGAAAGTACTACAGGAAATCATTTCTTTAAACCTCAAAGCACTACACATATTTCAGTTTCTTTTATTTCTCTTTTAGTCCAGAAAACAAAGTGCTTCAAATAATTTGGGGGCAATTAGTATTGTGTTAGAAAGAATACCATAATGGGAGTCAAACCACTCTTCAGGTCTTAGATTCCTAACTTGAAGCTGTGTAACTTTGGATAAATCACTAAACCTCTCTGATGAAGATAGTGCTGCCTACCTCACAGGAATTGAGGAACAGATGATATTGGATTTTAAATTAATTAAAATTAATTCATAAGCTTCCAATTAATATAAAAATGTATTAAATTTTGCTTCACTTTTTCCAGATCTCCCACTTCCCATTTTACATTGAATCAAAATTATCATCTCCTATATCTTTGGTGTTAGATAATGAATACATATAGTGAAACCTCTGAGCATATCTTGCTCAGTTATTTTCCATGTTTTGTTGTATGTGAAAAGTCTGATGTAATTTTATTGGAATTATGATTAAAATATTATCTAGACGTTTCATGCCAAAGTTTCTCATAGTCTATTTCATATTTTTTCTGGTGGAATTGGTTGACCCTATCATCTCAGGGCCTTTTGTGGTGATAAACTGACCATCACGTTGAGGCCTTAAGTTTTCAAAGGATAGATAAGGTATATAAGGTTTTGAAGGGTAAGCCATATAAAATAAAGCTGCAAGACTATAACTTATTTAACTTAGAAACATGAAGCTTAGAAAGCAATTTAAAATAGACAAAAATTATAAAAAGGGAAGAATGATTTAGTTGAAAGAATGATAGGGAATCTGAAGATTTGGATTCTAACTCCATCTATACATCAAATAGTGGTAGGATTTTAGGTACATCTTTTATCTCAAGTTCAATTTTCATCTGTTAAATAAAATAGATGTTTGTGCTAGATCTTTAAGAAACTTTCTAGCACTAAACTCTCTGATTCTGCCTCTCTTCTCGAGCTTCTACTTCCTAGTATAGCCACCATGCTATTTGCAGGAGGGGAGGTAGTAATAACAGAATCCTTGTCTTTGTCTCTCATATTTCAACCTTCAGATAAGGTTTATGGGAACTGAAAGAATTTCTCCCTCCAGCAGCGAATATATGTTATAACTCACAACAAAAATACAGTGCCTATTCACAAAGTTTATTCTATTGCCACATTTTAAAGGTGTTATATTAGTTCTGATACAGGAACCTGTTTATTTGGACATAAATTGGAACCTGTTCATAACAAAAATATAATTGTTAAGATTGACAGTAATTTCTACTTATTAAGCACATATTGTACTCAGAACTTAACATTCTCATCTCACTAAAACTTCACAACAATGTGATAAAATAGGTACTATCTCCATGTTAAGAGATGAAGACCCTGAAGTTCAACAACATGGTCAAATCACATAGGTGAACACAGGTGATAAGCAGCAAAACTGGGAGACAGATCTAATTCTGGATGGCTTTTGATGAATTTTCCTGTGTTATAATAGACACCTAAATCTGACATTGACATTCACATGAAAGCCAATGGGTTATTCTTGATTCACTGAAAATCTGAATCACTCAGATTTTCTTCTCTTTAGTTTTTTTTCCCTTCAAAAATAGGAGCACTAAAGTTCATGTTAACCTCGCATGGACATTGTGAAGGTAATGTGAGTTCACTTTGGGGTTTGCTGGTATCTTTCCATGGGTTATTTCCAGTGCTGTTCTAGTTACTAATACCTAATCTTACTTTAACAATCATTACACTGGAATGGAGAAGGGCTCTGTCCCCTTTGTATTAAAATTACTTATTAAACTACAAACACTGAGGCTTTGACGTCCATTTCTTTTTCTTTTTGATCATTCATGGTATTACTTCTCTGTTATTTAACACTGGTTATTTAATTTATTTAGTCATCAGTGTGTATGTCTTCCATGAAGGACTAGGTCACTAAATGCTTTAATACCTCACAATGTTTCTCTCAAATAATTCCTCATACTGATATTCAATGAACGTGTTTGTAATAACATAAAAACCAACTTCATTTTCTCTTGAATTGATTTTCTCAACCAATAAACTTCCCAATAGTTTAATTGACTGTTCTTACCTATACCCCTTCCTATTCCATTGTTTCAATTCTAGCATTGGTTATTTACAATATACCTTCACCGTCTCTTTCATTAGGTTTATGAGATCTTCCCACAATGAGAACCTCCAACAATTCACCTGGACAATGCCCAATTCCAGAATAATCTCTTTCTCTCTCACTCTGGGATCTATCTATGTATATTGATATGAATATGCTCAGTTCAGTTTTCATGTTCATTAGAATCAAGGACTTAAAGGACAGGTTGCTAGAACTTTATGAACAATCTTAGTAAATGTTTGATTAATTAATGGAGAAATCAATGAATAGTGCCCAATACAAGGCAATCAGTATGTGAAAAAAAGCCTCAAATATTATTCATCCTGAAGTTCACAGAAGTGATGTTGAAATTTCTGAAGAATAGGAATAAGATTTCACATCCCCTTCACTTTCTTTCCAAGTTCATATTATATCCTTATCACATAAGTGAAGAAGATGCTAGTCCAGGACTTTTCAGGAAGTTGCAGTCCTTGCTGGCCAAACCAGGTGGGACAGAATCACATGCTTACCCCAAATTCTTGCCCCCCATGGAGACTGGTTATGATAATCAATGCTGCTTTGACATGTAAGCAACAAATTAAACATCAATGTCATAACTCAATGAACAGAAGCAGATTTTAGCTCTCAAATGTGTAAATTCATTTAGCTACAATATCTGGCTGCTTTGGCTAGAGTTAAATCCCTGACAAATTAAAAAGGATGCCTGACAGGTATGCTTACTTCTCCTTAGCGAGATAATAAGATGGAGGAAGGTAAGAGAGATAAGGAATTGGGGGGGGGGGCGTGGAATTGAGCTCTTTGGGGCTTTATTTAGAAGCTGTTAACTAAAAAATGTAATGTCTGAAAATACTGTGTCAAGTGGCATTACTTTCCAATTGTATTTGGCACCTGGCCATTCTCCTTCCCCTTTGTCCACTAGGCCCCACTTTCATTGTGGTCTGTCTTGGATGGGAAGTTACCATCTTCCTTCTCAAAGATGCGTTAAAAATTGGTAATGCAAGGGAGCAGACAGGCTAGCCTGCCGGCTACTCATTTCTTATGAATCATCTAACAATTTTTTAGTTTGACAATTGCACCTCACATATTTTAATATTGGTTTTGAAAGAAGAAAACAGGGAACTTCCATTTCTTTACGGCTTCCTGTAATCTCAACTTGCTCTTTACTTATGTATGAAGTCGACTTGGGTGGAAAGGTTAGAGGCAGATGAATTTCTAGTTTCAGAGCCTGGGAAAGGCCAATAAAATGTGCAATAATCTTAATGCTAAGGTTTCATGGAGCTGAAAGTATGTTTTATATTCATAGATGATACTCCTTGAAAATGATGACAGGTACCGCTGATTTTTAAGGATTTTTTCTTTGATTTTTCCTATACCCTAACCCAGATAAAATTTCTTAGACGACTATAAAAAACAAAACAAATAAAAGCCCATCATAATTTAAATGGCTCCCTAATACTTTCAGGTCTAATAAGCAAGGAATATGTATGTTTGTCTGATTTTAATCCTTTCTGGACCAAGCATAAAAGAGCTGACTACTTTTCTAACCCAAAATATTTATCAATATTTCTACCTATGAACTATGTGTTCCCTACTTCTAATTCATGAATCAG
The DNA here is from genome assembly GCF_000325575.1 of Pteropus alecto. Classification (NCBI taxonomy): domain Eukaryota; kingdom Metazoa; phylum Chordata; class Mammalia; order Chiroptera; family Pteropodidae; genus Pteropus; species Pteropus alecto. The sequence goes on from NW_006439192.1 coordinate 6,931,911, forward strand.
TTTGCTTTTTATTGACTGCTATCCACACTTAAAGGATTAGATTAGAAACTCTAGAAGACATAATAAGGTTAGATATCTCTGTTGTTATAGGTGTAAATAAAACATCATATGACAATAGGTGGCTACTTATTTAAATTCTTAGATTTATCATGATAATGATATGAAACTTTTATCACCCTTCTTTTTTTCCAGCTGTCCTAGGGTAAAATAAAGAGAGAATCTGGAAGGACTAGAAGGGAAGGAATAAAGAGAGATAAGATGTCTTTTTAAACTTGAATTTTGGTATTTGAGCCAGTATATCACACGTCTACCCTGAAACTTCTGTTCCATCTTATTCTAGAAGTTTATATTCTATTCTGTACTAGCAACTGTAGTTATTATTGCACTAAAAAGAGTCAAAATAATAGCACATTTTTATGGAGATTCATACTTTTCAAAGTACCTTCATTTTCATTATAACATTTTATCTTAACACCAATCCTTGAATCCTAAAATTTTATAGTTAGAAGGGCCCTCTGATACTATTACTTCTAAAATAGTTACCGAAATCATGATGTAGTCTCTAATTTTGGATAATTCACCACATTATCAGACAAACAATTCTATTTAAAAAAAAAAAAAATTATTTTATCTTTATTATGAAAAAGTAGCACTCATTCATTTTTGAAAGTTTAGAAATTACAGAATAAATAATCAAAGTAAAATCACCTTTAAATCTACCACCAAGAATTAACTGCTACTAATATTTTGGTATACTCCCATGCTGTCTTTCATCTATGTAAATATGTGTAATTAGTTGGAAATGAATTATCACTGTAACAGCCTACATATATAACTGCATTTGTTGATGCCCGAGGTAGAAGTTAATGCCTAGGCAGGGCCTGGATATCAAATGGCACCAAGGCACCAAAAGAGAGGGGGTGAGGACCAGGGGAGAAAGGAGGCAGAGGTGGGGGAGTAGGGAGAGTGGAGTCCAAGAGAAGTGGTGGAAGCTCAAGTGTACTGCAGTGTACCTCCTCCCTGTAACCACACCCACTCCTTCTTTTCAGTGAATTTAATACAAACTCATAAATTGTTTGGTATGAGTGGATATTTTATGGAAACTGATAGAAGGATAAGTCATTTGACCTGGGGTGATGAAGCCTGAAAATGACATTCATAAATTCAGGTGATGTATCAGAAGTGTTTGATTGGGCCCTTGAGAATGAGCAGAAATTTGGGGGGATGGTTTTATATTTCCACAAATCATGATGACAGAGTGGACTCAGGCTTTAACCAGTCCTCTGAGAGCTAGAATGCTCCCAGATGACCTCTGAGATGTATGTGTAATTATATGACTTTATAAAACATTGTTCAAATGGTTTCATATTTTTTGTTGTTGAGTTTTGCACAATATTTCTCTTGTAAAATTATACATGATTTTTAAAGTGTATCATATTTGACATACATTATATATGTGTACATATGTATGTATATATAGCATTGACATGTAGTCAATTTCCCATTTATACTCAATGTAATGAACATATATATATAAAAAATATAAAAATTAAGCAGCTTGTCTAATTATTTCTTTGAAAATACCTCTAGATGTTAAATGTTCGGTTTAAAGGTCATGCATATTATTTTTGTTTTTGATATATATTGCCAAATTTCCCCCTGTAAAAAAACTGTATGTCAATTTATGATTCCATTAGTAATAATGAGAGTACCCAGTACCCATTCCATAATTAAATTTCAACCATTTATCCAGCTTATTGAAACATTTTTAAATTTTGATCTTGTTATCTATCCATTGCATTAGCAGTCATAATAGGTTTGGTGAATCAAAATGTCTATGACGTCTGTCTCATTCAAGACAACAACTACGAAAATGTTAAGTGAAGTAAAATATAGTCAGAGCCTTTTGGAAAACCATATGAAAATTCCATCCAGAAAAAAAGAAATTTGCTGATTTAATAATACTGTTTAAATATAATCCATCAATCATTGCCTCATCTATATTTGTACTGTAATTTCACAATCATCAATAACCTAGTATAATAATTGATTGCTATTTATATCTTCCTTGCCATATTGTGATCTCCTTATTCACTTGTGTATTTCCTAACACTTACCACTACTACATACTGTGAAATAACACCAGTTGATACAACATTCTGAGGGGAAGATGATTTATTCTGACAGTAGAAACACGAGGGAGGTTACAGAAAAAGCTCCAGAGAGGAGGTGACATCTCATGTTGACTTTGGCAAATCAACCAAAACTTCCTGCATATGAAGGGGGATAACGGTAATTCCAGGAATAGAGAACATTATGTTTAAAAAGCATGGAAATATAGAATAAATTGGTATGTAGGAAGCACAGAGGAAATGGTTTGGTATAACTAAAGCATAGTGTTGAAGAGTAGAAAGGAGGGATCTGGAAAAGTAAAACTATAATCCCTTGGTGTCCTCAGGACAGAAATTAACTTCACTTTTGCTAGACTTACTAGGCTTCCCCAGGCTGACATTAATTCACACTGCATCATTCTCAAAGGCAAGAGATTCAATCCTTTCTAATGTACAAACAACTAAATAGTTGGGAATGAGGAGGGACAAGGAGTATTGAGCTCTCCTTGCCACCTCTGCTTCATACCTGGGGTTTGTAATCACTCTATTGATTATCTGGTATAATTCTTTCTTTCTTTTTTCTCTTCTCTTCTCTTCTTTTCCCCTCACTTTTCCTCTCTTTTTCTTACTCCCTCCCTCCTTTGCCTGCCTGCCTCTCTTCCTTCCTCCCTCCCTCCCTCCTGTCCTTCCTCCCTTCCTTTCTTCCATTCTTTCTTTTTCTCAGTCCCTTCAAGGTAATGAGATTAGATGAATAAATTAGAATTATCCCCTCTATTTTAGCTCCCTATTTGTTTGGAACATCTTGAAACTTTTTTCTCTATAGCCCCCTTCTTTTCTTGAAAAATGGGTTTCTACCTTTCTCTTCCAGCTGCCTGAGCTGCCAGACAGAGTATGTTCTAAAATATATTTAGGGTGTTCTGATATTGAGGGTACCAGTCTGCCTCATAAGGAAGATCCAGTAATCCAAATTAGTAGTCCAATGGTAGGCTGATGAATCTGATTCTACCTAGGCTGGTGTTAGTAAAAGGTGAGGATGAGGGATAGGGAATAAAAATCAGAACTGAGTCAAAATGGAGTGTCTAGGAAGTCAGCATTTCAGGGAGATTTAGATAAATGCAGGTAGGGCTGCATTCAACAACTGAGACTACAGAGCTCGGATCCAGAATATGAGGTATTGAAAACTGGCAAGAATTATGTAGAAAGAAATAACCAGGAAGTTCAATTCCTCAGCCAATTGATCTACAACTTACTGCAATGCTTTGGTCTTGGTAGGGAATTAATTTTTTTTTTTTTTTTTTACTGCAACTATGTAAGAGGAAAAATTAGATTGGGACTAAATATAACAACGTGGTTATCAGATAGAGGCTAAAAGCTATGGACTTATCCACTTATGAGAAAGGCCCTCCTAATTTCTGGCCAGGCTTAGCCATCATTGGTTTTGGGGACTCAGTAGAATCAAGTTAGTTTTGTGAGTAATTTGAGATACCTGGTGGCTGACGTACATTAGACATGGAGCAAATATAGGTTGGATTCCTTGATGAAGCTTTGCTCCTTACTGTTGTGATTTCTTTTGTGACAGCATCTGAGGTGATACATTGTGCCAAGAGGCCTTTCAATGGGTTGTAAAAATGCTATAAAAACATGAAAATTGCTGCCATAAAAAAAAAAAAAAGAATTATAGCAAAACAGGGAACCTACTAAATTCAGAAGCTAAGAAATACTGAGAAATAAAAACTGTTCCACATATCCCAAAGAGTTTGTGGGTACAGCCTCCACACAGACATTTACACAAGCAAGAATTATTTGCTTTGATAATATACTTTAGAAAATCTCTCAGCATTCTGCCATTAAGTATGTGGTCATCTGGCATTCCCTGAAATTCATCCTTCACATGAATCCCTTCTTAACTTTGTTGGCTAAAGAGTGTGAATTTCTTCTACTCTGTTTCTACTTTTATAAAACTCACAAAAACCCATTTCATATGAGATGGTGTTTATATCATTTCAACGCCTGGAAGAAAAGATGCCATGCTGCAAACATAGTTCATAATGAGGTTATCAACTTGTAATTAATAAAAAACTAATTTGAAATATCCCTTACTAATAAATCTGAGAATCAAACTTCCTTCCTGACAACTACACCTTTGCTTTCATTTCCAGTATTTGTTTTTCCAATAAAATTTCTGGATATCCATTAACACTAGTAATTTGGGGTAAAGTGTGCAAAGGGAATCCATTTTCCATATGCCTTTTATGCAGATGTGGCTGTAATGAGATACAGTAAGTACTATTCATATCTCTGTCATAAAATTCTGAACATGCTTAAGCAATAGTCATAAACACATTAAATAATGCCATCCCAACCACTGAGAGCCTCTGTCTGCCAGCTGGGTGAACCCCTTCTTTATGTCATTTTGATGTAATGCACTCCCATTTCTGCTCTTATTAGATGCAAAGTATTTGAAAAGATGCTAGATTGAATTAAAATCTGATTACATCTGAGCTTGAATTTTTGAGATATTGTCTATTTTTCTAGGATATGCTGTTCTTTTTTTAATTTCACAAATATGTACACAAATTCACATCCTTTTAATTTCAATCTTCTCTTCTCTACATTCATGGATCATATGGGATTTCTGATTCTTATTTTAAAATGTAATCAAGATATAGAAATGATGAAGCAATATATCACAGATTCCAACCTAGAAAAAACAAGAAATGAAGAAAAGAAGAGAAAAAGAGAAAAGGAAAAAAAAGAAAAGAAATATTTAGCTTCGATCATAGATTAATTGTCTGCTGCACACTGGATAGAAGTCCATAGAAGAATATCTCTGTAATCACAAATTGCTTCTTATAGTATTCTTTTTTTTTTTTTTTTCTGCAAGCATCTTTCACAAAGGAACTTTAATCGATAGGAATACATTTGATTACCTCTCACAATTGTTTTATAGTTTGGAAGACAATGTGGTGATCCAGTATGGGTCACGTAGAAGTGTGAATTAAAGCCACAGGACTCTTTCACCGTTATTTTAAACCTTCTCTTTGAAAAGTCACATTTACTTGTATTGTGTCACAATCGAAATGTAAGCGTACACAGGGATAATATTCTCTAGCATACCTTCTAAACTGATCAAATCTTATCAATTTATTTATGTAAAATGTCAATTCCTCTAATGAGCCTCAAAGAATAAAACAGAGAAGTTACATTTTAGCCTGTGTAGCAATGGCCCCCACTAGCAGGGGGCTGTAGTTGGAAGGGGACAGTGCTATGAAAAGTGTACCATACAAGGAGACTGCACAGCAATTATAACTAGCACAGGACAACCTAACAAGAAGCATTACCTTGGTTAATTAGGCACAGTGTGGAGCTGGACTCAGAACCTCTGTCTTGTCCAAGCCCCAGAATTAATTGGACCCAATGAGACACATTCAGCTAGTCAAATTTGTAGGAAATGTGTGCAAATTAGAATGCCAAGGATTTATTTACAGTAGGGATTGTACTTTCTAGTGTATATAGTATCTATGAAGTCACTAATTTAAGTCTTCTCTCTCTCTCTCTTTTTCTCTCTCATTCTTTCTTTTGAAGTATCTGGACAACACAATGTACTTCCTACACATGTTACCCTTCCTCACACAACCAGCTAGGTTGTATAGTCATCAAGCCCTGTTTTTTTCTTCAAAAAATGTGAATTCTAATACTTCCCACCTCATTTCTGCCTCTTATCACCTTATGCTGGAAATTTTTAATAACATCCTATAGGATTTCTCTTCATTTGATCTCTCTTCTGGGACTTGTCAAATAACTCTGCATATTGACACCTAATAAATTTTCTTAAAACAACAGATTTTACTCAGCTATTGATATTTCTGAAATTTTGATAACTCTCAATTTTATGAAGCCCAGACTCCTCAAATTGACCTTGAAAATCTACACCCTACCTCCCTATCATACATCATTTGCCATAGCTCTCCAACAAAAATACACTTTCTTCTTTCAATCTTCCATCATACCATTCTGTTTTTAATTTAGCTCTTTCTTAATAAATTTCACTTTGTTCTGTTTTTTGTTGTTTTTTTTTTAAACTACTATCTATCTAATTGTATTCGATATCTGAAGCTTAGATTGTGTCATTTTTAGTTAACTCCCTTCTCTGACTTCCTATGTCATATTCTGGGCACTTGTGCTTATGCAGAATTTTTATTTATGAATGTGTTCCCAAAACTAGAGTATAATTCTCAGGTGATTTACAATCTAGTTAATTCGTACCAAATTAGTATGGCCATAAAAACAAACACATTTTATTGATAACTCATTACAAATATACTTTTAAAATCTTTCTCCCATTTGCCTTAGCCAGTGCTAGCTATTCTATGTAATAAAACTTCAAAAAACAAGATGTGACTTTGTAATTTTATGTCATGTCACATACACTTAATAGTTTATTAAGTGGTTTGCAATGACAAATATAATGAGAAGGCCCTCTCTCTTACTTTAAAATAAAATCCCACTAAAGCGAAAAGCAATTTTGAAAATAAAGGTGGTGAGAATTTATTTATCTCACTATTTTTTGACAGTTAGATAAAGGGTCACAGCATTTCTAAAACTACACCTACTTTGAGCTGTAAGCTGTACTGGCTCCTCTCTTAATCCAGTGTATGTTTTTCTATTATATCTTTTGACAGTTCTACTCCAGTTGACCTCAAAGACATGCCCAACCGCACTGTCGTAATGGGCATAGTCCAAGTGTTTCAGGATTTTCTCCCCAACTTCCTTACCCGGCTACAGTCTGAGGGTTGAGTACCAGAAAAAAAGGGGTGGGCTTACTGTTTCTTAATTTCAATAAAGTGACCCATGAGTATTTCTTGTGTTCCCCATATTTTGAGATTTTTTGGTAAGTACACAACACAGAATGACTAGATTTAGTACGTGGTGGTTAGGTGCAACAGAAAAATGTATGGGTTTCGAAACCACTCAAGAATTTCAAATCTCAGTTCCGTCACAAACTATCTAACTTTGAACAAGTTATTTAGATTATATTATCTTGTATGTTCTTATAGTTAATAGAGAAGTAAAAGAATGGATTTACCAATGTTAAAGCTATAGTTTTGAAAATAAATAGCCTATGTATGAATCATTGCTCTACTACTAATTAGAGTTGTGCCTAACTTTCCCATCAGTAAAATGAGAAATTATAATAGTACTAATCTTATAGGGTTGTTGTGAGCATCAAATAAGTTAAGGTATATAAAAGCCTTATAATAGTAACTGCCATACGGTAAGTGGCTAAATACTCAATAAGGGTCAGATATTATTATTGAGAGAGTATTATATTATTAATACAATATATACTATATATTATGTTACATATTATATTATAAGTTAATAAACTTTATTAATAACTTATTATTAGTTCTCTATAACTATATATATTCCTAAATTAAATTTCACTTCCTCCCACTGCTTTTATTGTTAAAGACTTGGAATTTACAAAGTCAGTTTTTCATTTCCTGTAGTGAACCACCAAGCATGTTGGTAGGAATTTAGAAGTATCCTGACTCGTGGCTAGACACTTAGCCCCCATGCCACCGTAAATCTAGGATTTGTGTGACTAGAAACTTATACAATTTTGAGAGCTCTTTGAGAAAAAGACTTCACTATTACCGAAACAAAATGGAGTGCACAAAATAAATATTTATAAATAGAAAGCTATGGCAATAATTATATATTCAAAATATAAATAGCACAATTATCAAAAAATTCAGAAAAATAGCATAATTTTTATTAACTGCTTGACACTTCTAAGCTCGTTTTATCCTACATGATAAAAAGTGTGAGAGCTACACACTCTCTCAAAGCTCGTTCTTAGAATGACTTTTAAATATAATTTTCTATAGAAAAATAGATAAACTTTTTTTATTTTAATTATCGAGCATTTAAAAAAGTATCAGCTTTACAACTCATTGATAAAGCATATTAAATTTTAGAATATTATCAGCTTTGGGGTTTTTTTCAAGTTTTGTTGTATATAAGGTCTATAGTTTGGAGAATTTTTCCAAAAATTAGCTTGTGGTTTCATGCATTTCACATTTTGTTTCCGCTCCATCATTCACATACTTTGGTACCACAAATGAGTACCTTCATAGCACCAGGCAACTTGTGATCCTCACTTTAATGCCATGGCTCCTAGTGAATAGACAAGTGGGTGGTAGGAATGCATTCCTGAAAGATATTTCTATGCTGAAATAATGGTTAATCATTTATCTATACATGGGAGTACCTATAAGCTACACATGTTCCACTAAAACCAAACTAAATTCATTTCTAAGTTAAAAGTCACTTAGATCCCCAAAATGCCCATATCTACTCTTTGCTATCTAACAAAAGAAGTGCGATGGAAATGAAGCTGGAGTAGAAATATAAAGTAGTTTTACCAATTGCTTGCAAAATATCATATGTTTTTGAAATTTTACAAACACATATGACCAGGTAAACATTATTAGGGCCCTTTCCTGGCCTTGAAAGGAAGAAACCTGTGCAAGTTAAAGTTCCTGAAGGTAAGCTACATTAGTTTTACCATAAATCTCCTCTGTCTGAAGTCAGTTTCCTTAGTCATCTATAATCTAATAAGCCAAAGTCCTGCTTTAATATTTTAGGTGAGCAGAATCAGTTATTGTTTCTTTCCCCCCATTTCTCCAGCACTATTCATCCCCTTCTCTTTGTTCTTCGAACTTTCTGTCTTTACTGGCTCTTTTACCTTAAAACTAAAAATAAACTCAAAAATTTCCCAATACAAAGACATTGCCAAACCTTACCTCTCCACCACTGCCTAACTCATAATCAAAATAGTCTTATCTCTCCTTCCCTTCACCATTACAATTCTTACAAGAGAATTTACAACTACTGTCAATACTTTTTCACTTTTATTCTTACTTCAACCTATTGAAAATAGGCTCCTTCCTCTGCACTCTGTTGAAAATACCTGTGTCGTCATCACTCATGACTTGTTAAATTCAAATGCCTTTCAATTTCTCAATCTATAAGACATCTACATAGCATTTTGATTGCTTGTGACATTTGAATTTTTGTAACTTTGTAATTACACTAATCCTATCTGGCTAAAAATACACATATTGCCTATAGGAAGATTCCTCTCTGAGCATGTGACCCATCAAAATTTCATATATGAAATTACTGGATCCCAGCTCATCCCAGTCTGGCTTATTCTGCTGCCTGCTGAGACCTAAGTTCTCGTTGTGACCTTTCCCTCATCGAGAGGCTGTAAATAACATTTTCAGGCCACATATGGAGCACTGTGAGAACTGATGCTCATTAAGTGTGTTAAGTGAAAGTCATGAGTGGAGTACCAAACATTAGCTATAAATCAAAATTAACAAATGGGACTCAAGTTCTCAGAAGGCAAAACACTTTGAATCTTAAATAATATGGCTGTCAGCAATCACAATGAAAGATGCATTTCTCCCCAAATATGTGCATAGATAAAATGCAAAGAAGTAAGCTGTCAAGATAGACAAGGAGAAGGAAATCTGTTGCTTGGCCCTTGAAACAAGTTAATTTAGCGTTATAAACCAGGGAAGTTTCCTTTTCAAATAGATCCATGTGGAAAATCCAGATGGCCAAACAGTCAGCTCATAATTGTGAAAACTAAGCTGCAAAGCCTGAATATAGTCAAGGAATTTTACTTACTTATTGCTGAATATTCTTATCATATTTAAAAAGAAACACTTAAATTATTTCTTAAGAAAACAATATTAGTCTATGCTGTCTGTCTCAATGGGAATCAGTTTACAGGCTTGGTAGGATTAATAAAAAATTAGAGGGAGTTGAACACTACAAATAAATTTAAAAATTAACAAGCATCAGTTCTGGGCTAAATACTCTGCTGTTAGATCTTGAGGTTACACCAATTTAGTTCCTTTTGTGAATTCTCTAACTCAATTTATTGCTAAAGCCAAAAAATAATTAAAGTCCCATTGATTATTATTAGATGAAAATTATCATAGACCATTTCTTCTCCATCATCCTCTTTCATAGCATTCAATAAATTAGTAAACGGTACTGGTTTCACCTATCTAAAGTCTCTTTGACACAATCACTTATTTTATTCATATGGACCCTGCCTAATCAGGCTTTCATAATCTTTTAGCTAGACAGTAATTTACTTCTATTTCCGATTCATTCTTCTCACTACCTTCAAGAGTCTTTTCTGTCTAGAAAAATCAGTTTATGCTGGTCTCCTGCTTAAAGTTTCTAAATTGCTACCTATAGCCCATGTCATAATGTTTCAATTCTTAGCATAGCCAAAAGACTCTGTCACTGGTGTTATCTCAGTTCTCACCTTTATCCCTCACACAGTCCAGTCTTTCTGAATTACTGGCTAGTCTCCCTGATACGCCATGTTCTGGCATGCTTTCATGCCTTTGTATCTCTACTGCCTGGAAAAACTTCATCCATCTTGCCTGATTAGAAATCTGTTAGTCATCTTCAAATTTCACCTGCAGTTTCACATTCAATCTTCATTGACTACCAGGCCATATGTGTTAACAATGGAGAACTCAGAATCAAATCTTTGCCTTTTGTTCTGTACAAGAGATTGCTTGATCTGCAGGAATATCCAGTGAGAAGCTATAAAAATTACTGTCTCTGAACAATCTAATGGGAAGGAGAATAATTTCTCTACTGGTTCCCATACTGGGGTGAACGTGAGTAGGTATCAAGCAAATCCTCTGGCATCTCATACCTCCATAAAAAGAGGAAAACATTTGAAGGTGGGAGGTGAGAAGTACCTGATCTGAACATAGGTTAGGCACAGTTGAATTTTTTTTTTTTTTTCATGTGAAGCCAGTCACAGAGCAATTGGGATGAAACTAGTAGCCAAAAGCTTTAGAAGCGATGCATAAGGTGTCTGATACACAGCAATTTACATTAAAGATGGGAAAATAGACTTGTAAATAAACTATATCACACACACAACACACACATGCACACACACAAAGGAAGTCCTTGCTTTGCACTATTCCAATATGCATGACTTTTAGTTATCATGACTCACAGTATATTTAAATAACATCAGTTCTTCAACAATGTGGTTTAAATTTTAGTTTCCACAGTATATTAACAATGAGTATATTTGGCCCTCTGTATCCAGGGGTTCCACATCCACAGACTCAACCAACTATAGATCAAAAATAGAAAAAAAATTTACATTTTTGCTGGTGTGTACTACGTAGTTAGGCTTACAGTGGTTGCATCTGTACTCCTGAGAGCGGGGAGCCCCACCCCTCTCTTTCTCAAGCAGGGAACAGACTTTTTCCTTGTCATTACTCCCTAAACAATACAATATAACAACTATTTACATAGATTATTCCCTAAACATTACAATATAACATTATTCCCTAAACAATACAATATAACAACGATTTACATAGTATTAAATTGTAATAGGTATTCTAAGTTGTAGGTAGATGATTTAAAGTACATGGGAGCACGTGCACAGGTTATATGAAAAGACGACACCATTTTGGTAACCTTGGGGAGTTCTGGAACCAATCCCTCATGAACACTGAGGGACAACAGTAACTGCAAAAAGTACAAACTTCATTGCTAGTTCTCCCATTCTCAACTCATAATGTAAATAACAGATGTGCATTGTGATCAGTGACAAATACATCACTTCTTTTATAGTCTGTTGGCGATTGTTCACTGTTCACCTTAAGGCTCAGGTAACAAAATGTGTAGTTGTGTTGACTCCTGTCTCCTAGTTATAAATCTCTGTGATATTTTATAAGTATTAATAATGAAAAGAGAGAATTGGCTAACAAAAATGAGAACTCAGCAAAAAAATGAAAAGTGATGACATTGAAAGTGAAATTTGAATTGAACTTAAATAGAGTTATAGGAAAAATAGGTGACTGTGGTAATGTCAACAGTGCTACCATTTGAGAAACCCTAGATATGCAGCCAGAAGGACTCAATAAAAGCAAACTTGCCAACATAAATGAGGAAAGAGGTTGTATCAAAAAGGGTGAAGATGCCCCAGAGGAAGTGACGCTAGCAAAAAATTTTGCATTAAAGTAAAACTTGGAGATATTGCATGACATTGCAAGTTCAAAATATAAAGTGTTGGAAGCTGATTCAAACCGAGAAAGTAATATGACCATTTGTCAAGGCATAGAAAAGACGCTGCTCTTTTTTGTAAGTTTTACCATGAGAAGGACGAGAAAAAAACTGTTCAAACTACCCAAATTATCTTTTTGACAAAGAAATAAAACTTTCATTTTCAATGTTTCTAATGTTTTGATCACGGTGTGCTAAATAAATATTAGTTTTATTTATTTTTATTTAGTATACTTATATAATTGACAGTAAGAGAATTTAATGATTTGACAAAAAAATTTAAAGATCGTGGAACAACTATACTTTTTCCCATTGATTATTAAGATCATTTTGCTTGGTATTAGCTTGTAGTCATTTCACAGTCCTGCACTACTGTGCAAAATGAGGACTGCCTCTCTGTGTGTGCATATACAAATACAAATATACATATATATGTATGTCTATACAGACATACTGTGAGAAAAGATGGTATTGTAGCTGCATCTTAAAGGAAGGGTAATTGCTCACCAGTAATAAAAGAGACGAGGAGGATTGTAACCGTCATTGCAACAGACAGACGAACAGCATGTGCAGTGGCCTGATGTTTGATGAGGTACAGTGAGTTCGGAGAACTAAAGCAGTTTGGTACAGCTAATGCTCAAGTGTGCCCAAGGTAAAGAGCAGCCAGAGATAAAACTGAAAAGGTCATCTGGTGCCAGGTCTAACAGGGATTTCTCTGCTTGACTAAGGATTTTGATTTTTATCCTTTAGGTTATGGGAACCTCTGAAGGGTTTTCAGCAGCTGAGTGACAGGATCAGGCTTATTTTAGGACATTCACTCTGAGGAGTTTGGAGTTTGGTTAGGGTGGGAGCCTGCAGCTTGGAGGCAGGAATATCAGACACTGATTAGGTAGATGGCTGATGCAGTATTACAGGTAAGAAATGAGAAGAGACTAAACTAAGATCCATGTAAGTATGCAATCACGTCACTCTGTCCTTTGTCATTACTAAAAAAAACTGCTGTTTCTTAAAATCCAATTTCCCTAAGATGTTGCAGTAATTCTCCATTTAAACAGATTAAATAACATACCCTTATGAACTGAGCTATAATCACACTGCAGTCTACTGAATACATCACGGATACCTGCACAAATGCAGCTGCAGTGCCGTCCCTGCTGGTTGGGCTGAATACCAGCTACTTTCTCACTTTCACAGTCAATGCTCTCTTCCCTTCTCTCTTACATGGGCACTTTGTTGAACATAGCTTTGTTTTTACTACCCTGATTAGTAAAACTTGTTCAGTTAAGATGTTTCATTAACAAATAACGTTCTCTTGTTCCATTCAAGCTGTCTCCTACATCTTAATTTACTGGGCAATGATAATGAACTCAACAGGGGTCCTAATAGTTTCCCCTGGAGACAGAGAACATCAGAAAATTGCCACATAAACATAGGATAGTGAAGACAAAGCAATGCCAAATTCAAATTTTAATGACCCCACATGTTACACAGGTAGTAAATGGTAGGAATGTCACCAAAGTTTTCTTTTTTGCACGTTAACATTTTAAAGGACTAACAGTGTTCCAGAAACAACTGTGCTGTATTCTTTTATATACAAATGGATTAAAAATAAAACAAATGAACATATTTTCTTCTTTACATTAAAGATTTCAGCCTTCTAGCCATCAAAATCTTATTTTCAGATTTTTTAAATCAGAATTTTGTTGTTTGAATCCAGAAGCCAATGGCCACTCACAGTTGTAAAATTTCTTCAAATTACCATTATTCAGCCTTGTAGATCTGAATTTTAGTCCAAAAGAATGGAAAAAAAACTTATTTTAAGTGAGTAGCGCTATTTTATAATCCCAGACTACGTCATTTTATCCAAGTATGTCCACCAGCCTTCAACCAATGTTTTGTTTCGTTCATATTGACCATTTATCATTAGTTCTGCCATTGTATGAGATTCTGTACTTTTCTAGAGAACATGTCTTAATTTGTTTCTTTGTTAAGACGTTTTCTATTGTAGTAGATGGTAATTTGTGATTTTCACCATACATTTGGCAGATTTCCTTATTCCTCATAAAAAACACATCAACACCAGCAATGAATATCAATGATAACAATGTCTCTTTTCAGTCTCTTTCCTAGGCTGATACATCTGGCCTCCTTGAATGGCATTAGAGCCCAGGCACAAAGATAATAATACGCCAAAGCCAATGATGTCAGCCTTTCACTTTTTGACCAATTATCTATTAGACATTGTTCGAACAAATAAAAACACCCTGAATAAGTTTATTTATCTTTAGCAGTTATAAAAGTACATGAGAAGCTACAAATAAGATTTCAGAGCTCCTTTTTAGATGATGGAAAAAGAAACTCATTTTATCTATATACAGTAGCATTTTCATATATCAGTACAGAGAATAATAGTTTTCCATGGCGATTCAAAGTGATAATGCATAGAATATTGAAAATCCAGGCCACATATTTATATCCACAACTCTAAGATAAACCTATGGTAATTAAAGTCCTGAACTATATAAAAAGTGGATTAAGAAAATTTTCTGAATTACTATATCAATCAAAGTTATCATATCATTTTAACAATGAATGGCTACATTACTCAGGTGCTTCTCACCACATAATTCTGTGAAGAATTATATGAAAAATAAAAGGGAGTGGTACGACATTCATGTAGGAAAGGTAATTAGTACATTTTCAGACACAAGAAACATAGTACAACATGGTAACTGGGGAAAAACATGATACAGGTTCAGAGTTGTCAGAAACACTGCAAAACCAGATTGAAGATGAGTCAAAGTGTTACAGAGATTATAAACTTTTGTGGAAAACTCCCGTAGTTCCCCATCAAATCATAAGCTACACACTTTGAAAGAAATGATTTCCTGCACTGACAGGTATACAAACATGCCATTATTTGCATGTATGTTAGTGCATATATATAGACATAGATACAAG
>NW_006439192.1:6947182-6974983 GCF_000325575.1 Pteropus alecto
TCTTCATTTAAAGCTTAGCACAGCTGTAAATGATTTTATGTCAAACTTCATAATTTTGATTAACTGATATTTTGCTAATTATAACTTTATTTCAATGGGCATTTCAGAAGATATAAAGTACTAGTATGTTCAAAAATAACTGTAAACTAGCTTAACTAGCTTAATGATTAAGAGAACGGATTTTGGAGTTAGTGCTTGGAAACCAATGAAAGATAATTCTTTAGTAAATACAATAGTGTTTAACCAGAATATTCCATTTTTAACAATACTAGATAACAGAGAGTTAATATCTTTACATTAGTCATACATTTACTTATGTTCACTGAGATCTGCCTTTCCTCTCAAGAGATGGACTTTTAAAAATGTTATTTCTGTATTTGTGTCTTTAAATATAAACTAAGGTCTTATCTCAAAGATAAATTTAACACAAGATCTCCTCTAGGTTGTGCTAATTTAGATACTATTCTCTTAGTTGTTCTAACTCAATTAAGCTGTATATTCAAAGCCACAAGCAAGAGATGACCAAGTAGGTTTACTCAGGAGCTTCTCATGTACGGAATAAGGAATGATCTTAACCACGAGGCTGGCAATTATGAATCAGTAAGTCACTCTACGATATTGATAAAAAGAGTTTAACTCTGATCAAATGTATTACATGTTTAAAGAAGAAAAAAATGTTTGCTTCCTAGAGAGACATCAAATCAAACCAATCAAACAAAAAAAAATTTATAGAACTTAAAGTACATTGAATACAATTTGGCTATATCTCCCTAGACTAACGGTAAAAAAGTGAAGTTTGTTTCCAAAACATCGATTTCTCAGCTGGGTACCATATTAGGGAAATGGAAATTAAAGCTTATACAAGTGTTTGGAAAGTTATTTTCTTCTGGCCACAAAAATATGTAGACTTGATGATTAAAAAAAAAAAAAAGATTAAAAACAAAACAAAAATACACCAAAACTCCCCCCCTTTTTTTTTCTAGTTTGAAAAGAAAAATACAGATGTAATTAGAGTAATGAATATTCTGAAGGAATTGGAAATTAAAAAAAAAACAAAAACACACGCACACATTTTTTTGACAGATAAAAGCCTTTGCATTCGCCTTATCTTATGTATTCTATCACCTGGACTACTAGAAGAGCCAAAGCAGTTGGAGAAAGTTGGAAGCAGTCATTTGGAAGCTAAGACTGGATAGTGCTCAAGGCAGAAGTTAAAGGTTTTTCTCAAATATGAAAAGAAAAACTTATACCAGTAAAGCACTCCAGGAAAGTTTACTATGGGAATGCTAATGAATAGATAAATCTTGGACATTTAACTTGGTTCACAGTCCTCTAAATATCAGAAAAGTACTCTATAAACTGCTGGAAAACAGTGTCTGGATTTCATAATGCTTCATTGTTGGAGTTGCTCTCTCTTCCCTGCACTGCCAGTGTTACGTCTGTATGTGGGCTTAATAGGCGGAAAGACTCCTGTATCCTTTAATTTGAAGGCTGCTGACCATTCACTAAAGATATATATTCATCATATGCCTGTCCCACTGACCAAAAGACAAAAGAAAATGCCATCAGGGTCACTCATTAATAATTATGACATAGAGAATCACAGACTATTAGAGCCAGAAAGATCATCTGGTCAAACCCCCTCCCTGTACAAATCAGAATATACGGTCCAAGAAGGTGATTAGTCCACATTTTTTTCCAGTTAGTCTATGATTACCTTGAAACAGCAGGTAAAGAGCAGGGATCTCGGGTGTAGGCGTTTCTGAGAGATATTAATGTAAGAGGTTTCATAAGGGCACTAGGATCCTGTAACACCTAAAAGGGTGGCCTCAAAGAAGAATCACCTACCTCTCATCCATTATACTATCATCTAAAGGTAGCATATATATACATATATATAATTTAGCATATTGTAACCAATATTAATAATTATACATCTGCATAATCCTTTTAAATGACTTCATTAGTAATTCATGGAATAGGCAGCCATGATTTATTAGCCAATCCTATTATTTAACATTTAGGTCATACCTTATTTTTTACCTCTACATATGACACCAGTAAATTTCCAACAAATAACAGCTTTACATATATCTTTGGTTGTATCCTAAGAATATAGTTTTGCATATGGTGTCACTTAAGTCAAAGCTGTCTATTATTAAGAATGTGATGCAATATAACAGCATTCCTTTCTGAAAATACAAATATATTTACTACAAGCTCCACATTTTATAAAAACTGTTCTCAGAGGTTGATCACTACTTTAATGCACAGCCATTCCCCAGTAACAGGACGGCATGCTCAGGCTCCCGTATGTCCCTCTTACACTGTTTCTGTTAGAGCTTCTTTTTCTGAAAAGCCTGAGTCATTTGAAGTAGACAGAAATCAGACAGGGTAGAGGAGAGGAAAACAGAATAGAAGGGAAGCAATAACCATAGAAACAATCCTTCTTTTAATCAGTTCTGGAATCAAAGCAACCCCAATTATAAAAGAAAAAAGAAAGAGATATGGTGGGAGGTTGTATATTGCAGGATCACCAGATAATCAGAGCATTTACAATAATACTCGCCATAACTACCAGAAAGATACAATTTTTACTGGGAGAGAAAATGAGAGGAAGAGAGAGCTGTGATGGATGGTTGCCTACTGTTCAGGAATTTCCCACTGCCTTTGTGGATTTCAGCCCCTTTCTTTTGAGAAGGGTAAGCTCTCTTTAAAGCTGAACTAAGCCATGGCTCGAAAGTAACATTTAAACAACTTTCACTGTGTCTTGAGTCACAAGTGAAAGTGAATTTATCAATTTTTTCAGCCATGCCGTTCTCAGGAAGTGTTTGCTTTTTTAATTGCTGCGGTAGGGTTCATTGGACATAATTGAACAGCTACCTGATTAGAGGGCACAGGCTATGAATGGCAGGAGCTAGCTGTCAGGAGTCTCCTGCATTTTGAGTGGGCTCCTTTGCCTGCTTTCCCCCTGCTGGGAAATGGAGCTGAATCGTTCACTAATGCCACCTTAACTGGGGAGGAGGACAGGAAGTCCCTTTGACCCAACCAGCCAGCCAGCAGCAGGAAAATAGCCTGCCACGAGGTTCTCTTTCAAGACCAGATGTTAAGTGAAAGCCTCAAATTTCAGGGATTTCATTAAATGTGAGAATCACACCTTCTTCTCATCATCTGCAAAGACAGAGCTATAGCCTCCCTGAGGGAGAAAGGCAGCTCCACTGGTTGAGTGCTTCTTTCCTGACTCCCTGCTGACATCTCTGAATAGGGCTGACGCTAGTGAAAAGAGATCTTGTTTCTACTCTTGAGAGGCCTCTGGACAGGAAGCATTCACATGGAAGGAAAGAGAACACTTTCGGTGAGCATTCACCTTTGCCATTGCCACGGTTACACTTCCAGCAACTAAAGTTCATCAGCTCCTGAAATACCATCGTTTTGCAATGTAAACAGCTGCTCCAGCATAATTTTGCAGACAGTTTTCAAAACATTACAGGCAGAAACTTCATTTGTACCTCTCACAATGGCTAAAGCACATCTCTCATAATTATCTATAATTTCTCCTACTCTTATACCCTAAAATGATAGAACTTTAGAATTGGTAGGAGTGAAGTTTTTGGAATAGCCTTACTTTCATGGAATTTATTTATTTATGATAGCAATAAAAATATAACCTTATGTGATTTAAGATGCAAAGAATAAATCTAATTGAGCATAGGCTGTATTTGATTTAGCGGATTATTCTTTTAACTTTTATCCAGCAACATGAAAATGGTGGATGCTGATGGTCACAAAGGGAAAAATCTAGCCACAGTCTGAGGCTCAGGTTGGCAGTAGCACTGCTTTCCTACAAGTGGGATATATTTTGGCATGTAAGGACAGCATTGCATCTTGTTTCTGCAAATGTTTGGTGAAACATGGCCCCTAGAGCATCCAAACAGGAAGCATTTGCCCACTGCTTCCCATGGGAAGATTTCTTTTTGTAACATCTTGAGAAATTAAATTGTGGAAGGGAAATTTCTCCTCCAAAGATTAGACCTATCTGTTCCTCTGAGAGCACCCTTATTTTATTACTGGACTCAGGACAAAATACATAATTTGCAAGAACCTAGTGTAAAATAAAAATATAAGTCCCCTTGTTCAAAATCATTAAGAATTTGAAGACATTGACAATAGAGTCATAAACCAAGCACAGGGTCCTTCCAAGCAAAGGGCGCTTTGTGGCTATACATGTCTTACATTGAGGAAATTGGCCTTGACTATACTAGATCCTTTTCTGTTCAGTCCCCTGAAGTACAGCATTCCTGGTCAATTTAAATTGTACAACTTATTGTCACAAGAGTGGTAAAGAATTTTAGATGACAATTTATATAGAGTTAACATGATTTAAAAGTGTGGTTTCATGTTACTCTATTAGTTTGGCACAGGCTTAATTCATTAAATGAGCCCTCTTGGTTTTCACTCCTCTTTTCGTTTGCAGGTATCATCTCTAACCATGTGTTTTTGGAAGTACTGGTTTAGCTTGCTAGTCTACCCTACTCATGCTTCCTCAACTAAAAATGATTTTGTATTTTCACTCTTTAGAAAAACAATGTCTTTTTTCCTCTGATGCCAGGTTCACCCTTTTTCAATTTTAATTTGGCTTTTTTTAATTTTAAGCACTCTCTCTCTCTTTCCATTTTCTTTAGCATACTCTCTAAAATGGTGTTTCTCAAACATTTATTTTTCTTCATTTTCCCCCTGCAGAGCATTTTTAGATATTTTCCCCCCTAACTTTATCCTCTGTAAAATTTTAGTACTAAGATATACTGCCTATCTGTTGTTGGGGAGAAAGAAATTTTTCTCTACGCATCTAGGTTCTTTTGGCTGATCTTATAATCAAATCAACATAAGACATTAACAAGAGAAAATAACCACGTTTAAATACATAGATACAAATGGGAACCCCACATGGGAGAGTCAGAGACCCTACATACATGAGAGGTTCAGAGGCAGAAAGGTAAAATAAGATATATATGACATCCTGAGCCAAGGAATGAGGTAAAGTGTCTTAGGGCTTCAGAGGGGAAATGGGCAATTCACAGAATGATAAGAAGAACAGATGTTCAGTAATTAGAAATTTGCCCTGACCTATGGATACGTTATATAAAGTTATTTTTGATAATAATTCTAATCATGGGAAGGGCTCCAATTTAACTTCTTTAAGGGAGAGGCAAAAGGGTCTCAATTAACTTCAGCTCAAAATAATCCACATGCCAAAGTAGTACAACTGGGGGAGACCTGTTCTGTACTCCTTCACTGTTTATTTTCTCTTCCAAAACACTAACCAACTGAACAAACAAAACAAAATAAAAAGTCCAAAATACTAGCTTTCACGTTCCTAAATCTCTTGACAAAGCCCAGAGTTTCACATCACCAACTGAGAAATGAGCTGACAAACATTTGACAAGTGTGTGCTGTGAATCTATCTGGATTTTAATTACAACTTTACTTTTTTTTTTGACTTCTGAAGCCAATTCTATTCATTTGAAGAGGACACTTTAAGGGACAGATATTAACACAAAGATAGTGATGGGGTTCAGGACACACAACCCCAAAGTATGGTACTTGGCATATTGAATATTTTAAAGTGACAAAGTCTGAGGAAACAGCAGAAGCAGGAAGGTCATTCTGACCTTCCCTCTACCCTTCTCCTCTGAAACAGGTGATAAACTCTCATGCAAGAGATGCCAGAGGAAAGGAGCATCCTTATCTCCAAAGACAAAGTGATACCGAGACGATTCTGTACAGCCTTACTCTTACCCCAGCTTACTACACTTACCTCATATACTTTGACCTAATATACTTCTCCATGACTATTCGCTCTTCATCAAACATAGCATAAGAACACTAAGAATTAAGCATTTATTCAGGTCTCCTTTTTCTTATTAAGGGTTCTGTATTACATAAAACTTACATTAAATAAACGTGTATGCTTTTCTCCTGTTAACCTGTCTTTGTCAATTTAATTTTCAGACTTAGCCAGGGACCCTAGGAAGGTCGAGAAAAACATATACTTTCTTTACAATAACAAATTATTCCTTGCAATCAAGGAATAATAATATCATGCAAGGGCAATAATATCATGCAAGCCCTAGTAGGGTGAGTTTACTTCCAGCTTGTCAGTTTCAAGACAAATAGACTGACATTCTCTGGACATATTGGGGCATATCGTAAAGGCAAATTCTAACACAGAATGTCTTTTTTTTTTTTTTTCAATAAATATGGCAAAGAATGCTGCTGCTGCAGCTCATCTCCGGATGATGGGAACACTGCCATTGACCTAGAGAAAGAGTGGATGGAAAGTTACCCAAAGGAAAGAAAAGAGCACAGATAAAGGATTCCAGAACTTCTGGTCAGATCTCAGACAAGGAAAGAATAATCTAAAAGTAGTTGTGAAATACTAACATAAAGTATCACTTTTCCTCAAGATAAAACTTTCCCAGATCTTTTTCAATGATATGATTCCATTCCTTGATAAATTATCTCTTCTACTGCATGAAGACATGACAAGAAGATGAAAGTAACTACAAAAAATTTACTTCCATATAGCAACTAGCTAACCATGGAATGAAGTTTAACTCAGCTTGAAATAGACAGCATAATTTAAAGCAATTTACTCTCGGAATTATATATCGCTTGGACCACCTGGAAATTACATTGCTAAAGCAGGACTGCCAAAAAAATAAAAATCAGTGAAATCATCAGCTCTCTCCCCTCACCCCCAATATTATCCTGTTCTATTAATCTCCTTCATGTCTAAACCTGCCATAACAGCTCTTGAAAGAAAAAGATATACATGTTTTTTTTTTTCCATCTAAGAAGGAGCTATGTAGTAAACAATAAAACCACCAAATTTGAAAGGGTGCAAGAGAAACTGAAAACAGAGTTTGTCAAGAACAAATGCTGCCTGGATAAACTATCAGGAAATAATAATCCCCGGTGTAGAACCCCATGACGTTCATTGCTTATTCGTGCTTTTGTCTTCATTCAACAAATGGTCATTGAGCACCTATGAACAAATGATTATGCTGGATGTTCTATGAGATTGGATTTAAGATTTTTCTTCTAACCTTGCCTTCTAAAATATTTGTATATATTTGCAAGGTTTTATCTCAATTAAAATTAAAGGCTCCTCCCATTTCCCTACCTCCTACCCTCCACAGATACCTCTAAGACTCTTTTATAATTAGGTGCAAATGGCTGTGAATAAGGTACGCCCAAGAATTTATAATGACTAACATTCACAGGTCTATAAAATATTCAGTAGTTCAGTATTATTTCTCCTAGTTATATTAATCTGAGTTTGGAGTGAGAGGGAAACCAGGGAAGATGAAACTGGACTTTTTTTAAAAAAAGCATATTTTTCTAGAAGAGAATCAAGCCCTCCAGCTCATAATTCTTTTTGTTGGTATAATATCTGTGATCTGCTTCACCATTTGGAATACAAGTAAGCTTACTTCTATTTTTTCCAATTAATTATTTAAAAACCTCCTGTTATTACTAAGAAGATATATAGTGCCTGCCTCTTAATTTTTATCATCTATAAATAATCCAATCTTCAATAGATTTCCTTAGAGTACAGGATAATATTTTTGATTTTGTCAGTTGAAGAAAGAATGAGTCTCATCAGCCCTAGAAGCCCCAAGTTTTGGGCCTTCCTGACCATCCTAATTAAAGTAGCTTTCCTTTTTTTAATATAATATTAATTTTTCAATTACAGTTGGCATACAATATTATGTTAGTTTCAGGTGTACAACATAATGAGTAGATATTTATATCATTTACAAAGTGATCACCCAGATAAATCTACTACTTGACACCATACAATATTACTATTTTACAGTTATAACAATATTACTGACTATATTCCTTATGCTGTACTTTACATACCAATGACAATTTTGTAACTACCAATTTGTACTCTTTAATCTCTTCCCCTTTTCATCCATCCATCCTAAATCCTCTCCACCTGGTAATCATCAAACTGTTCTCTGTATCTAGGAGTTTGTTTCTGTTTCATTTATTTTGTTTTTTAGTTTCCACATGAAGGTGAACTCTTATGACATTTGTCTTTGTCTGACTTTCTTCATTCAGCACAATACCCTCTGAGTCCATCCATGTTTTTCCACGTGGCAAGATTTCATTATTTTTTATGGCTGAATAATAATCCATTGCATATATATACCACCTCTTCTTTATGTATTCATCCATTGATGGACACCCAGGTTGACTCCATATCTTGACTACTGCAAATAAGGCTTCAATGAACATATAGATTCACATGTTCCTTCAAAGCAGTGTTTTAGATTTGTTCTGATAAAATTACACAGGTGAGGTGACTGGATCCTTCTTTGTCTCTTGTTATAGCATTTGTCTTAAAGTCTATTTTGTCTGGTATAGGTACTGCTATCCCAGCTCTTTTTGTTTATTTCCATTTTCATGAAATATCTTTTTTCATCTCTTTACTTTGTCTTTGTTCCTTTCAATCTGAAGTGAATCTCTTGTAGGTAGCATATATAAGGGTCTTGTTTTCTTATCCATTCAGTTACCCTATCATTTCATTCAAACATTTAATCTATTTACATATAAAGTAATCATTGATAGAAATGTAGTTATTGCAATCTTAGATTTTTTTTCTTTTTTCTTCTTCTTCTTAAAGAAGTTCCTCTAACATTTCTTATAATATTGTTTTGGTGTTAATGAATTCCTTTAGCTTTTTCTTGTCTGAGAAACTCAAAGTAACTTTCTTGAAAGGAGAAGCCACCTTCCTCCAAATAGTTTACTGTCTACTTAATGGTTTGGCAAACTATGGATTGTTGGCCATATGCAGCCTGTGGCTTGTTTTTATATAACTCATGATCAAAAATTGCTTTTCTAATAGCTATTATTTTTAAAGAGTTTTAAACAAAAGTCAAAATAAAAATAAAAAAGAATATATGACAGATTACTTACATAGCCCTCAAAGTTTAAAATATTTGCTATCTTATTTTTATAGAAAAGAATTGTTAACCACTGGTCTATAGTAACATAACTTTACTGTTCTATTGTCATCATTACAATACTTTACTATTCCAGGAGACTCTTGTCCAGGAAAAGAAGTTGCAAATAACTTTATTATTCATTACAAGAACTTCCAGAAAGACATATCTACTTTTTAATAGAAAGCATCTATAAGTTTACATCCCAAGACCCCTGAATCCCTTGCCTCAAACTCTTCCTCTGGCTATGTCCACAAACTTTAAACTACTACAGCATAACCCTTATCCAATACTAATCAATATCACCATCCTCTATTGAAAGACCTGCCTTAAACCAGACCTCAAAATCTCAACAGATCAGACCTTATCCTTTCTCCTCCAAGACTCAATGAGATTCTGCTGTCATTCTTGATGTGATAAACAATCGACTCAGCTTTGTCTTGCCAACATATTTTTCAGAAGCTATTTGGAGAGCGTAAAAGAAAAAAGTTATTCTGACACTTGTTAAAATGGTAATGAAGACTTTATTCAGGATTATTACAATAGGAGTCAAGACTATCACAATAAGGGAGTGAGATCAGGCTAAACTCTAACTATAGCAAAGACAGTTGGGGATTGATAGCCAATGAACAGAATGAAGGGATCAGTGGATGAATCATTGCTAAGAGAAGAAAAATCAAGGGTAGAGAGAAATTTTTGCTAACCTAACAACAGGATTTTTGCTGAAGATAGGCCAGGGTGATTAGATATCAAGAGTAGGGCATGAGGAATTTGATCAGATATCCAAAGTGATCCAATATTAGGGGTGGGGGATCATCACTAAACTGACATTGCAAGATTCTTGCTAAGACTGGTAGATGCAGGTCTGGCAAGTAGGGGGGCTAACGTTAAGGCCCAGTTAAGAAGAGGTCTCAGAGTAGCCTAACTAAGGTTTGGTAAAGCAGAGAGTCAGTCTCAAGCCAGCACTCTCCACATAACTAATTCTGCTTTATTTTCCTTGGTGTAGTTATCCTATTTTAAACAATCTAATTTCTTTAGTTGTTTGTTTATTTTATGTCTCTGCTACGAGAATTTAAGTTCCTTAAAGGCAGAGATTATATCTATTTTGTTTGCTGCTGTATCCCCAGTGCCTAGATGAAATCTCATTACACTGTAGTCACTCAATAAATATTTATTAAATAAATATTTGAATTGCCTTAAACAAGGCCATAAGATGTCACTAGTGAAAATAAGTCTCATCCAGTTCTAAGCATCCTTGCTCACTGCTGCATTGCTTTTATTAGTTCGATTCCCTGTACATCTGCAGTGATGCTGCACACTTAAGCTTGCTAAGTAACAGAGATTTTTATTTCTTAATCATATTCTCAACTATTGCTCTCATAAGGAAGAAAAAATAACATTTTCCTTCTACTCTTTTAAATTCTTGCCTGGGGCCCCATAACAAAAGAAAGATGAACAAGAGAAAAACATGCATAACTTATCTTGTGTATAACCCTTCGGTTCTCATGAAAGGCTTGGGTTATTAGGTCAGTTTCCTATTTCTGTCATGCTAAGTTCTCCTCTGACATTCTTGCCAGCCCAT
This sequence comes from Pteropus alecto, assembly GCF_000325575.1. Taxonomy (NCBI): domain Eukaryota; kingdom Metazoa; phylum Chordata; class Mammalia; order Chiroptera; family Pteropodidae; genus Pteropus; species Pteropus alecto. The sequence goes on from NW_006439192.1 coordinate 6,957,779, forward strand.
TCCTGCCAGCAGATCTAATTAGGAACATCCCTATAGACAGAAGAGGTCTCCTTACAGAAATAAGTCTCAAAAGAAAAGAGGTCAGAATCTACCTTTTCCTTCCAGGATGGACTTTAGCACATTTATCCAGTGACTAAGTGACCAGTTTTGCATACCAAAGTGTATTTGGAAAAGAAAGCTTCCAGGTCACAAAAGGTCCTCTTGCCCAGGCTCCTGGGCAGTGGATGACTACTAAACTTATATTTACATAACTAAAAGAGGTTACTCAAGGAATGCTCTCTAAACAAAGATTTGCGCTAAGGTGAATTTTTGTGTTCTTCCAAACCTAGGTGATATACCCTGTGATGTATGGCCCATCTAGAATCCCCTTCAGGAATGAAGAATTGCTACAGGCAACCAGCCCTCAGGAGTCAGCTCTCTATGTGGTTTGCTTCTAGTGAAGAGACAAGGTCATAGCCCTTTCTGGGGAACTGCCCACATTAATGATTAATCTACGTGGGAGGAGAAAGGACTGGCCTTCTCAAACCAACTAAGAATACTTCTGCAGCTTCAGAATTCTCTGTAGCATTGGCTGTCACTTCCATCAAAAATATATTGCAGTTCATCTTCTCCCTCTGACCAATCCTGTTTCTTACCCTTTTCTTCCATGGCTGTAATTCCTAAGAGTCATCTCAAATAAAACTTTCGCACAGGAATACAACATGAGATAGCCTAGTAGTAGCTGCTATTTTTATTGTTGAAAAACTCACTCCTTTATAATGGGAAATAATCTGTGACAATTTACTTATAATTTGTTTTTATGATTTGAGAATAAGAATCTAAAGTTTCAATAGTGAGTCTAAGCAATATCTAAGGTTTTATTGGAATAAAATAAAATTTTTAAAAGATAGGTAGAAAAAGATGGAAGTCAGAGAATAGTTCAAAGGACTAGAGAGTAGATGAAATTAAGGTTGAAATGTTATTAGTGAAAGAGGCAAATAGCTTGCCCCAGATTTTGCATGCATTGCTGAATGTTGATCTAAATAGAAATTCGCATTTACATTTTGTTTTACAATTTCTAAAGAATTTTACATACGTTGACTTATTTTGACATCTCAATAGATCTGGGGAAAAAGAGGTAAAAAAAAATAGATTTGTAAGAATCTGTGAAAGTCCTGAAATACACTCTCTCTGCAATGTAAGAATATGCCTTAGATTTATCGTATATAGGAGTTATGTGAGAATATAGTGAAATATTATTTGTAATATATTTAACATAGTGTTCAAATATAGTAGATGCCTCATCAATGTTATTGTTCATCATCCTCCCAGTTTCTTTATAACATCCTTCCTGAAGATAGAGGGTAGAACTTTGTGGTTCATTACTGATTTTCATGTCTTACCAATATTGGAACTATGACTCCGGAAAAGCAAAAACTCTACTCAAGATAAATGAGATAGTAAGTGTCATAGGCAACACTAAAATCTGGGTCTTTTTAGTCCCTGTCCACAGCCTGTTCCAAGAACTTTCAAAATGTGTTGGAACTATACATCACACCTCAGAGAATCTGACTCCTTCCAGTTGGTAGATACCAAAACTGAGAAAATGTGATGAGAAATAATCTCAGATTTTAAGACAAAATCTGCAAGGAATTTTTGCTCACTGGGTACTCAATCAAATCTATCCTATAGCAATGGTGAAAATAAACACCAGGCATTACGCTTCAACAGGGCAAGAGTGACCTTGGTTGATTAAGATCTGGGATCTGCAATAAAAACATAAATAAGGTTCTTAATGTGAGTTGACACATAATTGACTCAATACTCTCAACTGCTCTATGTCCGCACCCTTGTGCAGACCCTTTTACTCTCCCCATTTCTCTCTCTTCCCTCTGCTATAAAACAAAATATGTTTTCTTAATGCCACAGAGATTTTGTTCCAGTTGATTATTTTTATTTACTTATCTATTCAGAATGAAGGTTAACTGAGGAGATTTACACAGGCTTGTGAGGAGCTTTGGGTATTGGCAAGCCATTAATTCTGGGATCCTTTACTCTGCTTCAATATCACAATACCTGCTGTGAAGTGTTTGCAGCAAAGAGACTCTCTTATATCACTTGAAGTACATATCTCATATTCTGCACTGCTTCAGAAATCCAAACCTGCCATGTGGCAAGTTCTTACTACTTTATTTACTCTTGCATTTCCTAAATTTTCATTTTTATCTTAACAGAAAAAACTTTTAAGTCTCCACTTCTAAGTAGTGACTACTCAGGGCAAAGTTGAAGAGCTATTGAGCTGTTTTGTAACTTTATATCTCTCAAGAAACAAAAGCAACAACGACGAACCTCCTGGCACCCAATTCCCCAAATGAGGACAGGGACAAAGCTGAAGTGTTACAGGATTTTCTACTGTGGTCGTGCTTTGTGGTTCCAAAGAATACCGGCTTTAATAAAACTGTGGCATAACTGGAACCCACATTTCTCTCCTCATTTTGTAGAAATGGATGTCAGAGTAAGCAGGATTGAAGAAAAAAAAATGAGGTCCTTACTCAGATATAGTACTAAGGAAGAATCACTGGAAGATACTTGGAAATCATTACATTTATTTCTCTTCTCCTGATTTAGCATTTCTGCACAATTAAACATAACACACAGGAAAGTTTTACTTATTCTTGGTGAAATGGTTTCCCTGAGGATTATTAGCGAAAACCAGGGATTGAAACCAGAGGAGAATCTATCTCATAACCTCATGAGGAGAATCTATGTCATAACCTTCAGCATTGCTAAATCTATTTTTTCTTGATGACACTCATTTCTCTGTCATGTTAATACCTCATCCTGCCCCTCAGCTTCCAATCCTGAGATTCTGAGAGGTCTCTTGATAACTGTCCCATACGCGGGTTTTAAGTTTTAAAGTTTCTCACAAAACAACAATAACAACAACAAAGGTCAAATAGGTATGTTCAAATTTTATAGAAAAATTAAATATTTATTCCCTGAGGCCAAAGAACTTTATGTAGTGTTTACACCAAGAATCAATTTTGGAGACAAGTTGTAAAAACCTCTAAGGCAAATTTCTAAAATGGAAATGTTGAAAAAGTCCCTGTAACAAAATTACCTCAGGAAAAGAGAGCCAGCCTTTGAAAAGACTATTTTCCTTCTCTCAGATCTTTGCTCAGAACTGGAATTGCTCCTTTGCCAACACTAAGAGGGACAGTTTTGGAACCTTTTGTTGAAAAGAGAGCCCATGGCTAACATAAACTAAGAATCTGTCAAGTGAAAGGACAGGAAAGTATAGTGAGTTTATTTTATTTTTTATTTTGTTTAGATGCAATTTAAAAAAGTTCTATATTTTATTAATGAAAAATTTTAAATACACAGAGAAGTTGAAAGGATATAGGGTGAACACCCAAAAACTGTACCTAGATTTTATAATTAGTCTTTTACTCTACTTATTTTATCTAATAGTATCCACCAACCCATCTCTCTAATCCTCTATCAGTCCATCTTACTGGCTGACATATTTCATATTAAGATATAGATTCAAGTAATTTATACCACTATACACGTTAGTTATGTGTCATTAGTCTGCGTGTTTTTGTTCATAGCACACATATTAAAAAAGCATACTCTTTAGTGTAAAACAAGTAGTTTAGAATGGAACCAAATAATAATTGAAGTTATCTGTCCTTTCCTCAAGTATTAGCCCCACTTCCTAGGGATAAATTATTTCAGTTGCTTCTGTTTAAACTTAGGTAGGTGATTTGAAAGATGGAAGTTTATTTCAGAATACTGGATTAATATAAAAAGCCCAATGACTAAGGTAAAAAAATTTAAAAATTCAATTCTTTTCTCAACTAGATTAAAATGTCACTAATATATTTTGCTTGATTGAAATATAAAAAATATGAGAAATAAATACAACAGAAAAATACTGTCTTTTAGTTTATTGGTCATATTTTGAACATGCTGTTATGTTCTTTATTTTCTTATCTATCCATCCATCTGTTTTTTAAAAATTTTGTAGAGTTCTTACTATAGGCAAGTCCTAAATGGACTCTGTCCACAACAGGCACAGAACTCAGTAACTAATGCCATTGTATATGTGTGAAAATGAGGAGATGCTTGGAAGAAAAGGAACCTAGTCTAGACTGCAGATCAGAAAAAGCTTGTCTCAGTAAGTGATAACTGAGTAGAGGTCAGAGTGATTATGAATTTATTCAATAAAAAAGAGAGGAAGAGTATGTAGACATAGGGAACTACGTGTGTCAAGTTCCTGTTACAAGAGAGAACATGGCACTTTGGAGGAATTTTAGGAGAGTAGTTTGGCAAGGTTCCAGAGAGTGAGACAAAGAATACGTAGAAAGAGGCTTCAGAGATCAAGAGCTCAACCAAATAGCTCCATAAGGAATGACTGTTTTCTTTATTCTTAGATCAATGGGAAACACTGAAGAGTTTTAGATAGGAATGGGATTGCGGGAACACAACTATATTTATATTTTGAGATAATCAATTTAGCATTGTTTTGGAAAATAAATTATAGATTTGGAAGATTAGAAATATACTATTATAGGGCTCCAGGTAAGAGAGGATGGCAGCTTGAGCTATGCTAGTAACCACGAAGATGAAATGAAGGGCCAGAATTTGAAATATATTTATAGTAAAAAGGCTTAGAATGGGCCTTGGCAATGAGAAATGAGAAATGAATGAGAAATGTCAGTTGATGAAGAGAGAGAGTTGAGATTGCCCCAAGGTTTCTGTTTATGTAATTGGTTGAATGATGATGCTATTCTACTGAGGTGAAAGGCACTGAAAAAAAAGCAGATTATTTCCCCCCTGTACATAGACAGTGAATCATGAAATCAGTTTTGATTATGCTGTATGTAAAGTATATTTGAGGTATTCAGATAGAGGCACTGAATAGGCAATTATATACATGGGTCGAGAGCTCAGAAGAGAAGCCAGGGCTGAAGGTCATTGGCATGTTAATTTCACTTAAAAGCATGTGATCAGATAAAAAGTATAAATATAATTGTATTCCTGCAATCCTATTCCTAAGTAGTAGAATAGAGTGAAAAGAAGGTGAGATTCTGAACTTAACAATGACAAATTATTTAATGCCTGTGCAGAAGCGGAAGAATTTTCTAAGATGTCTCGAGAGAGTGACCAGAGAGGCAAGGATAAAACTGGGATAAGGAGTTCCAGAGGCCAATGGAAAAGCATTTCAAGGAGGGAGTGGTTAACTATCAAATGCTGCTGAGATGTCAAGTTCATGAATTTCATTGAAGATTCCAGTATTAGCTTTTTCAATGCAGCGGTTGGAAAAGACACTAGATTTTATATATTTGTCTGAGTAATAGGTTTAGTAATGGACTCTGCAAAATTAAGAGTTTTTCAGTGAAAGAGAGGAAATGGAGGGAATGAGCCTTGAAAGGTTTGGGGGGTTCCAGGAATGTTTTTATTAATGGGGGAGACACTTCACGTGTTTAAATATCAGAGGAAATGTTTGAGTTGAGGAAGAAATCAAATAAAGAGAGTGAGACGTTATCAATACTTAGAGTTTTTAAGAAGTGGTGTACAGGTAGAATCTAATGAATAGGTAGATAAACTGGCCACAGACAACTAGGAGGCATGGTGTCATTTTTTTTAGAGAAAAGAAGGATAGAATAGGCAGAAGTAGGCAATTTGATATTTGTTGTAAAGATTGTTGTCTGGTTGCTTCTATTGTTCTGGGAAACTGGAAACAATTATCATATCACAGTAAGAGGAGAAGAAAAGATGGGTTGGAATTTTAAGAACAGTGAAGAAATTATAAAATGATTGTTGCAGGAAGTGGGAGAATGAGTCAACTGGAGACATACTGAGAGCCCTTTGAAGCTGGTAAATTAAGTGTTTATGGAATCAATTTGTCTTTTTGCTCCAAATAGTGCTAAACTGCTGGGGAGTTGTCATGGAGAAAGAAGATAAGAGGTCTTTCCCATTGATATTTTGTTGAAAAGAATGATTAAAAAAAAAAAAAAAAACAGAGAAGCAAAAGCTATTGCCAAAATAGACCATAGAAACTAAATTGGAAAAGTAGAGAACTAGAGGTCTAGAAGAATGTAAACTGTTTAATGTATAAAGAAAACTAGATGAGCTGAAGGGCTTGTAGCGGGATTAAAAAAAAAAAAAACAAGCTAGAAGAAAGAAATGTAGTTATAGGTTCATAGTTTTGAATTTATAATTTTTGACAGGGAGCAAGTTCAGTGATTGGCCAGGTCTGGGCTGTTTCTGTGGAAGCAGGTAACTAATGTGGAGTGGAAGAAAAAGTCATTGGAGATGAAACAACAGAAGACCCATAGGCCAGGCTATACAGTGATGTTGAAGTCACTCTGGATGTTTTAGAACCTAGGGTAGGATAAAGAATTATAGTCAATTAATAAAATATTCAGTAAATGGCCCTGTGTAGCTTGTAGGTTGTTATGCATAGGTAGAGGATAGAGTGGCATAAAATAATAGCACAGACCCTGAAATACCAGAGCTTTCAAGATGGTGGGAGAACTATGCACATTAAACCCTTACCTGCAATAAATGTGACCAATGCTTCAGTAATGATCCAAAGCACAGCGGTCCTCATAAAACACAGGATACTATTTTGGGAGGTGAGTCTAAAGATAATCTCCAAAATGACATAAAATTTTAGCTATTACTACTAAATTGCTGTTAATATATTAATTATGATTCAAATCCTAATTCCTGTATCAAAAAGTATGTTTTTTGTACTGTTTAAATATAATTTTTGTATGTTTAAATGTACTTTCTGTAACAAGAAGACTTTATTATCTCCAAATACATGTCCTCTCTTTTGCCCTAAACTGTTTTAAATAAACAATATCCTTAATTAGACTGCACCACTTCCAGTGGTTTAAGTCTTAGAATTTCCATTGTCGTGCATTGTTTCCAATGCCATCAAGTGAGATGACAAATTCACCAGAATATTCAAAGTCCTTTAGGGGATTGATTAGGGATCAGATGGGGGCATTGTCCTAGGTATGCCTGTCAGAGGAATAACTCTGTCTTCATAATTATACTGCTCTCCCATGAAAGTTCTTTTTAATGCCTTGTCTTCATTGTATGCACATGGTTAATGAGGAAATGCTTTGTTTGCTGCATTATTTCTGACATACTTATGGTTTCTGGCAAGTAATTTATTTAGTCACTGTGTTGTTTCTGAGTATTATAGTCTTCTTTACTCACTCTTAATGTGTAAAGTGCTTTAAAGACCTTGAAATCATCAAAGTAAAAGATGCAGCACAGTGCCTCATTCTCCAGCATTGCTGCAAGGCTCAATAATCTATAGATCATGTAATAATTTCATTTAGCAGCACAATAAAAGTCAAATTAGTTTTCATGAGACAGTTATGTATGATAATCTGGATTACTGTGGCCTCCTACTGACAGTATTAGCATTGTAATGTTATTTCTCCTTCTGGGATTCTGCTGGAATTTCTTCTTTCGACTTATATTTATTGAATAATTATGAAAACCGAATTCTTAAAGTCTCGAAGAAATGGATTTACACTAAAGAAAATTAATGTGCAGTGATAACGATCTTAACTTCCAATGTATCACTTTTTTCCTTCAAAGAAGTTACTTTAACTGCCACAGTTCCAAAGTAGTTGAAAATGTGCCTCAACCAGTTTGCAGCTGAAAACTAACAGCTAAAGCCCGTGTCGCTACCTGTTAGTGCCAGCATTTGCCAGAAGCCTTCAAGGCAGTGTGTCAACATAAGTTAGAGTTTATGTAAAATTTAAGTAGTATGAAACTTATGTACCCGTGGGGAATTTATATGGCTCTTAAAAAGCCAAGACTTTTCAATGCAAATCCCGAATAAATTCTAGTGGACTCTGCTGTAGAAATTGACAAGCTTCATATTTACATGAAAATGCAAAAGACCTAAAACACCAAAGGAATTTTTAAAAAGGATAACGAAGTTGGAATTCTGATTCTACTTGATTTAAATACTTAACATTAAGCTATAATAAATAAGACAGTTTGGTTGTGGTGAAAAGATAGAAATATAGAACAATAGATAGTCCAGAAATATACACAAACATATATGGTCAACATATGTCAATATATTTTTTATAAATTGTAAAGACAATTCAGTGGGAGAAAGAAAAGTCTTTTCAAGTATACTGGATCAACTGGATATCTATATTGAAAAAAATTCAATCCTTATACCACACCATACACAAAAATTAATTTGAAATAGATCGTAGGCCTAAATGTGAAATCCAAAACTATAAAACTACTAGAAGAAAATAAATAAAAATATTTGTGGCCTTGTGGTAGAAAGAAAAGCCATAGGCTGAGAAAAAACATGTGACATACATATGTCAGCTAAAGGAGATAAATATGTATATATATATTTTATAATTAAAAATACTTTTAATTCAATAAGATAAATGACCCAATATTAAAAAAATAGGCAAAAAATTTGAACAGATACGAACCAAACAAGATACACAAATGAGAAATAATTACATGAAAAGGTGCTCATTATCTTTAGTCATCAAAAAAATGTGAACTAAAACATAATAATATTCTACTACGCACCCATTTTAATGACTAAAATTAAAAAGACTGAGACCATCAAATGCTGGCAAGGATATAACACAACTGGAATTCTTAAATACTACTTGTGAGAAAATAAAATGGTTAACCACTTTGGAAAACAGATTGACTGTTTTGTTAAAAGTTATACATCAACCTTTCATATGATCCAGATATTTCACTCTTAAATATTTACCTGAGAGAGATGAAAATGTTTGTTCACTAAAAACAAAACAAAAATAACTTGTACTCAAATGCTTATAGTAGCTTTATTTGTAGCCCAAAACTGAAATGGATAAACCAATTGTGGTCTAGTCATACAGCGGGATATTAAGTCAGCAAGAAAAAGGAACAAATTAAGGAAATACAAAGAAAACAGATGGCTCTCAAAATTTATGTTCAGTAAAAAATGAAGTAGAAAAAGAGTATTTACTATATTATTCCATTCGTATAATATTCTTTAAAATGAAAATGGTTTCATTATTACAAAAAGGTCAGTAATTACCTAAACCCAGCGGTGGAAAATGGACTCAATCACAAACAGCAGGAGGAAACTTTTGGGGGATACAGAAGTGTTTAATTTGTTTGTGGTGATTGATAGTTTCATGGGTATATACATATATTAAAATTCATCATGTCATACACTTTATTTTATTGCATTTTCTTTATACTTCAATAAAATTGTAAAACAGAAGAAGGAGGAGAAAGGAAGAGAGAGAAAAAGAGAGACTAGATCCTGGGCACAACTTAAAAACAGTTCTAAGAAAATTTTAGTCAAAACGACCATATTAAAGAGTAGGTGCAAACTGGAAAAGCCACACTTTTCTCAGTAAAACACAGAACAATAACAATTCCCCTCATAGTGTTGTGAGGGTACAAAACATGATTTATGTAATGTGCTAGATATAAAATGGTATTTTGATAAAATAAATTCTATTTCTTTTTGCCTTTGGTGATAATTATTAAGCAAGGGCTTATCCCTCTCTGAGGACTGTCCTTTTAGTGATATAAGCTAAAGAACAAACCTAGTTTGAAAGATTATACAATTCGTAAACACTAAATGAAATTTTAAAATATTTCATATAAGACAAAGCAGTAGGATTCCAGTGTTTTCAATCATTTTTTTTTTTTCATTATCATTCCCTTAAAGAGGCTTTGTAATTTTTTTTTCCAATCTCCTCCCACAGACCTGCACTATTCATTAAGGGTCACATGCCATTGTGATATCTAGGATTTTTTCATCTCATCTCAAAATTTTTTACATTCACTAAACTAAGTCTAAGTGGCTGCACTTATATAAGTGATTTAGTTGGCAAAAAAAAAAAAAAAAATAGGCAAACACTTGGTGGCAATATAATTTATAATCCAACCAAAGATCTCTTTTGAGAAAGGTGCTGCTGTTAAGAATTATACAGGGCATCAGGTATAAACTCAGACTATCTCAGGCTAGAAATTATGGTCACTGTATAAAAATATATTTAAGGTTTGTATTCTATAGTTATTAGCATATACCGATCTCCTCTAGTTAGGTATCCTGTATTTATAATCTGACAATTGAAATGCAGTTTTCAGTGTGAGACTGAATAATTGGCTGAATTTTGCATTGCGTTTCTATATCTTAACCTCACTGTTCTCTCCGGCCAGAACTTTAATCCTTATTACAAAATATATTTTTGACCTTTGTTAATCAACAATTATAAGCACCCAAAGTTTGATTTCTATGCAATAATGTTTAACAAATATTTGGAGTAATATGTAGTGGCATTAAATCTACTACTTACTTTAAAACTAGTAGTTAAAGGAAAATAATTAAATTTTTATCTCATATTTTCATCAGGAAATATATTTGAGAAAATTAAATTAACCATAGCTGTTGAGGGAAAAATTCTACTTAAAATAAAAGGATGATTAATCATGTAGAAAGCATGGTAGAAACGCATGCTCCCTCCTCACCACAGCTAATATTATCTGCGTGGCACATTACCAGTTTCTCCATCTAGTTCACATAATCCCTCCTGCCCAAATCCCTCTTCTCTATTTTTAAGTCCTTCAATGTTCAACTCCCTCTCTACCTCCTAAATGGTGTTTCCAGCAGGTGGCGCCCTAAGTGAACTCTGTTATTACTGAAATCTTTCAGCAATGATGATCTTTATCTTTGTATTTGCAGTCAGGTCTCCCTGCCTAATAGAGTCGACCCTTGGACAATGCCAGGGTTAGAGACGCTAATCCCCCACAGATGAAAATCTGTGAATAATTTTTGATTTTCCAAAAACTTAACTACTAATAGCCTACTATTCATAGAAAGACTTACTGATAATAAACAGTCAATTAACACATTTTTTATGTATATCATATACTGTATTCTTACAATACACTAAGCTAAAGAAAAGAAAATGTTATTAAGAAAGTCATAAGGAAAAGAAATATTTCCAGTATTTATTTTTTTAAAAAATCTGTGTAGACATGTATCTGCGCAGTTCAAGCCAGTGTTGTTCAACAGTCAACTGGAATCAATATCTAAAAATGCAGGAATCATATAGATATGCATTTATATCTTCAGTAACTTGCACAGTGTGCATATAAATATTTCGTTGATAATAAAAAGTATATTCATATACAAAAAGCATGGTAGAAATAGAAAATCATTCCTCAACCATTAATAGAATTTTTGATTTGGACAAGCGTTCTCATTTGGTATTAAAATCATTAGGTAAATTTTTGATGGAGAATTGTATGATTGTATGAGGTGGGTGAAATATCACCAAACCCATCATTCTTTGGTTATAAAGGGGAAAAAAACAGGAATGATAGAGGAATCCAGCTGTCATATCTCTAATCCAGTGGTCAAAATTCACATTGCTAATGACGAGACATTTAGTTACTTTGTGTCTTCTGATATGATGCCATATGTGGTAGACAATATCACCTCTAAATGTTCTAATTATAAATGCTTAATCATAACTCAAGACTGTACAGCTGATTTCCAATGTATTGGGGAAAAAAAACAGAAGTGAGAAAAAATGACATCATAAGGAGATACACAGACAAAAACAGAAAGTAAGATATTCTTCAGGATAATAGAATATGCTTTTATTTGTTATATTTTTATAAAAATAAGTCTCTGCCATTAAAAATAAATAAACACTTTTCTAGAGCAAGAAAAATGACTGAATGTATAACCATATGTGGTACTTGGTCCTGGATTGGTTCTGGTCTTGACACCTGACTTCAAAGACATTTCTGAAACAACTGAAATAATTTGAATATGGGCTGGATAGAGATGATATTAAGAGATTACTAAATTGTGTTCACTGGAACCATGTTATTGAGGCCATATGGTAAATGTTCTTATTTTTTCAACATCTTTACTAAAGTTAAAAAAAAAGAGGATTTTAGGTATCTATCACCTACTTGAACACCTAAGAGAACAGAACATTATTTCTATTGAACTTTCATGTGGAAGCCATAATATTGCACACCTCTTCAGAGACAGAGAGGCTATAAAGAACTTATTCAAACTCTTTTGCTTTAAAAAGCAAGTCAACATATACCATATGCTATCATGTTCCAAGTCTTACCTCCTCTGTCCTTAGACAGGACACAAATTCATTGGCTGTCCTTTAGTTCCATGTACTTTCTTATCCCTACAAACCTGTCCTCCAAGTATATTGTAATGGAGAGTCCATCATTGTGTCTGCATTTTCAGAGTACTTGGGCACAATTCCCCATTTTCTATATATGTTTATCTATCTATATGTCTGTCTGTCTATCTATCATCTATCTATCATCTATCTATCTATCTATCTATCTATCTATCTATCTATCTATCTATCTATCCATCCATCCACCCATCCATCTCTCTACCTATCTATCATCTATCTATCATCTATCCGAGGGTGAGGCACAACTTGGTGTATCCTACATGACAAATAAAAAATAATAATAATAAAGTAGCCTTCAAAGGGTTAGTCAGATGATTCTCACTGTTTCCAAAGTATTGTAGCTCATACTTTTTATTAAGACAGTTAGGTAATATATTTAGCTATCTTTCAAATTGCCCTAATTTTTCAAGATTGGCACTATTTATGGTGATTGTGGTATGGTTGTAGAGATTGACAATTAGGAGAACGTTTCACCTTAAAAAAATCAATCCTATGGAGTTTCAGTATCAGCTACTATAGACTCAAATTCAGCCAAAATTTAGTTTTTAATTTCTAAATACCAGGCCATTCTCTCTGTTCCAGCTGTTACCTAGGAGCTCCTGCTATGCCAGATTGCTCATCTCCATGCTTCAGTACATTTTTAAAGTGTTTTTTTCACACTTCTTACTTGCAGCTGTCTCACTTCAGTTCACAACACAGCATCGTCTACGTATTCTGTTATCTTAGTGCTTCTGTGTGTGTCCAACTCAGCAAGGCTATGTACCATAGAACATCATTTCAGGGCTCTGAGAATGGACTCTATAGCAAGAGCCCATTGACAATGATCCTTTTGGGGCATTTTTCATTAGGCATAGAGGAAAATGAAAAAAAAAGAAGTGAAATATGCACTGCGTTTGTTACTCAAAATAAGTTTATCTTAGGGAAAGGAAGAATGTAGAATGTGATTAAAGGGAGGAAGAGAAGAAAGGAAGTAAGGGAATTAGAGTGGGGAAGGAAGAAAAGGAAAGGAGATAAGATAGAATATTTTCAGGAAGAAACTTAACTTTATGTAAGTTAAGTTCTTTTTCTAAGACTTTGCCTTCCAGAAAGAATGCAAAACAGCACTTAACAACGCCCAATCACTGTTCTGTAATGTAACATTTTTGTTCTATGTTCTGCTTAGTTACTTATTAGGTCCACCCATTCCAATATAATTATTCTCTTTTTTTCCCCCTCTTTAATTCTCACCCCTACTTCCACTCCTGATCTATGGATGTAGCTGTCTCCCCTTAAAAATTGGATCTCTAAAGGCGGGGCATCTTCTTCCACACACTCCCAGTGTGCACAGGGGCCTGGCGTCCTTGGAGTATGATCTGTGGCTCGACCTGGGTGTGAGCCCAGGACTTTCTGTGTGTAAAGCAGACACGCTAACCACCACACTATGGAGCCACTCCCAATATAATTATTCTTTAAATGTTTCTTTTATTGAAAATGTATATAGATAACAAAATTAATTAGAAAAAATGATTGAAAAGCATCATGAAATTAATAATATGACTAACTTAAATGTGTGTAGAGAGAAAGTGAAGGCAAACTGTATATAGTGTGCAATATTGATGTCGAATCTTGCCTACTAAGAATATGGTAAATCTACAGAAAGGGGCATCTCTTTGCTTTAGTACAATCCAGACCTTATTCAGGTTCTATGCCATCTGTTAATTATCTATGCTATCCTTGGTCTTTGCCAAAATGGGCTATTCCTATGATGTGGCTTTAAAAATAAATGCAGAAAATTCTCAGTCACTCTTTCTGCAATTGCAAAAAATTCAGAATTTTAAGATAGATATTATTCATTCATTATAAATCCATAGCCCTATTTATCTCTGTCCTGATTTTCTACTAGCTTAGAGAGCTACTAGCTTTTCTACTAGCTTTCAGAGCCTTAACTACAAAACAATTATTACTAGTTATCCTCAAATGACAACTTTCTCTGCTCTGATTTTGATGTGGTGGTTGAAGAGATTACATAAACTTCCCTTTTTTTTTGTAGAAAGAAAACATTTTTGACTTGAATATTAAGTGAAAAAATCTACTCCATTAGCAGAGGCCAAAGACTTTATGCAACTTCCCCTGTTACATTATAAATTAATTCCTCTCCTTCTTCTTTAAATATTTCCTCTCCATCTTCAGCAAGGAGCTCTGTGGCACCACTCATTTTTTTCTGTTTAGAATTTTCATCCAAAGTCAGGGCTATATTGTCATGGGACAATAGGTATTCCATGTAGAAGGCATGATGTCAGGTGCAATTCCATTGGTCTTTTAGGGGAAAGTTAGTTTCACAGACGTCATAAAATGTGGCATTAATTACCATTAAAGACAACAAACAATGACTCCTGGAGATTTTGAGAAATCTATGAAACAAATACTTGGAATTTAAAGAGTATTATTTGTGATTATTCTTCCAGATGAGCCGAATTTGGTGTTCCTTATTTAAAAATAAAAATGCAGCTCGGGTCATGATAATCTCTTAAAATAATATGCTAAAACAGGGCTAATTAGCATAGTTATTACAGAAAAAAATAATTTATCTTTTAGATAAATATAAAGTCACATTTTTAATATTCTATCTGATTCTCCAGAATTTTTAAAAGATACACACTTTTGATAGGGAAACATTCTATTCCCATGAGAAATTTGAGATATCAAAATTAGGTTGTTCTAACCCAAGATGTAGTATCATCTAGTATCTGAAAAAATATACATTCCTGAGATTCCACTTAAAGAGATTCTGATTCGATATGTCCAGAGTTGAGCACAGGAATCTGCATATTGAAAAGATTGTACAGAATACTGAGGCAAATGCCTCAATGGTTGTTTGCCTAAAGTTACACAGCTCATTAAGAACAGAATTTGGATGAGAAACGAGTTATAATATATTTCAGTAATATTTCTATTATGCCATCTAAGCAAAAAAAAATGACTATAGTCATTTTTCTTGTGTTGTCATAATCTGAGTATGAGACACATAGAGCAAAGACCAATGCACAAGGCAAGACAATCTGGATTTGGGCAGCTCTTGAAGTGAAAGGATCTAATTGGTACAATCTGTGGTCACTGGTGAACTGAATGAGTCCGAGAAAGAATGAAACAACAGGTGGAATAGTGGGAGCGGCAAATGTCAGAGTAGCAGAAATAGGAAACATTTTGGAAGAGTGCTGAAGCAGCACAGATCATCACAGGCCTACTGAGAACAATAAACAGATGGTAAACATCCAGGGAGGGTAGACACAGAGGTGGAAGTTAAGACAACAGAGACACAAAATGCTGTAGGGAGCCTCAAAGAGTTTAGAAATCCAAAATATGTAAGCAATGGCATTATGACAAAAAATCCATAGAATGGGCATTATTGCTCTACCCGGGCTTTGTATGTGCTTCTTGGCCAAGGCAGGCCTCCCATTTCCCACTCTCACCCTTACTCTTTAAGGGGATCAGGACAATTCCTGACATCAATTTGAAAGGCTGTTGCAGGACTAGTATATTAAGTAAATTTTCACACATCTAAAATCACATTTGATCTCTCTCGACTTATAATTAAACAATATTAAGAGGTAAAATTTGGAACACATGAAGAAACTAATATTAGCATCATATAGGAAAGTATAAAATAAGATGTAATGTGAGATAATTCTAAAATCAGTGCCTTCATTTGAACACATGGTACCTTCAAGAAATGGTGAATTTCATCAATAGCCAAAAGTAATTTATAAAAGGCCTAGAAATCAATCATTAATGGAAATGAAATGAGAGAGTGAATAATATCAGTGAGTAGTATTCACTGTAAACCAAACTGCAAACTCAAGCCAACTAACTATATTAATACATAGTGACCTGACGCATCAAAAAGTTATTTTTATTGCACTAAAATTACCTCACAGAAACAAAAATCATGAACTGGACCATTCTGAAAAGGGACTAAACCTGTGGTTTATTTATTAAATAAATTTTCTAATTAGAGAAAAACTAAGTGAAAGGGTCTCTGATTTTATTTTTACTTGTTACTGGATACAGAATGAAAAAGACAGCTAAAGCTATTATACCAAATTCAACTTAACATATGCTTAAATGTATATCTACTATGTGCCAATCACTCTGTCAGACACTCGAGAACACACACACAAAAAAGGCCATGTATTCGTTCGCAATCTCAGGAGCTTCTCCGGTATAATCTGAAATTGGTCCCCTAACATGGAGGGCGAGGAGAAGCCTAAGAAAGAGGCAGACCACCCAGATCGGTGGGCGGCAGATTTATTAAGTAAGAGAACTTACCTATGAGGCTTGTCTTGGTTGCTGCAAGATGAGACCTCCACAACCTCCCCCTCCAGAATCCTAGTTTAGAGGCTTTAACGGGGTTCCGTTGCGTACGTCATCCAGATACCTCCCTTACACACTTCACTCTCTCAAAGCTGTGTCCTTGTGAATGTCTCCGGCTGTGGGAACGATAGCCGGAACCTGGAACCTACATTCCAAGCACCAGGAAGGAGTGGGGAGTCTATGATTGGCCGGGTCCAGCTCGCGGGTCAACCGGAAGTCTTGTTCTCTGGATAATCTCCTCCAGCACCATCCCTGCTTTGAGGAGGTCGCAATCTAAAAAGGAGAGAAACTGAGTAAATAATAGTTACATACCATCATACCTCATTTTATTGCTCTTCGCTTTATTGACTGTCACAAATATTTCATGTTTTGGAACCTGAAGGCAAGACCCTCCACCGGCAAAAAAATTAAAGCTTGATTTATTGTGATACTGGCATTATTGCAGTGGACTGGAACCCAAACTGCAATATCTCTGAGGTATTCCTGCAATGTAAAAACTGGCAGGGTAGAAGACCGACCATGGTAGAAATAATTTAATGATGTCTAGGGAAGAGAAGTGAACAGAGGAGTCCACACAGTGAAGTCCACATTGGAGGCCTTGGAGGATAAAGCAGTT
>NW_006439192.1:6975036-6985637 GCF_000325575.1 Pteropus alecto
CAAAGCAGAGTGTGCACACATCCTGGATAGCAGGTAATCTAGTGCGACGACAATGTGGCATGCATGGGGTTAAAAAAGAAGCCTGAGACCACTTGTCAGTGGTTCTTAATACTGAGTTTGGCCCTGAAGGCGTGGCATGGGGCAGACAAGAGATTCAGTGTTACAGGATTTGGATCTACATCCTGTCTTTCTAATTTAATAACAGTGTATTTTTTAAAAAGCTACCGCGCCAGTAATTCATACCTCAGTTTTCTCATCTATGAATTGGAAATGACAGAAACAATTCCAACCTCATGGTATGGTTTTAAAGATCACATGAAGTAATATATACAAAGAACTTAGTGCCTGTCACATAGAAGTATATAATGTTAATAAAGTAAATAATGTTAATATTATATGTAAATATGTATAAATATGTTAACATGTATAACTATTAATGTGCAAAAACAATATATTAATAATACGTATAAATGTTAACGAAGAACTCAGAAGGCAATGTGAAATGACAATTAGTAGCATGGACTCTGGAGTCAGGAAGACAGACTGAGGCAGCACTTAGCACATAGAGCGTTGAGGGAGTTACTTATCTGTACCTCTAAATTGAAGACAATAATTATGAGGTATCAGGGCCAAGATGCAAAACACTTGCATAGCCCCTGCCATATAGCAAGTGCTCAGTGAGCTTATCTATTCTCTTAGAGCTATTAAAGAGGAAGTGAGAGTTATAGAGTTTGTATGGCTTAGGAGAGAAATGAGATTTACTTACCTCCTATAAAAAAATCTCAAGAAAGCAAAAATGAGAGTAAAATATAAATAGTTTATTTTGGCTTTGGGAAGTAAATGCCTAATGTGCCCAGGTGGTGGTGGAGGTGGTGGTGGTAGTGGTGTGTGTGTGTGTGTGTTTGTGTGTGCTTCCTTTGAAAATACGGCTTTTAACTGTTTTCAAAAGTAATAGGCATTTGTGACATTCGCTTAGCCAATACACTGGCTTCTAGCCCTTACATTCTTTTGCATGTAATTGCTACGATCACGTGGGGCCAAAAATCTATCTCAATGTAGTCAGTAGCAAGACTCCCGATTCTGAGCATTAAAAATGTATTTAGCCTATGAGGCTATTTGGCTTGAAGATGATTAGAAATGGCAAAAACCATAGTGTGCTAGGGGACGAGAGACATCATTATGAGGGAGCTGGCCTCGAAAACTATTTAGAATAACACAGGCATTCTAAGTCATTTACTTATTTATTGATTAAAAGGCACTTCTAAAATAATATATTTTAACTCTCACAAAATATTTTTGGTTATGATGAATCTATTGTTTTCCAGAAGAGGTTTCAGATATGTTACTGAATTGGCCCAAAATTTCACAATAAAGAAATAGTGGAGCCTCTATGGTGTCCGGGTTTTCCACATTCTAAAGCATCTTACTACACATAAAATGTGTCTCCGAGGTTTTTGAGGTGGTAGACAGAGGACGAGTTAACCACGAGAAAGATTAAACATTACGTTCTCCAGAGGAAAACTAAAATGCATCATTCCACTTTCCTGGTCACAATATTCATTTAAATGGTTAACTCTGATTCTACTTCAGGGAAGTCCTTATAGAAGATCTTTTAGCTGATATGTACATTTCTCCTAAAAAATTCAATAAGCTATTGATCACTTCTCAAAATTGAAAAAACAAAGGCAAGCTATGGACTAGTGTAAATGAAGTTAACACTATCACATTCTTCTTCTGTCTCGTAATCATACAGCATTTGTGGAGAAGTGAGGATTGCATTTATGTTCTCAGACACTTAGAAGCACCATGCCCTGCCATTCTCGAATTATTTCTGTTCCATCTCAGGGCATCGATCCTTAAATTTGCCTTGACTTTTTGAATCCTATTGGCAAGACTCATTCAATGCTTGATATATAAAATTCTCTAACTCTTTAAATAATTATGCTAGAAGACATGAAATAATACAACAGGTTTTGAGTTATATATTTGTCTAGAGAGGTGGCCAGGTGATGCAGGAGTCAGTGAAAAGCAATGTGGGACTGCACAGCTACCTCACGTTTTCATCTCCATTTCAGATTGTTCTTCTGTCCTTTCCAGAACCAATAGCTCTGAAACACTAGGGTTGAGAGAAGTCAGCATTTTGGTGGGCGAGGAGAAGCAAGGAGCTATGAGGAAAGAAATAGGAAAGTCATTCATTCTGTTTGCCTATATTTTCAACCTTAAATTTTGATTCTAGTCTATAAATATCCTTGTATAATCATGTATTAGTCCAAGTGCCCCCAAGCCCTTTAGCCTTAAGCAACTTTGGCTTTGATATTCGAATGAGTAGGTTAATTTGGCTTCTCTTGCCATCTGTGGTGGGAAACTTGGGATCTCCTTTTCCTCTGGGAATCCAGATATTCTTTGGGGGCTTATATTCTTTTATTCATCTTTTCCTTTCATCTCCTGTTTCTGATAAATTCTTGTTCAAATTTGACTCACTCCCTCATTCCCACACCCCTTAGTTCTTCTTTAAGCCACATTTTGGGTACAGATACTGTTTTAACTTTAAAAAATGCCACTCACATAAGGCAGCTGTATGTGGCTGACTTTTTGATGAATATCAAGTGTACTAAATGGGACTATACAGAATCATAGTAGAGTCAGTACTTAACCTTGAACATTAGCCTGCCTCTTCTCATAAAATCCTCTGGTGTCCTCACCACCATCTCCTGGCTGCTTTATTTCTTCAGATACCTGGTCTCCTGTTGTAGGACCATCCCTGGCTTCCTGTCACTGATTTTCCTGTATTCTCTTTTCTCCATCTCTGAGTCTTCTCATCCTGTCTTTCCAGGCCATACCCAGAAACACTATTGTTTTCTTTATTTTATTAAACATAGCAATTTAGCTTTCTCTTTGTCTTACTCCTTCTATCTGTCTATTCCCTGAAATCTTAAAAAAAAAAAAATCGGGGGGGGGGGAAGGGGAGAGCTCTTTTCTCTAACTAATTTTCCTGTGTTAAAATAGCAAAACCTTATGGTGACATTCAGGGCCTCCCCTTCTGCATATTTTTAGAGGGGAAGGGAATAATGCATTAGATGAAGATCAGTTACCAATGAGCTGGCTTAAGCAAGGTATAAGAAATATTACCTGTTTTATTTTTTAAAACAGTGTAAATCAGAAAGCTTTGAAATCTACCAGAGAAACCTATTTAAAAGTGCTTCACTTTTGTTCTAAGAACCAAAGTTTCAAAGGTGCTTCTAAACTTCATGTGTTTTTGAAAGCTGGTATCAAATGCCTCTTGTTTAATTCAAAATTTCCTTAGAGTTTAGATGTGACAGTATAAAGATTTGTAGCTACATTTATATAAATATATAAGAAATACATAACCAAAAATTAAAAACAAAAACAGATGAATAAGTAGTGCTGAGTATGTATTCAATGAAGAGCAACCCCCTATGGAATGGTGCTGAGAAAGTCCATTCTGACCCAGAAAGAAGGATCTCAACCAGTTACTGGAAAAAGTTCAGTAATAGGGAATGTGGATGTATCCAAGGATGTCAGTTCTTATAATCAACTAAATAAATCAAAAAGAATGAGTTTTTCTATGTCCTAAAAATATTCCAGAACTTACCCTGCCCATCTACTCACCACCCACATTCGTTGTGGCTCAGAGTCTTGTTTCGTGGTGCACTTTCCTTCCGGAAGACATTGGCTAGTTAGAAGAGCAATTCGTCCGAAGCTCACTTCAACAACTCAAGAAATCTTGCTATGCTGAGCATGAATTCTCCTATAACCTAATGTTTTTATTGAATTTATAGACTGATATTATGAATAAATGTTGGGTAGACACGCACACAACTGGGTTAAGGGTTCCTTCAACTATTGATCTCAGCACAATAAAAAGTAAGTGGTGCCACTGGAAATTTGATTTGTATGTGATGGAAATGTGCTGAATCATCTATTATAGTTATACCCCATGTGTTTCAGGGACGTTTATAAAGCTATGGGGCTAAATCAAATAAGACTTGGAGGATGGAGGGAAAATATTTGCCAAAAGCATCAAGGGGTCATCGAAAATATGACTCGAAAGAACAACGTTTAGAGTCTTTCTGGAATAATGCTGTGCATACTGCAGAAATATTTAATACCACTTTGACTGTGTTTGCATTAATTGAATTCCTAGAAATTAAATGCAAAATAAATAATTTTAGTAATGTAATCTGTAAGAAGGGCACAAAAGAGCTTATGTGCTACAATTGCTATGAATAGCTTTAAAAACTCTAAACACCAGGCAAATAGAATATGTCCCTTATTCTGAACATCTTGTATTATACTTGGGATGGTGGAAAATAACTTGATGGTTTGTGAACAAGTAGATTTTTTTAAATGCTGGATATAACATTACATTAAGCAAGAAACTGGCAGATGAATGCTAAGTTATGGAGATCTATAAATGCATAAAATTCTTAGGTGATTGATGCTAAATGTTAGGCTATAGAGCTAGAAATGAAGAACTTACTTAGGGGGAATCAGATATTGATGATGTAAACCTAATTGAGCTCTCAAATTTTATTTGGAAAACCCTCAGGAAGAAATCTGCCTTTGTTGTGAATGTTCTGTTATTAACTGTTTCTGACCTGTTGAAGAAAACACGATGACAATAGCATTCAGGCTGTTTGAAGGTATGTAACATATTTGCTAGCCCAGTCTTTCTGTGTGGTTTGTATCCATATTTTTAGGTAAAATGTTTCCTTTCTGAATCTTTTCACCTTATCAAGTAACATAAAAAATCCCTGTGAATTGGCCATTACTAGAGTTTAAGTTATTGGTCTTTGAACCAAGAAATCCATAGTTTAGATTTCACTTTCCCATAACTAGATTTATGACCTTGGGTAAGCTGTTTAATTTCCCTGGCCATTTAGACTAAATAGTATTAATAATTCCAGTTTATTATATGTCAATACTCTGTTAAATATATTTTCTTATCTCATTAATTACCCTTCCAAGTAAATATACTTCCCATTGACAGAGAAAAAACTGAGATTTAGAGATGTAAGAAAATTAACCAATGTTGCCAAGCTAATAAAGAGTAGATATGGGATTGTAAGGACCTATGTCCTTAATCACCATGCTATCCCTACTTCCTAAAGAAGTGTGCATCTTCCTAGTTAGCTTGGTCACATATGGTTAAGAGAATAGATTGGGACCCAGAAAACCTGAATTTAAATCTTGCTCATTGACACTTAACTAGCTTTGTGACTTTCAGTAAGCTACTTATCCTCTGTGTGTCTCAATGTTTTCATCTGTAAAAGATAGGGATAATAATAGTATGTACCTCTTAAGGTTGTTGTAAAATATAAGTAACCCGTTTAGAAGATTGTCTGATGCGTAATAAGTACAATATTAATATTAACTATTTTTTTCTCTGACACAAAACGTATAAATGTGCATCAAGAAAATGTGAAAAATACAATGCATCAGTGAAAAAATATTTATTAATATCTTAATATATTTTATAAACCTGTGCCAGGTATTTTTAGGAAACAACATAAAACAAATTTACACAGTCCTTGTTCTAAACAGCAGTCATTCCACAGAGCGAAACTTTTACCTTCCTGAAATTTCCCTTAAAGGGTTAGAGGCCACAAGGAATTAAAACTCTAGGGGAAAAAGTAGTCTCCACAGTGTGTTCTCTACTCAGAAATGCTGATCGCTATTGAATTACACACCCTTGTGCCTTTTATCATGTGTGAATGTGATATGAGGTGTGTGTGTGTATGTGCGTGTAATTTTGTTGGGGAAATAGTAAATGATGTATTAATGGTAACTTAGTTTTCTGATTATTGCTTTTTAAATGTATTCTTTCATTATAGATTTAAAGATATTGTGTCTCTTTGTTATGACTTTTTTTTTTCTTATGGCCTGGAGATGATGTATTAATATTTCATGAGAACTTATTTATATTTATACATTTTTTTAAAAAACGAAATTTCAAAGCCAAAGATTTTGGATTTGGAACTCATGTATTGTAACAATTGATACCTGAAAGGCTGGGATGTTAATTGTACTCCTGTAACATGAAGTAATTTTTACTTAAAACCAACAAATAAGTAATTTATCAGATGCTATTTTTCTTATAATTATTGCTGAGATCTGATTAGAGGCTAAAATTTAGAATATTTGGAACAACTCACGTAATAAATATCATATGATCTCAAAATGTTCTCTACTATATAGTGTGTCTGAGATCTGTAACTTAACTGCAAGATAAAATGAAGAGATGCTTTTTTGAACCTGCCTAAGGTCACAAAGTAAACCAAAGATAGAATCTGGAAATCCTAACTCGATCAAAGTCTAATACATCTCTAAAATGCAACTGGGTCTCATACATTGTATGTACTGTGAGAGTAGAAAAATCAATTCAATAATTCAACAAATATTTACTGAGTGACAATGTACATTTACTGAATACCAATGTATGCCAGGCATGTTCCTTCTCAGTTGTCACAAAGCAATCTCAGAGCTCTGCAGGATATCACCACGTTTAATTTGAGGAAAATGAACCCTATTGGGATTTGAATTCAGCAAATAGTGACTCTTCTACCCCTCCCTGTGAGTGAAGTATACTTTCATTGATGATGGGCTTGACCGTGAACTTAACTTGGCCTAAAGGTGTAATAAGACATGATCCAAGCAAAGACTTGATGTACATCTGCATTAGAGACAGCTTTCTTGTGCTTCTGCCATCGCTATGAAAACAATGTGACTGGCTGCTTGCTTATCTCAGAAAAATGGAAAATATGTTGAGCAGAGCTACCCTACATGACTGTCCGTTGCAACACTGGTAACTGAGTCAAGCCAGTCAACCTGTAGACACAGTCACCCCAGTTTACCCAAAGAAATGTGAGCATAATGATGTTATTTCATGCCACTGAGCTTTAGGGTTGTTTGTTATACAGCAGTACCTGACTAATAACAATTACTTTGGCCAAAGTCAGGTAGTTGATAATTAGGAAAAAAATTATTTTCATATTATTACAATCTTGTCGGGAAGAGAAGATAAATCCTGAATCATAAACATGATTGATAACCTAGATTGTACAGTTTAGATCATATGATCTCATATAATTTCTACAAAGAAAAGATTAGTGAGAGTTGAAATGTAGATATAAAATTTAAAATTGTAAAGTAACCTAATGTTTCTACTGAGAGCATATTAAGTGTTATTTTAACATATGTTAAGCAGCTCTAGATTAAGGATGGACAAATATGTGACACAGTTGCCATCACTGCAAAATCTTGACCCAATAATATGGATCCCAAATCAATTATGATATTCTTTTCTGCAGTGCTTTAGAGAAGTCTTGAAGTTCTTCTCAAAGTATCACTGCAGGGAGTGACAGCCAATTGAGTAGAGTTGACAAATGGGGTCAAATCTGTGTCTCCCTTCATCTCGGCAGAAAAATCTATTGAAATATATTAATTATTTCCCTTTAAAAGCAAATATTCTCAAGAAAGCTGTTAGCAAAATATTTTATTTTAGCCAGAGATATAGGATATCATTAGTTTTGCTGAAAGGGGGATATTGTCCTTCTATAATAGAGCAAGATGCCTCATCTGGACAGGTTTTATTAATTAATTAATTAAGTGAACATTTACTGAGAACCTCTACTTGCTAAACACTGAAAACCAAAAAAGTAAATACTATACAACCTCTGCTTTTGAGATGCTTAAAGTTTAAAAGCAGTTGAGTAAAACAAAATAAGAAAAAAAAACTTTATCAAGTGATGTGATTGTAATAAAATAAGAGTATCCAGGAAAAGCAAGTGAAAACAAAGGGGTGGGCCATCTTTCAGCAGTTTCTGGGCTTCATAGACACCATAAGACATATTTGGTGGCCTTCCCTGGCAAGAAACAACCAAGCATGCTATACATAGAATCTGGCAGGGGACAGGTTCAGTAGCCCAGTATGACTATGCTATGGAAGTTGGATTCAGAAGATTGCACAAAATAACAGCCCTATAGGCACTGCTCCAAGAAGTTCTCATAAGTCATTTGTGATGAACTGAAACAATGTCTTAGCATCTTCAGCCTATTTTTTTTTTAAACCTTTTCAAAAATTTATGGCTTAAAAAGAAACCTGGTTTTCCTTTGAAGTTATATTTTCCTGTAGTCTTACTAAGCGGAGGTACTCGGTCTTCCACTCAACACTTGTTTTAAGATCAGAACTCTGGTCTGTATAATCCTGGGTCATTATTCTTTGAAACCATCACTTCTCTATTTCGTTTCAGAAAGTCCTATTCTATTGAGTCTCACACAATCACCTGTTGAATCTTCTAGTGCTACTCCTCATTGTTATCATTTGCTGTCTTAGCCATTAAGAATTTAGTTCCTGGCTCAATGACTCCCTCTCCATGCCATGTATTGCCGTCATCCCAGGAAATCAAATGTCTCACAAACTTTAAATTGCTAAGCTTTATGTCTCAAACATGTTTCTCTTTCCTCTTTAGTCTTGCTCTCTTCCTAGTCATCCTCTATGTTCTTTTCAGAGTGAACTTTTTAACAGCAAGGATATGATAATTTCACTTTCCCTGCTTAAAAGCCTTCCATGGTTTTCCATTGCTCTTGGCAAGTAACCCAAACTTCTCAGGCTTCTCCCACTTATCTCTATAGTCTCTTATCAAGCTCTAGGCACTATAATATTCTATGCTCTTCTTTAGATTTTCAAATGTGCTATACATTTGCATTAAACATTTGTTTTTTTCTTCCTAAAGTTCTAATGCTTCTCTCTCTTCCTAGTTTCTCAAGCCAGTTTCAACCTAATAATCACTGTCCTCAGGATACTGGTAATAATCCACCAGATGAAGGAGGTTGCCCTTTTAATTTTCACAATAATTCTTTATATACTCATTACATAGTATTTATCAGAAATTATTATAATTAATTGTTCAGTTGTGTTTTAGTTCTACCGGATTGAGAGTTCACATAGTAGCTATCACAGATGTCTCATTCATCTCTGTGTCTCCAGTGCTTAGCATAATACTTGAACATGATGGGACAAATATATATTCATCAAATTAAAAAATTACACTATTATAGCCTTGGTTAGTTGCAGTGCAATGGACCCAGTGGCTCAGTATCATCTAGGACAGATGTGTTTTGAGTCATAGGGTCTATAGGACACGTCAGTAGCGAGGAAGTTAGGAAGATAATTTGAGGGTAAGTAGTTGAGGGACTTGATCCTACAGTGGTTGCTACAGGCAATAAAAGTGATACCTCTCAGAGTGAACCTTTTTTGAAATACTTTCACCTAAGTGCCCTTGTCTAATTTATTGTTGATTTTCTAGCAAAATAAGTAAGGATATCTAGCAATTGCTTCTGCTAAATCATTTCTGATTTTGTGGCATCTAGACACAAGGTATCATCTGCAATTATACTGGCAGCTAAATGGCAACAACTGAGGAAAGATTTGATGTAAATAGAACAAAGAACCTCTGATCTTTACTGAGACTGCATATTCTATTGCACTGAAAATGAAAGCATTCATTACTATCAAACTCAAAATAGGTGGCAGAAATTCAGGTTGAAAGTGAAAGGTTAGAATGTTATGGGCTGTTACTAATACCTTTGTGACAATAGACAATGTGATTACTAAAGGAGAATCAACATGTATATCTCAGTGCTTAAGAAAGCACTAGAGAATAAAGAATTTCTTGTATTATTCTGGTTTCAAATTAAATATGTAGTATTTTGATATCTAAATACATGGAAAAATGCTCACAAAATCTGATCTTTTTTTTTTTTTTAAATGAAGTTGATCTTGAAAAATGACATTCAACTTTAATGATTTAATTAAATCTCTATGGATAAATAGAGGAAATGATCTTGAGGAAAGAAGTTATTGATTCATATACCAAAGGACATGTTTTAAATAGCTTTTTTTTTTTGGTAAGGAATGTTGTGTTTTATATTTTAAAAAACACACAAATAAATATTTGCTGTATCACAATGAGTTTTCTCATTGTTATTAAGCTCTACTTACCGATAGTATAGAGAAAGAACTAGCAAAATATAGATTGCAAATATAGAGAATAATTGTATAGACATCTTGGATGTTATTAAAATCAATTTTCCATGCAGCATATTTATGATTTGTATAACTACTGCTCCCACTAGGACTAAGAACCCTATACAGCTGATTTAACAAAAGAACTAAATTCCTTCAGCTGTCTTTTAAAAGTGGAGAGATTTTTTTGTTGTCGTTTTATTTAGTGATGGTCCTACTGATGTAGTTATTTTCCACCCACACAAATATGAATACAAAGACCAATGAGTGACCAAAAACTACTGTGTGTGAGAGAGAGAGATAGAGACAGAAATGAGAGAGACAGAGAGAGAGAGAGAGAGAGAGAAGGAGGGGGTAAGAGAGAGACAGAGACAGAGAGACAGAGAGAGAGTTTGTACAAAACTCTAACACTCTGATGCTCAGAGACTTTCTCCAGTGGGTTTCCCTATCTAATGATCCTTTCAAATAAGCCCTCTTTTAGTACATTTCTTTAAAATTTCCCTTTAACAATTCTCTTCCCTTTTTGCTCATTCTCAATACCAAAAAAAAAAAA
>NW_006439192.1:6985667-6995307 GCF_000325575.1 Pteropus alecto
TCTCAACCCCACAACAGTAGCCATCTGCAAAGAGGAAATAGATCTAGCCTATGCCAACTTATCCCCAAATGAGGTCCTAGAATCCTGTTCTTCATAAATAATAGACTGGAGTGTTTAAATACTTTTTCCTAGGTCTCATCCCAGATTTAATATGAAAAAAATCTCTGGGGATACATCCCAGAAATGTGCATTTTAAACAATCCCCCATGTGATTCTGATACACACTACAACCTGAGGGTGCTGTAGTTAGATAACGACAGAGTCAAGATAGGTTGGGCCTTAGCTGAGACTGGGTCTGTCACCTGGAGAAGAGCTAGATTAATCATGAGTGAGGCTTAAATTGCAAATATAATAATAGTAGCTAACAGCATTTATTGAGTGCTTAACATATGCCAGACACTGCTAAATATACTTATACATGTTTCCTTTCATTTATTCTTTATAATATGACAATGAGACAGGTGCTATTATCATTCCTACTTGATAAATGGGAACACATTCAGGGTTGAAGCTGTTAAATAACTTGAGTAAAGTCATACAACTGCTGGAATCTAACTTTCGAAACTTTCTTATGTAACTCCTTCACTGTACTGTCTACCAGAAAGAAATAAGTAAAGATTTAGTATCTATCAGTAAATTCTTATACAGACCAATAAGATTACATAGTCCCAGACTTTGTTAAATGGAAAAGACAAGATTGACAAAGGTAATTGTCTGTCAAAGGTAATTGTAATCTACTTACTTTTCTAGATCATCCTTTCACCTTAGGTCTGATTCTTAAATATTCTAAAGAAAATACTGTAGATCAAACTTTTCTTGTTTAAAAATATCTTCTTTCTCTGTCATAGTGTTCTTTCTATTTTTTTCCCTATGGTAGTTCCTTTTGATAATTCATTTATAGAAAGGATCTATGTACCCATAGTGAATGTCCACTACATGTCAGGCACTATTGCTAAGGATAGTGATGAACAACAATTTTACTTCATAGGCTTAAATAAATAAATAAAAACACTACCATATGATACTAAGTGCTAATAAGGAAACACATGAAAGCCTGAGATAAAAAAAAATCCCTGGAGGGACCAATTTTAATTAAAATGATCGAGGAAATGTTTTTCAAGGAGGTGACATTTAGGCTGAGACCTACAAAAGAATAGAGGGAAATCATCCCATAGAGAAAGAACAGCAGATTCTAAAGTTCTGAAATGACAAAGACTTTGCATACCAGAGACCTTAAAAAAGATCCGTGGAGCTGACATTCAGTAGGAAATAGGGATAGTGGTTCAATTCTGAGATAGTATATTTTAGGGATGGATAAAGAAATTCTGAGTTGAAAGGGAAGCCAGTGAGGGGTTTTGTTCAGAACAACATTAATTTACCCCTTAAAAGGATCACTTTTGTTAATATGTGAAAGGGAGATGGAAGGGAGGGCGAGTCACTGAGAGACAAGTAGTAGTCTGTTACAGTATTTCAGATAAGAGATGACCCAGGTGGTCTGACTAAGGAGATGATTTTGGAAATAGAGGACGTGGATGACTCTAAAATATAACTTACACACATAATTAACAGGAAATGAAAATGGACTGAATAGACAACAAAGGGAGAGAAAAGAATCAAGGATTATTCTTTAGTTTCTGAATGTAGCGCCTTTGATAATGCTTAGACATAAAAATTAGAAATAGGGGATATTTCTGGGGACACGTGTGAAGAATGGGAGAAGAAAAATGATTATAATAAAATTTGAGGTGTTAATGAGAAAATCAAATGTAAATGGCCATTGGATATGTGATCTTAAAATGCAAAAGAGTAGTATATATCAGAAATGTAAAATTGAGAATAATCAACATAAATATGTTAAATTTAAGTCCATGGAAGTGAATTAGATCATTTAGAACAGAGCAAGGTTTGGGATGGAGCACTTGGGGGCTCTAACATTTGGAGGTCAGATTGAAGACATCAAAGAAATTTTAGAAAGAATGGTCCTACAGGTAAGAAAAAACCGAAAAACAAATAGAGGGTGTTGTCATGGAAGCCAAGATAGGAGTATGTTAGGAAAAAAGAAGATATTGAATGCAGGTCAAGTAAAATAAAGACAAATAATTTGTACAGTTGATTTAACACTGTGGCTATCATTGGTGACCTTGACAAAAGCAGTTTCAGTGAAGTGAGAGAGAGTAAACCAGATTATAGAGGGTCAAACAGTGATGGAAACAGAGCATGTTTTCAGAAAACTCTACCATATTCCAATGCACAGAGTCCAGAATTTTCAGTGGTATAAATTGTAGTGCCATTATTTCAAGGTTAATAAAATGACCTGTGTAACTGTCATGTTGGTAGTTTCCAAAGGTTCAACTATGTGATCCACATTTGTCCAAGTCCTGGATGCAGTTTGCCACCACATAGCAGTTATCCACTCCTGTTCAAATATAGGCGGGGATAATTCTGCATTCTATGGTTGTGTGAGACTCCCAGGACACCTGTAGTGATTGTGATGTCTCCTGATATTAGACTGATTGAAATTGTGCTGGGAATTTGGTGCTGAAGCTCCACCATCTTAATTAAAATCCTATGATGTCCCATTCTGGACACTCCTCCCATTCTCTATATCAAAGTAAAGAATTTTAGTCCATGCCTTCTTGCAGATATTGGTTGGTCAGAGAACAAGATGAAGTTGTTTACATAGAAATTTGAGTCTTTTTTTATTATTGTATATAAAAACTACTTGCTACAAAGGGTGATAGTTAAAGTGGAATCAAGAACAGAGTTTTTGTTTGTTTCTTTGTTTCTTCTGTTTTGTTTTTAAAAGATGGAGCTAGTGTAGCCTGTAAGATCTAGTGGAAATAATCCAGTATATGATCCTTCATAGGAACAGAAAACTGCTGACAGTAAGATAGGCAGCAAGGACTGGCTCCATATGTCAACATCACAGCTTACTTGTCTGGATTTAGTGCAGACTATCTGATTCTGAAAGCACAGAATGAGAAGGATATAAAATCCATGACACAAGAAAATGTGGGAGTCCTGCAAAAAACTGGAGTAACAGCTTAAGATCAGATAAAAGAAACAGAAATCAGTTACTAGAAGTGGGATGCAAAACAAAGATTTGTTTTAAGAAATAGTAAAAATTCAGAGGCAACAGATTAGAGCAAAATCAGCAAAAGTCTATCTCAATATTAAACTTTTGGAGCTATCAACCATGACTCCTGGTTAGAAGGCAACTTGAGAGACCTATACCGCAAGGCAGAGCTAACTCAACAGCTGGTAATTTAATAAATTATCAAAGAAGTGGGCAGCAATGGGACATTGGAGCAAGGTCATATGGCTATTCTTAGCTATATAAATCCTAATTTAATATCTCGACTTTTTTATCTGTCCTGCTATGTGTCTTCCACTTAATGAGATGTCTCTCCATCACATTATGTGTAACATATTTAAAATCTAGCTTATCATTTCCTAATTTAAAAAAGAAAAAAGCTTTCCTATTTCTTTCTCTTTTAGTCATTAAGGCTCAAAATATCACTGAAAAATTGTCTATCAACTTTACTTTTCTTTTAGATTAATTTTCAAACACTTTCCAAGCTTTTTCATGTTTGATTTTATAATACAAATTTCATTTGTTTCTCTCTTTTCCCATTTCTGTTACCAAAGATATGCTACACTGTAGGAGAATAAATGTTTTATAATCCTACACACCCAGGTTCAAATCTTCAGTCGACTACTTACTACATTTGTTATCTCTTAACAACTTACTCAAATATCCATTGTTTATCTTAAATTAGTGATAATAATTGATATGTTTTAAATTTTTTTCTACAGGTAAAATTGAATATTGTATATAAAATATGTAATGTAATCTAATCATACTGCATACTCAATAAATATTAGATTCTTCCTCCTTTCAGTTTATTGGACACATTTTAGTGAAATAAATGGTGAAATTCCTCCAGTTCTGTCTATATCCTTTGCCTGCTTTATTCTTTTCTGAATGACTTTGAGAAAGTTCACATCTCCAAAATATCCTTAGTCAAATGTTTAATAAATCCTCCTGTCAATAGGATAATTCCTAAATTTAGATCTTCCATGATCTCTGTCAATTCTCAAATCCAGGCAGACTTGCCCTTAAAAATATGTTCTTTCAGACCTGTGTTTCTCACTGTTTCTCCTGCTTAGAATGTTCTTCCTAATTCTCTCACTCTAGCAAAATCCATCTGTCAATGCTTAGCCTTTCATTCACAAAACCATCTGATTTCTCTCTATTCTTAATGAATATTTCTTCTCCAAGATTAGCACTTATTGTTTTTATCCCTCATTTGTCAATTAATCCTATATAGGGAGCCCTATTTGCAGTATTTCTCAACAGTGTTATTTCTTTTCTCATTCAGGGTTAGGTAACTAAGAATGCTGCTCTCCTTTGCAAGACTTCATTCAGTATTATGCTTTCTAGGCATGGCTAAGACACTGAACGGGGCACCACCACTTGCTACACTTCATTTATTCCCTTCAAGTACATGGAGATTCTGTCTGTAGAATCCCACAAACATCTGGCCACCTGCCCAGATATAAAGGATCATCATGACCTTTCTCACACTCCTAACACATACATTCTTTGACTTTCCCCTTTAAAGAGGAGTCATTTTCCCCTTTAAGGAAGGTGTTTTTGATGTTGAGGAAGAAGAGGGAAAAAAAGAACAAAGGAAAGGAAAGAAAACTTTCGTTGTTCACACATACATAATACAAGTAATGAACCATCAAATATTTTCACACTTCTATGTTTTTATGAAAAATTATTCAATTTTAAGTTCAGCTATAAGGTCAATAAAATGATTTTGAAAACCTTTGCATATTATAGGAGGTTTCATGGAGGAAAAAAATCGAAAGAAAACAAGATAGTTAAACTTTCTCTGGACAGTGTTCATAGGAGGAGTTACTTTTGACATTTATGCATCAATTTAGTGTATATTTATTGATAATTACCTAGGTATCAGAGCACTTTGCTACAGTCTAGATACAAAGATTAATAAACCCTTTGCACAGTATATTTCTAAGGGACTGAAATATATTAACTCAAATGGGTTTTGGAAATCCAAAGAGAGGGCTTTGCTAGATACATAAATTAATGAACTATCTGCATTTCGGTGGTAAATTTAACTATGATTTTAAATAAAATTCCCTAGGAAGAAAAAGAGAATACTAGGATAGAGTGTTTAATGCCTCATAGATGAACATAAGTAAACAAGGGAAGAGAATGGAGTTGTCAAAAATATAGAAGGAAAAACAAGATAGAGTTGGCCCACAAAAACTAAGGAAAAATCATGTTTCAAGATGGACAAAGTAGACATCAATACCTAATGCTACCAGGAAGTCAAGTAAGATGAGGATTGAAAAATATCTGGTGATCATAGTGACATGGCAGCCAATGGTGTCATTAGTAAGAGTTCTTTCAGTGGGATGATGGGTTAGATCCCATCTTTAATGTGTGGAGGTGGGAGAGAAAGGTGAGAGCAGGAGAATAAGAATCTGCTTTTTTAAAGAAATTTAAACTGGAAGAGTTAGGTAGAGAAGAGCAAAAAAGTGATAGCTTATAGTGATAAGGATATGAGTATGTATGCTTTCCATTTCAAAAAGAGAAATGCTTAAATGCTTAAAATAATAGCAACACTACTCATATTAACAACAAAAACATTGGAAAGAATCTATTTGAGATTGAGAGGCTGAGTATACAACAGAGAAGCAATATTGACAGTGAATTTTTCTTGAGATGTTAATTTGAGGGATTAACCTTCCATAGAAGAGTGACAGATAAGATAGGTTTACTTGTTTGACATCTTAAAAGTGAAAAAGTTCCTATCCCATGGATTATATTTTATTGGCAAAAGAGGAAGTAAAAGTAAATGGACAATTTAAAGAAGTAGAGAAAGTGTGAAATAGTCTTGGACTATTGAGTAAGTTGGGGTAAGTTGACAGGAGAGATATGGTATGACTTTTGAATAGTGTTGAAAAATCACGTGAAGTTACATCACCAATTTACAATGAAAGTCATCTTTTGTGTTGTTCATGTTTTGCCAATATGACTGCTCAGCTGTTCAGAGATAGGCATGGAGAGAATGAATTATTGGTATATTAGCTATGATTAGGTTCAACTATGAGTAACCAAAATCAAACCAAAACAAAACAAACCCACAATAACAATAACAGTAGCTTAATCCAGAAAGAAATTTCCTGTTTTTCAACTTACGAGTAGTTTAGGGACAGTGCATTTATGACTGTTACTGTGCTTCTCACTGTCCTATCTAATTCATCAGCTGTATGTGGCTTCCTTTCCCAAGGTCACTGTATGAAACAAAAGGCTTTCTGCATCTCTAGCCATTATGTCTACTTTTTAACGAATTGGAAAGAGGAAAGAACAAGCAAGACATGTATCCTTCCTCTAAATCCACTACCTGAAATTGCAATGAGTAGTCACATAGTCACCACTAGCTGAGGGAGAAGTTGAGAAATTTGATATTTATTCCAGGTGTTCATGTGCAAAGATAACATTCACGTTTTGTTACCAAGAAGGGGGAACCCTAGATATTAAGAGGGAAACTAGATGTCTTTCTCAGAGTTAAAGCAATCCAGGAAGAGAATTTTTCAAAGTAGTTGGTAGTTGCAAAAGAAGCAAACTATATAAAGAACAAGTCTCTAGTTCAAATGACATGTTTAAACTGAAGTTTGTGGGATGGAGCAGTAATGAATAATGAAATTGCCAAGGCATGGGGGAGAATGTCCTTGGAAATGAGGTGGGGAACTGAGAGCCAAGTTTGGATGAGTCAGGGAAATGAATGCTAATGTTGTTTTGAATGAACACAGTGCTTAGAGTAGGGTGAGGGGGTTGTCCCAGGTACCAAAGATTTTGATGAATGAGAAGGAGTTATCAGGGGCATGATAAATGATAATAGTACAAAGTCAAAGAGGATGATATAACTGAATGTCATGAGCCTCAAAGGGTTAGGCTTTTATAATTATATTGGTAAGATACTGATCTGAAAGCAGCAATGGGTTGCACAGATGAGTCTAGATCCATCTCTAGTTCAAAGATATAAGATATGAGAAAATAAACTGCCATCCCCTCAGAGGGTATAGAGAAAGTAGAACCCCCTAAATATTGGCAAGTGTCAGTAAATGAGAAAAGTTTAAAGATTGAAAAAAGTTGGTCAATGAGGTATAGTTTTATAGAGGGAGAGTTTGGGAGATTTGGGGAGAGGGGTGGGGAGAGGACAAGATTGGGGTGGGCTTTAAAGAAATATGGAGATAATCTTTGAGGAAAAGAATAATGGGAATATCTTCTAGAAAGGAAGATACATGTTAGTTTTGCAGTCACCTTGATGTGAATAAGCGCTGGGTTTAGTGGCCAGTGCACTTCTCGTATGATGGGGTGATGGCAGATCCGGAAGTCAGACTCCATATGCTGCATAGACTGAATGAGGGTGGATTCAAGACTGAAGGCTCACTGGTTGTTTGATTTTGGTATGGTGGTTCCAGAAACTTGGAGGCATCATTCATTATCAGTTCACTAATATTAGACTCATTAAAAAACTCCTCACAAACATACTTATTTTTAAAATAAAAAAATCTAAAATGTTTTATCTCATTACTAAAATAATATGGAGTTATTGTATAAAATATGGACATGCATCAAGATGAAATTTTAAATCAAAGGTATTTTAATTTTTCTGAACAAATCCCTTTCAATTTCAAGAACAAGGCAAATGCTTTATATTAAAAATATATGTTAAAATTAACACTTTTTATGAAGACAATTAAATTTATTCAAAGTTTATACTTTTTACATTGTTTTTTGATCTCTTGCAAAGTCTGTGAATACTGCACATTTATGCCTCAGTTACTGGACTCCAAATAAAAGTTTCCTACCTTAAACAATTACCAAGATTTAGAGTTGGCATTTGCCAGCTGGTTCATCATAGCCATGATTTCTTTAATACAGAATTAATGGTGAAGAATGCAGCATCGATGGTTCCATTTTCTTTACAGAGGTTGACTTTATGATGCGGCTTCATAGAGTCATAAAAAGACAAAGTTAAAGGTAAAGTTAGAAGTCATTGCCTAAATTTCTGTCACTGTACATATGAGAAAACTGACTTGTAGAGAAGAACATGCTATCCTATCACTGAGCTCGTTTGTGGTATGAATAAAACTGGAATCATGGTCTCCTGTCCACAAAGACAATATCCTTCTCCCAAGTTTCTTGCTTCCATAGCACTTTTTGTTACCCTCTGAGTGTGTACTGCTCTGAGGGTCCGTTCTGGAAGATGGGAGGCAGCGATCTTCTGTACTGCTTTGTGACATTTGTTGTGTTTCATTTAACCATCCACATGTATAGGGTTTTCTTTCCTTTTACAGTTCATCTTGCAGTGTAGGTCATTCTGGGCAGATCTGACTTGGTCCCTACCCGCCCTCTTTCCTCAGCACCAAGCTCAGTGTTCCAGACAAAGTGGACTTTCAGTAATGTTTGCTGAATGACCAACTAAGTAAAGCAACTCTCTTTCTTCAGTTAGGGGGAGATTGGATTCTTAAAAAATAATAATAACTGTATTATTTGATTTGGCAGAGAGGTAAATAAAGAACATCTCAGTAGGGAGCAGAGCTGCTTAACCAAAGCACAGAATAACCACCCTAAATGGTGGCAAAGCCAAGGAAGAAGTTGGTTTGGAGGATTTGTGCAGTAGAGGCAGCTGCCTTGTGAGGTTGAGGCCAGTTTAGGTAGGACTCATGTCATTTATACAGAGATGAGAACACTCGGGTTAGTCTGACATATCTCTGTAAACCAAAGTTCTGAAGTATATCAGGACTTAAAGCCAGCCTTTTGCTATGAATAATGAACTTAAATGAGGCCTTTGTGTTGATTATCTGATGATTCATTCTAATATAGCAGTCACTTTAGGCTATGCTGAGGAAAAAACAAATATAGGATGTGTTCAGGTGGCATTTTTGATTCATGGCCTTTCTTTATGATTTATTATTCTGATATATTCAATTTGAAAAGCAAATAGTTTGATACTAAATGATAGATTATTTTTCTTTAGTGTGAAGAAAGCCATGTTGACAAGTTTAGAAGAGGGACTAACAACAGTGAGAGGGAGAGCTTTCTTTCTTTATGATTCATCAGGAAGTGAAATTGACTCTAAAAATGAGAGACTTTTTGGATAAAAGAACCATTTGTTGGAGCCTTTTGTTCCTTGAATAAACTATTTTGAATGCCAGCCTAACTAATGTCAAGCCCTTTACTAAACCCAGTGGAGGAATTACAAAGTAGAGAGCTGTCTTAGGGAGACAAAACATGTTACAGGAAACAACTAAAGAATATGCAACTAATGATCAATGAAAAGGCCTCATAACAATTGCAAACTGAAGTCTAGCGACAATATGCATAGAAGGGAACGAGGGAAAATGTGATCATAGTGGGATAACATTTACCAAGGAAGGCTTCAGAAGAAAACAATAGAGCATGGACTTAAACTGAGTTGAAGAATTTGCGGAAAGCTGGGCCCTGGGAGATCAGGTGTGTAGATGTGGCTGCAGAATCTCTGGTGTCTTGAAGTTACTTTCAGAATTCTAAAGAGAAGCAAGGAAAAGAGAAGAA
>NW_006439192.1:6995361-7002965 GCF_000325575.1 Pteropus alecto
CAAAGAGATCTAAATAAATGGAAATACGTGTATAATTTTCATGGAGAAGAATATTGTGATAATACAAATTCTAACCAAGTTTACCCATGTATTAGATCAAATTATAAATAATTCCCAAAAACATTTTACGGACTTGATATGGGCAAGATAATATGATTGTAAAATTTATCTGGAAGAGCAAAAGGCCAAGAATAGCCAAGAACTTCTGAAGAAGCGGAAATGGTTCTTGCCTTACCAGATATCAGGACTATTTATAAAGCTATTGTAATGAAGAAAGATTGTGAATTTAGGGATAAACAGTTGAGCAGAGGAATAGAATTGAGGGCTGAGATTAAATCCACATCTTTCAGTGTCCATGTCAGAGATAGAAAATAAGGTTGATATGGGACAAAACCCTGATTTCAAACAGCAATTAAAAAAAAAAGTTGTAAGCACTTGCTAGAACAAATGTACCTACTTCATAATGAGTTCTACTTTCTAGTGAGTGCCGCAAACATAAATGTCATTCCTTTAGTCAACCTTTTTCTAAATATATATTTTTAATTTTTAAAATTTAAATATTTTCCTATTTTATTATTTGATTTTAAGTATATAATTTTAAATTTAAAGAAGGTGTGAATGGCCTTACCTGAAAATCTTTAAATGTCATCTCCTTGGTGAAGCCTCTCCTGACTCCCTGAGGCAAAATAACCACTGTGTCTTCTGCAGTCCTTTGGCTGTCTGCAAGCGTTCATCATAATGTGTTTCTTTTTTTTTCTTTCTTTCTTTGTATCTGTCTTCTTTTTCAGAGAGTGAACCCATCCAGAGAAGAGGCAATGTTTTCTCATCTTTGTGTCGCCAGGGCTGGACAAGGTATTTGGCCTGTGGTAAGCATTTAATAAATATTTACTAAATGAAAGAAAAATGAATAGATATCTCCGAGATGGTTTAGACGAAGTGCTTTTTGAATTCAGGGACAGGGTCTGGAATGCTATGTAGGGAATCATTTCCAGCACTCTGCTATAATTCAGTGATAAAATAAGAGTAGGGGATGTTAAAGATCATACAAGTAAAAACAAATAAAAATTCAGTTCATCCAGAAAATATTTCCTTTTCAATTGCAGGCATTTTAAGTATACATCTTTTATTCTCAGTACTAAGCTGGTAATTTCAGAACAGCAAGAAAAATGTTATTTTTTGTTGTTATTGCGGCCTTAGCACGAAAGACATTAATTATATTTGAGCAGGATAAAAGGTATCTTGAAAATTCCAAACAAAGTGGTTTCTCAGTGACAAGAGGTGAACCAATTAAAATCAGATACTGGAAAGAAAAGTTTGGCAACTGCTTTGTGATAGACATTTTTGAGAGAGCTTCAGGGAAAATAATGCATGCACATCATTTGTTTCAGCCTAAATAAGACTAGGAGAAAAAGACAGCTGACGAGAATACTGCATGAACTACCTAAATGCATGGGTTTGGCATATACTTGTATATTTCCAAAAGAAACTCCCCTATCCTCTTTACATAACTAATTATCGATTCAGTCATTTGTCCATATATACTCCTCTCTACCCCACTGCATGTTATTATTAAGAGAATATCATAAAAACATTCAGCATGTTTTCATCCTCTGTTTTAAGGCTCTATTTTCCTTTTTGAGAAACTTCTATTTGCCAAGACTTCATTTTTTGCCAAGTTAGTTGCTGATTTTTTATCATTCATAACTGTGAACTCTAGATATACCTTTTAAATCATTAATTTAGGTAAGAGGTATGGTTTGGGTGCTAATTCCATTATAATGAAATTTAAAAATTGTAATTCTCATTTGGTATGTTCTACTTTTCAATAAGCTAAAACGTCCATTATCAGGACATACTGTTTCATGACCTTTCTGGATATCATAGAATTCAAAAGCAAAAGTAGCACTGTGTAGTGGATATGAACAGAAATTTTGGAGGCAGACTACCTGAGTTTGAATTCTAACTCAGTCACTCACCACCAGCTTCTTGAGCTTGGGCCCATTACTTAACCCCTCTGCTCCCGTATTTCCTCATCTATAAAATGGCAATGATGATAATAAAAGTAACTACTCATAAAGTTATTTAAAGGTTTGAATGATTTATTCTATATTAAAGCATTTAGCATAGAGCCTAGCACACAGAAAACGTTGTAGGTACAGATGACCCTTGAACAACATGAGTTTGAAATGTGTGGGCTCACTTATATAAAAATTTTATTTTCAACAAATACCTGCACATTTTCAATCCAAGATTGGGAGTCCTCAGATGTGGAAGGCAGGTTATATGCATTGATCTATGTCGTATATAGGGAATTTGAGCACCTGTGGATTTTGGTATCCATGAAGATCCTGGAACTAATCTCCCGTGGATACTGAGGAACAACTACATTTGGGGGCAGCCAAAAGTTATGTGCAGATTTTTGACTGTGTGGGGGATTGGTGCCCTAAACTCTGAGTTCTTTAATTGTCCATGTATTTCTTTATTATTATTTTTATTGTTATTTTTATAGGCTTCTTAAGGATACCATACTGTTATACCGTAATATCTTTCAACCTACTCATTACTTAATAGATGTCCAGTTTGGGAAAGTAGAGACCTATGGTGTTTGAAAGATGAAAATAAAGCAAATGTTGTATAGGGGTTATAGAAGTATATATTAGAAAGGCATATAGGGGAGAAGGGATAGGAAACTACCACCTACCCCTCCTTAGCACCACTAACCCTACTTACCATAGAGGAACTTTACATATTCTACTTTTGCAGATCAATTTACAGCAAAGTCAGCAAACTTTTTCCATAAAAGTCAAGAGATTATTTATGTTTGCCTTTGTTGGCCATATGGTTACTGTTGCTACTACTCATCTGGAGATGTATCATGAAAACAGCCAAAAACAATATGTAAATCAATAGGCATGACTGTGTTTCCATAAAACTTTACAAAAATATGCATGGGCTGGATTTAGTCCATGGGCTATAGTTTGATGACACCTGAATTACGTAGACACTGATTATAGTTTTCATCTGTTGTGTTGACTATGCTTGTTATGATTTGAGCAGAGTAAATGGACACTGATATCAGTCTTTGCATTTTCTCCCTTTTCTTTAAGTTCCTTGGATCCTACCCATGGTCGATTAATTGATGAATCTCAACAATGGGTTTGGATTTGTGTTGGCTCCCTTCCTTTTGCCTCTCCAGATCTACTACCCACACTTTTATCTGCTTGTTGGGTTACCATGGTGATAATGGCAGGGATGGATATGAGCTGTAGGGACTACATAAGTGGATTTCCATATCCTCTGGCTTTCAAGTACATTCAGCCAATGAGAATCCTATTTAGAGATCAAAGGAGGGAGTGAAGAGGAAGTTTCACTCAAAAGGCTAATCAGCTCTTTGTTCTGCTTCTGTAGAGATGTTTACTGCATAGGCTATACTCGAAATTAACTAAAGACTCATCTTCCTTTTTGCTTGTTCTGTCTAAGCAACAAAGGTAACTGCCTGTACGCCCTAGCAACTTCTGTACTCTGTAACTC
Organism: Pteropus alecto; assembly: GCF_000325575.1. Taxonomy (NCBI): domain Eukaryota; kingdom Metazoa; phylum Chordata; class Mammalia; order Chiroptera; family Pteropodidae; genus Pteropus; species Pteropus alecto. The sequence goes on from NW_006439192.1 coordinate 6,998,893, forward strand.
TTTGTAACTGCTTGCAACCCATAGCAACTCCTGTGATTTATAACCATCTGAGGACAAATTAACCAATCAGCCCATGCCAAATAAGTTCTATATAAGGAATGTTGCAACTGAGCTTGGGCCCAGATCTTCAAAGCTAGCTCCTCTGGGACCACCAGCATAATAAACCTGAGTTTTCCAACTCTCCAACTGCTGCTTGGTTTCTCGGAGGTCTGATTTTTCGCAACTTTTCTGCAACAGGAGAAGGGTGAGGTCAGGGTATTTCTTCCCTTAACTTCCTTCCTGCAATCACTCCTGTGAATAAGCATAGGCAGCTACATTCTTACATGGAAGTACTATTCCTCTCAAGGTAGACAACAACATCATACTACTTTTCTGGTTTCAGGAACTACTTGTTTACCTCATACCTTTGTGCTTATGAGAGGTAAGCCCTGAATTACTAAATTTCACCTTGTGATTTTATCTTCCTCTATACCATTGGAAGGAGTGCTCTGAAAATGAATTCTTCCTGAAATATCCTAATTTCAGTGTGCCATAAGTTTCCTGTTGGGATTGTGATTGACAGAGACTCAGTCTTCCAGAATCAATCCCATAGGAGCACAACTGACAGCAGCAGTCTCAACCCCAGCATGTTGTGTTGTGCGGCTTAGCATTTAATTTGTTGCTAATCATCCTTCAACTTGGTATTGGAGTTTATTCATCAAGAATAGTCAATGTGGACTGTCTAGGTCTATGAGTCACATGGCATTCTGAGAAAGATTTTTTTCAAGGATTAGCAAGGAGAGAAGTTAATGGAAACCTGGTGTAAGTGCAGAGAAATGAGAGCAGAAATAAAGTTCTTTGGAAATACAAATGATAATCCAATTCCCAACTCAGAAAGATCAATTTCAACTTCAATGTTAGGCCAGGCATCCATATAAAGAGAGATTTAATCAGTTGGACAGAGAAGAGTACAACGTTGGTGCTGGGACATAGGTACAGGTATTTCAGACCCAACGCCAGGTGTCTATTGTGGCTGGGTCTATAAGTCAGCCCACAGGTCTGTGCTTTTACCTTGCCTTGGAGTTGGTACTAAAATAGACACACGTGGAATTATCTTCTTGAGATTCCTTCTAGACTACTGGAAGCAATTCCAGACCAGTCTATAGTATCTACCAGGTATATGCCAATTCTCTCTAGCTCCTTACCTCACCATGTTCAATCTTAATTCTTTACATCTTCAACTACTTGTTAGGGTCTTATCAAATTCTGGTATTTAAGAACTAAAATGCAAGAATACCTGTTTTGCAAATTCTTGCCTTCTACCTGAGATCTATTGTTTTTGTCTTTTTATCCAAGTTGTGTCTTCTGGAATACACCCATTGTCTTGGATTTCCTAGCTTGCTTGCCCAGACCAATTTCATAAATTAATAACCTGGCTATTAGTTTTCCCAATCCTACATCTCACAACTCAAAGAGAAGTGGACTCTGACCAGCAGGTTTCATCTTGATTCACTGTTTGCTGCCCATCCTAAATGCTTTTCCACTCTAAATTTCTTCTGTCTTAAAGTTGATCTGTCTGAAAATGCACTGTGATTCTTGACCTTGAAAAATCCACGCACACATAAAATGTAAAATACATTTTGATTTCTAACTGCATTTTGTTAGAAACAACAAAATGGATGTGTGAAGTAGTGAGGATTCAGAATAAACATCTACCGAGAGTCAGAATGCAGAATTAGTCATAGTTTTAATCTTTACAAGAAAAAAAAGCAAGGCCAAAGTGATATATGAAGAGTGAGAAAAGTGCAAACTAATGGGTGGTTGGTTAAATTCATCTTCAATAATTCATTTAGAAATGAGTAGCAGAATAAAGCCAGAGAAGTCTGAAAATGTCAAAAAGAGAGACCTATTTAATGACTTTCCAGCTGTTACCCAAGGTCAGGAGAAATATTAGCCTGAAACCATGCAAGTCCTGGCTCCCAATTTTCAATTTTAACAACGAGATGATATGCCTTGTTTTTCATAGCATAGTCCCCATTCTTAGAGGAATGAAAAGGAAACAAACCCAGAGAAAACAAATTTAATCCAGATTACTCTGGCCTTATCTGTTAAAAGGCATTAGTTTTAGTAGAAGTGGCATTGGGTGTGAATTATTCAATGTCCATATCCTTCCTAACTTTAGGGATTTTTTTTAAAGCTAGGTATCAAGAGCATTAATAATTGATAAAGCATTTGTAAACCCTTAGCAAATGAACAGTCAAGGGACACATTAATAAAACATCTTTAAAAGTCTCTGTCTCTGGGCTGATTCTCATCATGCTGTCCCAAAACAGAGTAAACAGGGCTGCTCATCCTCCAGCTCAAAGTAGGGCACAGCATGTCTGAAAGGTGAGACACAGAGGGTGGAGAGAAGTGCTTTTTAGGAAACGAAGACCATCTTTTATAGTTATTCAAACCTCTCCAATTGATTCCAAGTTTACAACTATTCCCCAAATAAATACATTCTTAGCCAAAATTTTTCTGCTGGGTCACTCAATGTAAATTTACATATAGACCTTTTGACATATCTATTTGCAAAGCAAACATTCAAGATCCTGGGTGAACCAAAGGTTAGGCATTTAGGAAGGGCCAATGAAAATCTTCACCTCGAGGTCACTGCAGGTTCAGCTCAGGCTAAAGGAGCAGTCAGGGTTGTGGAATGCCACAGCTTTAAAGCAGTTAAGTGGCTTGCCTCATCTTATTCTTACTGGGTAATGCAAAAGAAATAAAATTGTCTTTTACTGACAGAGCAACTTTCTTCTTTGGAATGAATAGTAGTGCAGGCACAAGAAAGAACCAGCTATTAGCATATCAACCTGTTACTGCCCTTGGGCAGAGAAGGGATGTCAAAAAATCTCATTGTAAATAAGATCAATGGGCAGGGTCAGAATTCCTGAGCAGGAGAGCACTTGCTAGGATTCCATGGAAAGAACTTCCCTCCTGGGTGGGACTTGAGATTATCTAGTAAGGATTTCTTTATCAGGTAACTCTTCCCCATGAAACCATGTCCAGGCACAGTGGTCATTTTAGGGGTGGGAAGCAATTTTGTCATTAGTAGCACCACCAAACATTAATTGAACAATTGTATGTATGACCTTGTAGGTGCTGAGAGTGTAAAGATATTATAAGACCCAGTCTGTGCTTTCTTGAATATTTCGCTTAATTTGTGGAGGCAAAATTCATAAGTAAACACAGAAATGATTTTTCAAGGTGGCACAGAATTTCAAGGTATCAGGGTAGAACAAGGTACTTCAGTACTAGAGTGCTGAGGTGGATATATCAAGGGTCTACAACTGATACAATTAAGGACATTATAGGATAATGAGACATAGATTCTCCTCATTCCTGTACTTTCTGGCCTAATTCATTCAACGCTGTATCTTTCTAGATTCCTATTTTCTGGTTCAGTTCTGCTCAATCAAAAAGAGGGAGGAGCACTTCTTATTTGGAAGAATGTTAGTTGAGACATGGAGTTTGTGTTTCTGCTCCATCGAGTTCTAGAGTCTTTGGTCCATCTCTAAAAATGTACAAGTTTATTAAGTCTGTATCAAAATGCTTAAAGGAGAATAAGGCTTTTTCCCAGTATAATTTCCTCTGTTCATCCCTTTAGTTTATGTTAGGGTTGGGGTAAGGGTTAGAGGTAGTGTTGCCTCACATTTTCCTGATTTATAAAAGGAGGTTTCCAAAATGGAGAGATATCCTCATTCTATGAAACTTTCTTCTTTATTTCATTTACTTAGTCACTCATTTATTTATTCATCAACTAAGCCTGGTCCAAGCCTCATCCACTCTCACCTGGACTAATGCCTTATTCTCATGACTGATCTTCCTCCTGTCTTTCCGGCTCCCTTATGGTCCTCCTCTGCACAGCATCTGGAATGATCTTTAACAATGGAAATCGAGCTGTGTAATCCCTCTGCTTAAGAGCATCCTTTTCATAGCCCACAAGGGTTTACGTCACCTAATGATGCCTAGCCACACATATTTTTTATTTTCTTTGTTGTGCATTCCAAGTTCATGATTATCTAAAGGGCTTGCTCTTTCTGTTTCTTTCC
>NW_006439192.1:7003124-7047470 GCF_000325575.1 Pteropus alecto
AAACACCTGATCCCAGATATTGGCACCCTCTGTCCTTTTTTTTTACTCAGGCCTCAGCTTGTACATCAAAGTGGCTTTCCCATACTATTCCATCTACATACTGCCTACTTTCTCTGCCATAAAACTCCTCCTCTTCAGGTAACTCTCTTTCATATCACTGTTTGTTTGTTTGTTTGTTTGTTTATCAGACAATATTACTGTGTTGTCTCCACCTCCAATTAGAAATAAGTTCCATGAGATCAGGACCGATAAATGTTGAATTTATATGAAAATGCACATAAGAGTCTCTATTCTTAAAAAACTATATGTACTAAAGAAAATATAGAGTACACCAAAATAGTTATTAAAGGCAATGTGTAAAAAGTATTTTGAGTGAGATCGAGCCATGGATCATAGGAGTTTGAGGAAAGATGACTTCTAGCTAGAATGAATAAGCAAAACTGTGTGATGCAGGTGATCTTTTGGTTAAACAATGAAGGGTGTGAGCTCTGGGGGTGATTTTAGAGGAATATGCTTCTCAGGGTAAAACGTAAGCAAATGTTGTCAAGACACGTGGATGATAAGTCCCAGAATACAATCACATGAATGAGGGAAGTGATACCAGATAAGGCAGCCATGGCCCTTCTAAGGATTTCATTATTTGTTTCATGATTTGGAAAAAACATTCCTCATTATTCAAATGAAGAAATGTGAGGCACCTTTTCTTAGAGATTTCAAAACAGTAAATAAATAACTTATTTTAAGTAATTATGTTGTTCTTTGAAAAAGATAAGTAAACATAGCTCATATATATCTCTGGCTACCCATGATAAACCATGATTTAACTTCTTAGGAACAAGAGATCGTCTCTTAAATAATATTAGAAATAATTTCAAAGAATCCTAAACTGATATTTCTTCCTCTCACCTATCTGCTCCCACTGACAACATAAACACTCTTTTTAAAATAAATAAACTAAATTAAAGAAACAATATATGTGACTTTAGATATAAAAGACCTGGAAATTTGCTGCACATAAAGTTAAAAAAATAGTGCTCTCCTCTCAGATGACATTTAAGCCCTTCCAGTATCCCAATCACTTACTCTGTTTCCCTCACCAAGATATTTCCTTTTGTAATATTCTTGTTCTTCTTATAGCAACACAATTCTCTCCAACAGCTTCTGTATTCTTGTAAGCAATGGACTGTGTCCATCCCTATCAGCACAAAGGATACAATGAAAGAAATCTGGAGGTCTGGCATTTAGTGGAGAGCCAGGGAGATAGATTTTGGCAATGACATAGCCCTAATTACTTATGAGCACTGTCAGATAAACCACCCAATTAGACCACTGATGCTGCCTTGCTTCTGTGTGGCTGTATTCTGGTCTTTTCCAAAGTCCACCCAGCCATTAAAATAAATAAGGAGACTAATACTACCTTTCATTTTCTTTGCAGAAGAGTAAATTAAGAACTTAAAAATACACATACGTTGCATACACACACCCCAGAACCAGTGGCACTGAAGATTTCATCATCTGTCTGACAAGAAGATATTTAATTAACTCTCATACCTGTCTCTCCCTGCATGAGACAAACAAATCAAGGAGCTTTGGAAGAATAATTAATTCGAGATGTAAAACCGGCATCGGATTAAAAATACCAAAACCAAAAAATAAAAAAAATTAAAAAATATAGAAGCAGTAGGAGCCTGGAGTGTTTAATTATCAAGGATAAGGAGACTCAGGACCCTTGCTAAGAGCTTTACCACCAAGCATTCTTCTGTGCTCAGAACTCAGATGGTACTGATTCAGCAAAATATATGAGTAAACCCAGGATCCTAATATAGCACCCCTTCAGAAGACAAAAAAAACATGCCTTTAAAAAATGCATCTGGAGTATGAAGGTAGCTCTACTGTCTCACCTTGGAAGTGTGTATATGGCGAGTTATTTTACCAATGGTGATAATGGGTTTGCAGTATTAGAGAACAGCATTTTCGCATCATTGACTTATGCATGCAGAGGAGCCCTAGCCTTTTCCCCTGTCTTTAATCAGCCTGAACATGGGAACAGAAGTAATGTATTTGATTGGTGAATTTGGAAGCTGTACCTGAATGTGCTCAGTTCCAATCTTCCTCCTCTCCATTTTGGGACTGAGCCTGTCAGCAGGTAGCTTCCATTTTCTGCTAGACAGACCCACAAAAGGAAGCTTTTGATTCTCCTGTTTCTCCTGTGATGGGGATGAAGCATTAAGAAGATCATTGTGTCACAGATATTAAATTACGTTTAATCACATTCTCCAATCCAGGTTTTTTGTTAGTTTTGCTTTTTTTTTTTCTTTTTAAATTAAAACTGCTGTTTTGTGCTGTCTATGCCTTTCTTTCAATTATTTTGGAATTTGGGCAAGGAGGCTGAATGTATTTATTGGTACCTCAAACACCTTTTTCACCTAATGGGAGGAATTCTTGCATGCCATAATGATAATTTCAGCAATGTTCTGTTTTCCTTTGTTACATTAATGAACTTTTAAGGTCTTTTTGACTTAAGGGAAACCAGGATAAAGTTAAAAGGAACAGTTACACAGCCAGAAATTATTCTTTTTAATATGCATCAATTCGAAATTATAAAAATTGGAGAATTGTCTTAAGGGAGAATTCTCAAATAGAGCAACTTGGGTCAAGAAGCCCCAGATGCATTTACAAGAAATGTCAGACCGAGAACAAGTTATCATTTTACCTCCTGTAGCTTCTGTCTATTACATTTCCATAAATAATAGTTTGGGGAAGTTAATTTTTTTTTTTTTTAAAAAAAAAAAAAGAGCACACTTGTCAGGCTTTCTGCAAGGAGAGTCATTTGCTTCCCTTTTGACAACTTTAACAATAGTGTGTTCTTCATTCCCTGTAAAGGACTCCATGCATGGTGACCTCAAACTCTTTTTCTCTGACTCTGATTTTTCTCTCTTGAAACATCTTGATTCAGCTGACTGCAGATTCTTTATGTTGAGTTGGGTCCTTCTCTTTCTTCCCAATAGACAGTGCTTTGGATCATCTTAAGATTTCCAAGCTTTTTAAATCTGGGACATTTCTTCTTTTTCCTCTTTATACACCTGCCATGCATAGTCAATAATAATTTCCTCCTGGAATGTAGCTCAGGTCAAGGTTTAGGCCCTTAGGAGGGTTAATGATTTTTACTATGTAGCAGAAACTTTTAAATATTATAATACGACTAATAATACAAAAATACATAACACAGGGTACTAATTACAGCATTTTTTGTAAATGCAAAATATTGGAAATAAACCCAATACCCATGCATAAGAAAGGAATTGAATAAACTATGATTTATCCTTACAATAGAGAGCTAAGCAGGTATCATTAAGAGTAAGAAAGATCTCTGTGAAGTGATGGGAATTTCTTGGATATATTGTTAAGCAACATCCCCCCACCCCAAAATAAAGCACATATGAGTAGTATGGTATACTATTTTTATGGAAGATAAAAGGATAGAAAATATACATGTATCTGATTATTTGTGTAAAAATAAGTACGGGAAGGATAAACCAGAAACAAATGAGATTGGTTACCTAAAAGGAGAAAGTAGGATTGGGGTGAAAAGAATGGGAGAATGGAAATGGGATAAAAAAATGGAGGGGGAAACATTCTTCTCTGAGTGTAGCATTTGTTATAGTTCTGATCTTTAAAACAGACCTAAAATGATTGAATGAGTAAAATCAACCGAATTGCCAAGGTTACCCCAAATGGAATACAAACAGATGAATCAAACTGTATTACAAATAAATGATGTAAGTACATTGAAATAAGTAGGAGAAGAAAATAACAATAATTTTGGAAAATAGCATTTTGAATATATAAGGCTAAAGACAAAAAGAATTATACCCAAATATTGTCCTCTATTTTGTAAATTTGGTTTTCAGAGAAGTGTGGTATAGCAATCCTGAAACAACTTTGTGTGTATAGAAGGATTGAACAAATAAGTAAATGTATTGTGACTAATGAGGGCCACATTTCTCATTGTTGGAAAGAAAGAAGTTATAAATAAGAAAAGGAGAAATGTTAGATTGAACTCTGTGATACTGGATTGGAATCCTTTTGAGGATAACAAGAATCAGTATGAATTTGCATTTTTTAAGATATATAAAGATGGATAGGTATAAAAATTTAGATGCGGAATATATATATATATATATTAGTTAAAAGTCTCTGAATTATCGTATTAATGTGTGATCTTGATCATTATTCTGTGGTTATATAAGGTGCTAACATTAGAAGAAGCTGAATGAACACTGTCATTTTTACAACTCTATTAAGTCTAATATTATTTCAAAGTAAAATTTTATAAAATGTTATAGTTAATCTTCTTGTTAACACTATTGAGTAGGTATTATTTCTTCAAGTTAACAAATGAAGAAAATGAGACCAAATTAGAAAGTGCATATGTTAATATTAATAAATAAATGAGATATTAGACCCAAGTCTCTTTGACTAATATGAACAAGTTTTCCCAATAAACTAAACTGCTAAATCTTCCTATGGTTGATGAATTCTAAAATTGAATGAAATAAGCATTATTTTTGCCTTTTACTCATGGATTAACATGTAATGGATGATAATAATAACATCCTCCTACTTTAGTAGACAACAGAGGGCAGGAATATTTGTATAATATTATACTATAATGGATAGGGATTGAGGAAATAAATGCTTCTGAATTTACCTAGGATCAAAATTCACTAAATAAATTAATCAGAGAAAACTAATATATTCTGGAATCTTTATGCTGTATATTACTAATGTAGTAATTTTTTTACTGCAAGGGAAATGGCTTGTCTACCTTAATTTGAAGAGCTAATATTTTTTGAGGGGTCTACTATGTGCTAGACCCTCTGCTTAAAGCCTTATATACAGTAATATATTTCATCTTCACAGTCCTCTATGGATTAGGAACTGGCATAATCTCCATTTATCACAGGAGGACATGTGATGAGATAGGTAACGCACAATGAGAAATTTGAATCCAGACTTTCCATCTGACTTGTTCTTATCAACTAGCCAAAACGTTCATTGTAAATAGAGGATAAGTGCATTTGACTGTCATATGCTGTTCTTGTCTCTTCTTTCTGTAGTCTCTTTGGAAACTCAGTGTGCTTCTAGTACATAATTATGACTACTGATTTCTTGAAAAGGTCAAGCAGTGCCCCTCAAGGTACATTTTTCCATCACATACCGTATAAGCATCTCTCCTCAAGCTTTGTCATTTGTTGCTATAGATTTCCTATATTTTCAATTATGTTCTTTTTTGAGAAGGTTAAATCAAATCGAGGGCAATGAAGGGTTAATGAAATGATCTTGGTGTAATTCTTCATTATAAAACATCTCCCATTTAGCTGTGGCCTTTGATCATTTTATTTGGGAATTTAAAAAAAAAAAAAAAAAGAATCTCCTGGGGCACCATCAACAGAACAAGCTGATAAAGGAAAGGAGAGCTGTCTATTATTTAGTGATTTTGATCAAAAGTGGAAAAGCATGTTACTTGTCAAAGGTGCTATTAGGAAACTCACTGAGATATGAAAAGTGGAACCAAAAAACAAAAAACCCAACCTGCTTTGCTTTTTGTTTTTTCCATTGCTCAAGAATAGTTGCATTTGTTTGTTTAAGTGACATTTTGAAATGTAAGACAGAAAATGCCTGGGTGACATTAGACTTTGTTTTCTGCTCTTTGCTTCTTGTATTTGGGGATTCAGATTCCCCCAACTCTTGCCATCCTTTCCTCTCCCCTTCTTCAATGTGACTTGATAATGATGTGATTAAAACTCTTGGAACTCAAAGTTGTATCTCAATTAAAAAGAAGAAAAAGTAAAGCAGAAGGAAGATGGCAATAATAAATATCTGAGGCTGTCTTTTACCTCAGATATGGATTTGCTCTATTCTTAATCTTTATTACATAGCCATTTCATGGAAGATATTCTGGTTGATGCTTTGCTTTTCTGAAGCAGAAAACATTTATGTAACTCAAGCTGTTAAAATCATGGATAGTAGGAGCAAGTTTGTGTGTGTGTGTGTGTGTGTGTGTGTGTGTGCGCGCGCGTGTTTTGCTAGTGTATAGGATCACCATCCTGAGCCCTAAATCGCCACATCTCCTTTTCTACTGTTGAATTGTTGCTAAATAACTGGATAAAAGCAAAGATGAAGTTAGACTTTCTCAAATGACCTGTCTGCGAGATAGTTGAGTTAGCTTTTTATGTGAAACCACCAAGGAGTGGATAGTAGAAAAACACTGGGCTCTAGTGTGTACCTATGCCCTTGACTAGCTTGGACTCTTGCAAAGCCTCTTGACCACCGGTTTCATTGCATTCGAGTGTTTTCTCTTCATAGGTCCTATAGTTGTCTTTACAAAGAGCGAAATAATTTATGACACTTTCTTGTGTAAAAGCATCTTTTAATTTCAATCCAAAGAATGGAATTAGAATTCTTTAGATAGACATATAAGGCCTTTTATAACTATTTTACAAATGTCCTTTGAAAAGACTGTCACCCAAATGACCTCACTTAGGATTGTCCCACCTATTTTCTCTTCCTGAGAGACAGCCTTTGAAAGGTGTAATAGCCTGGCCAGTAGCCTATGACATAGTTTGGTAGAAAAATATTGCCCAAGGGTAAATGATGATTATTAGGTAAGCCAATGTGATTCTCTTACTGGAGTGTTTGCTAGACTGTATGGGGGAAAGGAGAATCAGCAAATTCTTAACAAAAAAGTAGGTGGATAGACATGGAGGCAGAGTTGAATTAATGATAGAGAGCTAGAATGAAAACTCAGAACTTCTGCTGCCAAGATTCCTAGAGCAACTCTGCGTTCCAAATGACTTGCCTGGTCCAAGCTTGGGCCTTCATTCTACTGTTGTTCCTGCTCCTCCTCAGACTGGATGTTCGGCTTTGCCTGGGTTATTGTGAGTTTGGGCCGTATGACTGAGATCCTTCTTTACTCATTCGCAAGTGTATCCTTAAAATAAACTTGCCATAAGTTAAGGTCACTGTACGGAGCTTATTGTTATCCAAATATCACTATCACTGCCAACTCTGTTTCCACCAACAAAAATAGAACAGTAATCTAACATTAAACTAACTTCGCCTTGCACATACTTTTTCTTAAAGTTCTAGATCAAATCAAATCCTTTGAACAACCACATTGGTCCCAGACAGAGTTCAGTTCAACTTTATTTCCCTATGTATTTGGCTCATGTCTCTATAATAGAGCATCTGTTGGTTTCCTAGGGCTGTTACAACAAATTTAGACATCTGATGACTTGAAACAACAGAAATTTATTCTATCATAGTTTTGGAGACCTGAAGTTCAAAATCAAGGTGTTGGCAGAGGCATGCTCCTTCTGAAGTCTGCAGGGGAGGATCCTTCATTGTCTCTTCCAGCTTCCAGTGGCTCCTGGCTTTTCTTGGCTTGCAAAGTATAACACCAGTCTCTTCCTCTGTCTTCACATGGACTTCTTCCCTGTATTTTCATGTGTCTTCTTTTCTGTCTTTTATAGGGGTATTCATTATTGGATTTAGAGCCCACCTAAATCCAGGATGATCTCATATAGAGATCCTGCATTTAATTATGCTACAAACTCTTATTCCAAAAAAAAGTCACATTCTGAGAATTCAGGTAGACATATCTTTGGGGGGAGTGGGGCTACAATTCAAAGTACTACAGGGCAGTTACCGTATTATATTATAATTCAGTTGTTGTCTTAACTTTCTCCTAGACTAGAGCTCCTCAGATGTAAGACTCATGCCTTAATCATTTTGTATCCTGGTATTTAGCAGTCTATTGAAACTCAATAAATGACACATTGAATGAAAAAATTTTGAACACTTCTGTTTATATTTCCAGGCTTCAATTTCCCAATCTTTAAAGTGAAAGGCTTATTTTAGTTGATTTATTTTGGTCCCTTTTAACATTTAATGAATAGAACAAATAGGCAGAACACTAAAATATGGTTCTCTCAATTGCTTAGCAAAATTTTCCCAAAACAGTGTCCCTTTTATCCATTGATAATTTAAAACAAATAGATCTGAAAAAGGAAGTGATCTTTTTCTTTTTATAAAGTGTTCTGCATAATACTTGCTTTGGATGTAAACCTATATAGCAGTATACACTCAGTGCCCTTCTGGTGACATGTTTTTTATGAGTGAAAAACTGGAACATAAGATCTGACAGAAAAGAATGTATTTATGGAGATAAAGTAATAGAATTTTAAGTCAAGTGCAGTTGATGGCATCTCTAAAGCCCAGATTTTCCTTTCCCAACTGAGACAAACATTCCCCCTAATTGCTGGGAGTTTTGGCAGATGACAATTCTCAGTTGAGTCACTTTTAGAAAATGCCCTTAGAGAAAGATAACATTCTTGCCTAAGTTATGGACCTTACTGGGGACAAACCTCAATCAATGATAGGTCAAAGTAGTGGGGAACAGTAGGGGATATAAAGGCCCATCCCCCTTGCCTCAGGGCAGGACACCTGTGAGGGGCCATCTTGGCACTGGAGCTCTGGTAGAATCAGCACTGCAATCCAACTCCTCTCTCTGCCCAATCATACTTCTTTCATTTCAAGTCAGGTGTTGAACTTGAGAGCACCCTCCAATACACACTCTGTGTGCAAATCTTGGTCCCTTGGGACTAAATCTAAGACACCAAGTCTATTCTAAGAAATCATTCAGTATATCTCTCGCGTAGCCTTACTCTTTAGAGCTGCACTGCTCAGTGTGGTAACGACTAGGCATATATGACTGTATACATTTAAATCAAATAAAATTGAATCAGACAAAAAAATTTGGTTCTTCAGCTACACTAGCCACATTTCAAGTGTTTAATAGCCACATGTGACTAGTGACTATAATATTGAACAACATAGAGCTAGAACATTTTCATCATCACAGAAATTTCTATCGGTCAGTGTCTTAGTCTGCTTGGGTCGTCATATCAAAATCCCATAGACTGAGTGGCTTAAAGAACAGATATTTATTTCTCACAGTTCTAGAGGCTGAGGAGTCCAAGAATAAGGTACCAGCATCATCGGGTTCTGGTGAGGATTCTCTTCCTGGCTTGCAAATGGCCACCTTGCTGTGTTCATATATGAATGAAAAAGGGAGGGAAAAAGTAAGCTCTGTGTCTCTTCTTATAAGGGCACTAATCCTATCATGAGGACCGCCCCGCCATGACCTCATCTAAACCTAATTACTTCTCAAAGGCCGCATCTCTAAATATCACTAGTGAGGGAGTGTTTCAACATATGAATTTTGGGGAGACACAGTTTTGTTTGTAACACAGTGCTGCTTTAGGGCACAGAAGAACTCCAGTTATATTTCTCAGCCTCTGTTCTATTCCTAACTCAACCTGGAACTATCTCTACAATCTTCAGTTGCTTCTTCTCCAGCTTTTTAGTTATTTTCCAAGACCCTGAATAATTACCTCCAAGATAATTATAGTAGTTTATTAGTTTACTAGTAGTCATTATTTTAGTAAAGAGGGATCCATTATATACCCAAATGGGTTTATCTTTCATTTTACTCATGATACCTAGCATTTTTTTTCTTTTTTCGAGAAGGGGATGTAGTAGAAAGGAAAACAGATTTCAGAGAAAAGATAATCTTTGTTACTTATGCAAATATTATTCTGTGGTTCCCCTCCAAATGCCTTGCAGAAAGTAATGGTGATGTCTGTGGTCTGACAGGAGATTCTGACAGCCTCAGCCTTCTATGCTGGGCATTTTTTTCCAGATTAACTTTTATGGTCATCTTTCTCAATTCTTCATAGTGTGGCATCTGTGGAAAGCAACCGGTGGGACTTTAGAAAGCTCTGAGAAAATAAAAACAGCGAAGAAGCTAATTGGAAGAACATCAATTAGAGAGATATATATGGAAAATGGGATGGAGATAAGAAAGAAATAGCACACCAAGCTTCTCATCTTTTTCTGGGGAAACTGAAAGTAAGAAATATGAAATCTGGATTTGAATCCCAGTCCTCTCACTTACAGTCTCTCTGATCTTATGTGATTTTATTGGTACTTTGTCTATAAAGTACTTTTAGCCTCAGTACTTTGTCTATAAAATAGAGTTAAAATATATTTTGAAAATTAAATGAGAAACGTAAGTTTCATCTAACATCATACTGAGTGCAATGTAAGCTGGTTCTACTTCCTATTCTATAAAGCTGCACCATATTCTATTTATTAGGAAATGAATTTCATAGCCATTCTTCTTAGTACTTCTTTAGCATGCTTTATCCAAATGTACAGATATTGAATCATGTATTATCAGGATACTAAACTGAATTGGAATAGTGCAGTACAAAAAAGATGTTTTTGAATATGGTCTCTGATGTCAGATAGATATAGCTTTGAATCTTGGCTCCCCATACCTTACTTTATATATGACCTTAAGCTAGTTAGACTTAAACTTTCTGTCTCTGTAAAGTGAAGATAATAATTGTATGATTCTCTTTAGGCCCTTGCTAGAATGAAATCAAATAATGTGTATACAGATGCTCTCTGATTTCTGATGTTTTAACTTACTATTTTTTAACTTTATGATGATGATAAAGCAATGTACATTCAGTAGAAACTGAACTTCGAATTTTGAATTTTGATCTCGTGATATGTGGTACCATACTCTCTGTGATGCTGGGCAGTGGCAGCGAACCACAGCTCCCATTCAGGCACCCTGTCATGAGGGTAAATAACATCCTGTAGAGTGTACTGTGTTGCCACAATATTTTTTGATATTGTGTTCTCAACATGTTTCAGGTGGGTTAGGCTAAGCTACATTTTTTGGTAAGTTAGGTGTATTAAATGCATTTTCGACTTAATGATATTTTAACTTTGATAGGTTTATCAGGACGTAACCCTATCATAAGTCTAGAAACATTTGTATAGTTCTTAACTTAGTGCCTGGCAATTCCTAAGCTCTCAATAAATCTTAGCAGGTATGAAGAAGGAGGAAGGTGGCAAGGGAGAACAGGAGAAAAGCCACAAGAAATTTTATAGTAAAATTATGTTCATAACTTCAAGGTCCTTACATCTGCAACTACCCTATTTCTAAATAAAGTTACATTATGAGGTCCTAGGGATTGAAACTTAAATATATATTTTTGGGAGGACAAAATTCAACCCATAACAGGAGTCAGAATCTCTGGGTACAAATTTTAATCCCTACTGCCTTCACCACTGTCTGTGTGCAAGTAGACAAGTCATTTTTACTGTCTGTCTTCCTTCTTCTTTAAATTGAGAATTGCAACATCCATTTTAAAAGACCAAATGAAAGACATTATATACAGGTTTATGGTATATAGCAGGCATTCAACAATTTTGATGAACACAGCATTAATACAAGTAAAGATCCCCACCCCCTTTCTTAATCAGTATACAAAAGGAGAAAATAACTATCATGAATTAAGGACCAACAATGTACCTGGCTCTTTAAGAAACTATTTACATGTTATGTCATTTATTAAAATGTGGTACAAAAAGAGATAAATATGGCTACCAATTTATACTCCTCCAAAATCAATTTTCAATATCTAATATCCATGTGATATGTACATGTACACACAAACACACACCATTCACACATGAACATCTATATATGTATGTTTATTTAGATATCCTGATTATATTATATATAATTGAAATTACTGGAATGAAAATGCTATTCTAGTTGTGTTCTAAGTGAATCATTTTAGAAATCATATAAATTCTGTTCATTCTGTTTCACTAAGACATGAAAAACAAAGAAACAAAACCTCAAAACTTTTGTTTGGTTCAAGGTTCAGTGGAAGAATAAACCAAAAAAAAAAAAATTCTATGAACTCATTTTTAGATTCAGAATATTAGTGCTGCTTGTTTTGATTTTTAGTTCACAATTTCATTCCACTTAAGTCCCCCATAATTATTATAACCTTTTTTGTTGATGTTAAGGATAGGTGGTTTTCCTGTTATAGAATGATTATTTATTTCCTCCATTACTTAGAGAGACTTGTGGTGTAGCAGTAAATTGAAATCAAAATGATAATTTAAAATGTCCTCTCTGTTGTTGATACATCTTCAACTTCCAATGGACTGTGACAAGTGCTGCAGACCCATTTGTGCCTGCTACACTTGTACATGTCCTCGCAAGAGATAAATGCTCCCCTCCCATCTGAATGGTTATAAATTGGATCTTCGTATCATTTGTAAGTGAGAAGATAGGGACACAATAAAGCTTAAGAAAACAGCAGATTTGTACTAGATGCCTGAATGAAGCTAGAACGGTAAAAGTTTTGTCCTGTTTTCAAGATGTGTGTGCATTATACATACGTAGAACATTTTTTTTTTTTGACAAAAGATTATTTATGAAATTCACTGCATTGCAGAAAGTAAATAGCACAATTGAAGAAAAACAAACCTTCCTGAAGTACAATGAAATCTTGGCCTCTATGCTAATTTTATAACTAACCAAAATTTTAAGAATGATAATTTTTAAAAAGATTCAAGAATTAGCTTTTTTCCCTGCATTCTCCTATTATTATGCCATATAAGTCAATTCAAAATATTATGAATAGTATATTATTCACTGGGCTTTCTCACTCCTTTACATTCACTGGTGCTCAGTGGCTATTCAAATAATGTTCTACAATTCCCCTTTGACTTTTTAGGTTCATTGGTACTTTACTTTTGTAATTCCATATTCATTACTTCTATAAGTTTCTCTTGCTATAGAAAACAATCTTTTTCCTTACCCCTTTCTAGTTTGTTATTACTACTCGAATCTCTGATAATTTTCCATATGTATTACTATACATATAATATTTGATTTTCCATCTTTCTCCCTTTTCTCCTTCTTCTCAGGGCTCCCTGAAATTTCATCAAATGCTCATTGGTGAGTCCATACCACTAAAAATTAAGTTAGGATCACCATAAATGCCTATTTGCATATAATAAAAGAAGTATTGTGAGAGATCGTTGGGGCTTCTAGCTAATTTTATTCTTTCCCAGGACAAACACTCATAAATTATTTGGTAAGAAAAATAGTCTAAACAGTCTCATAGTCTTTCAGGCACTAGGGGAAATTCTTAAGAAAAGGAAGAAAAAGGGAGATAGAGGTGTTAAGTTCCTCAGGAGAAGAAGTGCATGGTGTATCGAGACCCATAAGCTGAGGGAAGTAGCATAAGTTAAGGCTATACAGGTGAGGGAGTATATCTTGCACGTCCTTCCAGGCCATTAGAAGATGTTTTGAATGTATTTAGGGTATAATAGAAAGTTATTGAAAGGAGTTAGGTAGGAGAATGACATTACTCAATTCATTATATTTTCAAAATATTCTTCTGAGTGTCATGAGGAGAGTGGATGTATAAAGATGACAAGGATAGAAGCGAAAAGGCAGATGGTCAAAGAAAGTTCAAGTTTGCTTTAGCAAGATAAAAGGAAATTGTGTGTATAAGCATTTGTGAACATTTTACAGTCCAATACATAATACAATACAAAAACTGCTTTAAACTGGAAAGCAAAGATATAAAAGATTGATATTTCCAGGTCTTGTCTTTTCTTTTTCTTTTCTTTATTTTTCTTTTCTATTCTTTCCTTTTCTTTTTTCTTTATTTTCCTTTTCTTTTCTTTTTTCTGTTCTTTTCTTTTACTTCCTTTTTCTCTTTTCTTCTTTTCTCTTCTTTTCCCTTCCCTCCCCTCCCCTCCCCTCCCTTCCCTTCCCTTCTCTTTCTTGTCCTTTTTTCTTTTCTTAGGAGCTGCTATTTTGGAGGGAGGAAACTGCAGAAAAATCAGCAATTTATAATGATTGTGATACTAAAGGTATCTCTTTCATATTCCCTAAGTCCTGGTGTCCTGTCGTAACTTTAGGGATTTTATTCACCTAACTTCATCTAGATATTGGTTCCAGGACCTAGCTACTTTATTAACCTCTGTCTTTGTATCTTAGACTTCAACACAGTTTCATTTTCATATTTGCTTTAATCAAATGTGACAACTTTTGCTGTGCTCAGGCCTTTTCCTCCGCTTCCATCTCTCTCTGCTACAGCCCACATTGCCACTCCTTCTCTGGCTTCCAATGCCAGTCCTACCCCTAGTCTGATTTAACACATCCCATCTTAATTCTAACAACAATTAGTGACCTTTTCCTCTGTATCATTGCAATTCTGTCTTCCTGGAAATATTGGTCCAAACCATCCAATATAGGTTTGAAAAAAAGGATCAAAGACAAAAAATAGAAAACCAATCACAAAGTAGCAGATGTTTGAGGTGCTTTATGCATGAATATAGTTAGGTTGACATACCCTGGCAGAAGGTAAATAATTTTCTGTGTTCTACAAACCATTCAATTCCATACAGGTGCTCACATCATTTTTCATCATAGATTGCTTTTAACCATGCATTGCACTTCAGTTTAGTGTGTCTCCTGCTATGATTTCCTTTTATCCTTATTATTTTTTCAGTATTCACCAACCATAGTTCTTTATGAACACCAAAGATAACTATTTATAAATTCCTTCTCCAGTGACATTATTTTTTTAAAAATTTCTACAAGATACTAGTTAACATCTCACTTGTGTCCTTCATGGTTCTTCTGTTCCAATGTTTTGTCTCTTGTTTACTAGATCTTGGTTAATTTAAGGAGAAATCAAAGATAAGGGTTCATAGAGATTTTTTTTTTTTGTCTCAGCTTCCTGATCTGTGGTACTTAGGACTTTTCCAGAATACATTCTAGGTCTTCTCTGTAAGGTTGAAAATTCAATATAGTATGTGTGCATGTGGGTGTACGTGTGTGTGTGTGTGTGTGTGTGTGTGTGAGTGTGTGTGTGTGTGTGTGTGTGTGCTGTAATACTGTAAATTAGAAGAATGGAAGGTATATATCTTGAGTTTCATCATCATTGATGCTGCCATTTCTGTCCATCTGTCTAATTGCTATTGACCACGGAAAGTAGTTTTTGATTGAGGCACAATGTAAAGTAATATTGATTACAGTAAATGAACTTTTCTGCAGTCACCAAGTCAATTAAAGAAAAAATATCTAGAGTTCCTCTCATGTAACAAAATACCATCTTCATGTCACTGATTCATAGCCCTGATTCCTTGGCCTAGTCCTGGATATTTGAAATAAATCCTTTCTTTTGTTTAATATCAAAATCCCATTGCCCTGGGCAGTAGGAAAAAAAAAAATAGAACAGAAGGAAATTAGAACAAAAACAGATTTTACTTTTAATCTGTCAAATAAGAAGCTTTCCACATGCATTTTTTATCAAAGCAATATACATTTTGTTCTAGGTTAACAATCAAGAAATCCATATCAAGAGGATATCAGCGGTTTGCAGCTTCTGTCACACTGGCAGGAGGCTCAACTCTGATTTTGCTGAGATGACTGATAATGATAGCATTGTAGGTGGATGAAGCACCTTTTACCCTAAAATGCTTTATAGAAATCACTCCTACCAGCTGTGACTACTGATGCTTAGGCCTCTAAGGACTTGTATGCAGTGACAAAAATATCACATGGAAGGGGAATGGAGAGGAAAAAAGCACAAGGCCACAAGGCAGATATAACCTATGGCTAGAGACCCATTCAGGAGCAGGGAAGAATTCTTCAGTTATACAGTACTCTTGAAATTTGAACATGGAGGTATGAAAGTTTACAGTCTTGAGATCTACTATGATAAGCTATCTATAGTAATGCACATTGGCATTTGATTCCAGGGCCTTAGTGTCTTTGGGGTATAAAAGGAGAAAGTCAGCAGGTTAAATATATTATTAATATATATTTTATTCTATTTAATCTTATTGGAATTTCATAGCAATTCGTGCTGTGAAAACAAAAAAATAAGAAGTGGCTTAGAGTATGATTTTGTATTTGGATAACCCATGCCTAACAAATCTGTGTATAATTATTACCAAAAATGCATAGATTGTTTTTAACCATGCATTGCACTTATAATATTATATCAAGCAGTTTTTTAAAAAATTTTTATTTGAGTCCCAAACTGTTGTATGTGATGGCAAGGCTCACTGCTGTTCTTATTGTCCTTTTGTCTCTGTGTTATAGAAGGAAAAATTAAAGCTTGTGGAATTTAATCAACTTGTATAAAACTATGTAGGCAGCAATTGATTTTTTAATGTCAGACTCAGAGATCCCTTTCTCTAGAAAATGTTACTAAATGATGATTGAGTCTAGTTACATTTTTGCTAACCTAAATCTCCAAAATATTTACCATAGAATCTTTCACTCCTATGCCAAAGAGTCTCAATCTGATAATCCACTAAATATCTCCTCCTTTTGAACATGGATTTTCTTAGTAATAAGTATCCTATAACTATTGTAATTTCATTTGTTTTAGAGTTTCAATTTTAGAGTTCACACTGCATGATTTGAGTGATTCATACTGGTTTTAATAAAGAATCCTATGCCATAATTAGCCAGGGAAGCTTTTAGAAAAAAATATACTCTCTAATATGTTTATTTCGTAGATGGCTCAATGAATTTCAGCCCTCTAGTTCCCAAGCCCAAAGTACTGAACATCTTCATTACAGCCTTTGATTGCTACTAATTTATTATAAGACAATAATTAGTGTAATTATATTATCTTACTGAATAATTCAACCATTATTCCCTTTCCGCCTTTCTGCAGATATACTTGCACAGTTCTAATATTAGAGCGATCAAGTCTTTTGCCAAGGTAATACATCATGTAATCTTGAGCACTGGGGGAAATTGGTTTAAATAAAAAATTCCCACTCACCCCCATTAGCTCTGCAACTCTCTTATGAAAATTAAATCATAGTCGTAATATAGGGCTCTGTATTTTGTGCTTTACCCCTCAGTGGCTGCCTCCTGTGGACAGTTGAGCAGGTTGTGCACTATACAACCCTACTTAATGACCTTGCACCCACACTGATGACAACAATTATTTCATTAAAACATTGAGTGTCCATTATGTGTCTTTAAGAAAAATAGGAATTAATTAAACTAGATGATCTAGGTGTCTGATTTTATAGGTGTCTGGTATTTTAGTGTGTGTGTGAGGAGATGTAAATAAATAACCAAGAAAATATATTGCAATGAGCTATCACCTCACTTCTGTTAGAATACTAAATTGTCAGTTTCTCTCTTCAGTTCTTTAAGGCTTCATGCATTTTAATGCTTTGTTATTAGATACATGCACGTTTATAATTGTTCTGTTTTTCTGATGGATTAATACAGTTATGTTGTGTGATTAAAATAAAATAGGGCTATGTAAGAGTGACTTGAGGGCTTTTTTAGACCAAGTGGTGAGAAAGGGCATCTCTGAAGATGTGCCAGTTAAGCTAAGATATGAATGATAAAAATTATTCAGCAAGCAATGATCTGGAGAAGAACACTTCAGGCAGAAGGAAGAGGAAGACCAAAAACTGTATAAAGAGAAAATGTTTGGCTAGAGTTTAGTAAGCAAGATAAATTCAAGGAAATAAAGGGAGGAGGAGCAGATTATGTAGACATTAACGGACAAGAGAAAACAGGATTTCATTTTAAATGCAGCATGAAGGGACCAGAATGTTTTGTGCAATCACCTGGAGGCGAGTGAGAGCCTGACTTATTATAAGAGTGCAAATTCACATTTTATTTCAGCATAAGTAATGTATTTGAATGAGGTCTTGGACATTATGCTGTTTAAATTTTCTTTGAAACTGGGAATCAGAAGGAATTACAATCTTATTTCTCTTTTAGAAAGAATTATCTAGAGAACAGATTAGAGAGGGATAATACTGGAGACTGATTAACCATTGTATTGGTTTTCTGTTAATACTTTAAAAATTACCACAAATATGGTGGCTTAAACAAAACTCATTTGTTTACTCATTGTTTTGTGGGTGAAAAGTCTGAGTGTGCTTAGATGGGTTTGTAGTGTAGGATTTCACAAGGCTGTAAGCAACGGTTGGCTAAGATGATGTGCTTTTGTCTGGATGCTCTGGGACATATCCAAAGCTGTGCTTCCTTATGGAGCATTATCAGAAACTTAACACTGAAAGAGAGAAATATATGTCAATAATGCAATCTACATAGTAACTAAGGAAATAAACAAGCAAATAACAGTAACAACCCCTGGAAAGGGGCATAGTACTCAGAGTTGCTACAATGTCTTACCTAAAATGTCCAGTTTCCAACAACAGCAATAAAATGATTACATATACAAACAAAAAACAGGAAAGTATGACCCATATACCAAGAAATAAAAAAAAGCATGCAACATAAACTGCTTAGAAAGTTATTAGATGTTGAATTTAAGACAAAAAGACTTCAAAGTAGTTGTTATAAATGTTTAAAAACTAAGGAAAGACATAATTACAGAAGTAAAGGAAGGTCTGTAGGTGGGAACGAAGTTGTGCCGGGCTAAGGAAATGACTCCAGATAGTAACTTGAATCTATCGGAAAATTTTTAAAAGGCCATTAATATATCAAAAACTATGACCGTGTATTTGCTTTCCTTTATTCTCTCAGCTGTTCTAAAAGATAGAAAATTATGTATAGAAATAATTATAACAACATATTTTTGGTTTTGTAACATTACTAGATATAATATGTATAGCACTTATACTACAAAGGGGAGAAACAACTATAGCTATACAGGAGTAACATTTATATATCTTACTGGAATTATGGTAGTATAAAACTAAGGCTGATTATGATTAGTTAAAATGTAAGCTAAAAAAATACTAAATAAAACTGGAAAAATCATTCAATCATTCAAGAAATTTAAAACTTTATTAGAAAATATTTTCTTAATGTAAAAGAATACAATAAGGAAGAAGAGAGGAACAAAATAGACATGAGACATATAAAGAAAAAAGTAAAATGGCAGATATAAATCCAAGTATGTAAAAAATAACACTAAGTATAAATGAATTAAACAAAATCCATTCAAAGGCAGAGTGTGTCAGACTGTATTTTAAAAAAAGGCAAGATACAACTACATGCTGTCTACATGAGTCACACTTTAGATTCCAAGATAAAAGCAGATTAAATGTAAAAGGATAGAAAAATTTCATTATGCAAACAGTAACCATAGAAAGATGGAGTAGCTATAATAATATGAAACAAAATAGGCTTTAAAACAAAGAATGTAACTCAAGATAAAGAGAGAATATATATAATGATAAAATTAATAATAATGAAAGAAGCAATCACCAAAAAGATAAAACAATAATAAACATGTGTGCAACTGATAGCAAAGCATCAAAATATGTAAAGCCAAAGCTTTATAGAAATGAGGGGAGAAATAGACAATTTACCGTTTTAAAAGGTATGAGTTGATATCTGATTATGGTTTTGATTTACATTTCCTTTATGATTAATGACGTTGAACGTCTTTTCACATACCTGTTGGCCTTTTGTATGTCCTTGGAAAAATGTCTATTTAGATAATCTGCCCATTTTTTAATCAGATTTTTTTTCTATTGAGTTGTATGCAAATATACATATATAATATCATATATATGAAATTAACCTGTTATCAGACATATGATTTGGAAATATTTTTCTCCCATTCTTTATACAGGTAAATCAAATGGCATATGAATTATGTCTGGAAGCTGTTAAAAATGTGTTTTAAAAAATGGAAGTTATTAGATTTCTATGCGTGCTTAGTTCTAAGATTAAGTAGAAATGTATTCTTAAAAATAACAATTCTTAAAAATGGCACAACTGTAATTTTATTCAACTATTCTTTCTCATACACGATGCTTTGAACCTGTCTACTATTCTGATCTTCAATTTTAAATGGCCTTCAAATTATCACTATAAAAAATTGGTGCCTCCAAAATGAACATAATGATCTTCTCTTTTCCTAGACAGTTTCCTTTTAAATATGCAAGCTAAAATCTACTTAAATCCTTGCTTCTCTTTCTAAATGCCCACAAAACAAACTTTCACTGGTTAGTTCTAAACTGTGGACTAGAATATGTATCATACTCACTTTTATTAATTTGAATAAATTTACCTTCTTCCACTTCTTGAAAATTGCATCAGAAAACCTTTTCCAATCATCATGCATCTCAAAGTCCCCTCATCATATTTTAGGGATTTCAGAACCTCAAGCTCATTTAGAATACCGGTTGTTTTTTTTATTAACTTTTTACTTCTTTTAAAAACTTTACTCTTATTTCCTCCTATCGATGTTTGTTCTCTATTATCTATCTATTTAATCTATCTATCAATCATCTATCCATTCATCCATTTATTTTTTATTTATTTAACTTGAAGCTCATTTTCTTTGAAAATTAAAGAGGAGTTGATGAATTTGTCTTTATAGCTTTCATTCATTGTCATTGTGTAATCAATGTCAAGCTGAAGGTTTATCTTTGTTTTATTTTTATCCTTCAGAAAATGACTTTGA
Source organism: Pteropus alecto (assembly GCF_000325575.1). Classification (NCBI taxonomy): domain Eukaryota; kingdom Metazoa; phylum Chordata; class Mammalia; order Chiroptera; family Pteropodidae; genus Pteropus; species Pteropus alecto. The sequence continues at coordinate 7,023,518 of NW_006439192.1, forward strand.
AAGCTCCTTCGGTGTTGAATTTAACTTAAAATATAAGCTCATGTGGTAACTTCTCTTCTCTATACCATTTTATAATTAGACAGTCATGTGTCATTTAATAACAAGGATATCTTTTTGAGAAATACTTCATTAGGTGATTTCATCCTTGAGTAAACATCACAGGGTGCACTTACAGAAACCTGGGTGGTATAACCTACTAACACCTAAGCTATATGGTATAGCCCGTTGCTCCTTGCTTACAAACCTATACAACATGTTACTGTACTGAATACTGTAGGCAGTTGTAACAAAACATAAATATTTGTGCATCTAAACATTTCTAAACATAGAAAAGGCACACTAAAAATATGGTATAAAAGATTAAAACTGGTACACCTGTATAGGGCACTTGCTGTGAATGGATCTTGCAGGACTAGAAGTTACTCTGGGTGAGTCACTGAGTGAATGTGAAAGCCTAGGACATTAATTATACTGCTATAGGCTATATAAACCCTGTACACCTAGGCTATGCTAAATTAATAAAAAATATTTTTATTTCGCTAATAATAAATTAACCTTAGCTTGCTGTAACTTCTTTACTTTATAAACTTTTAAATTTATAAATTTTAAAAGTTTAATTTTTTAAAATTTTGACTTTTTTATAACAGCTTAAAATATGAACATATTGTACAGCTGTACAAAAATATTTTTATTTCTTTATATCTTTATTCTATAAGCTTTTTTCTATTAAGGTTTTGTTTTACTTTTTAAACTTTTTTTGTTGTTAAAAATGAAGAAACACACACATTAGCCTAGGCCTACACAGGGTCAGGATCAATATCACTGTCTTCTACCTCCACATCTTATACCACTGGAAGATCTTCAGGGGCAATAACATGCCTGAAGCTGTCATCCCCCATGATAACAATGCCTTCTTCTGGAATATCTCTTCAAGGACCTACCCAAGGCTATAGAGGAGGTATCACTCTTTACAGAAATATGTCCATGGTGGTTTGCTTGTTTTTGTTTTGTTTTGTTTCATCATAGATTTGCTTGCAAGCAAAACCCTGTGCCAAGAAGCTCCACAGACACCACAGTGAACTCACAGGAGCACTATGGGATATTTAGAATTTTAAGGTAAACACGATCATAATTGGCATTTATTGGACACTGTGTTAACTACTAACTAGAGGTAGTTCAATTTCAATAGTATATCATATTACCTTCTTTTCAGCAGTATATATCATATAACTTTTATTTTGGCAGTTGTGATAAAAAGCAAATGTGGTGTGAAAATTGACATGAAACAGGAAATGAGGATAGCAGTATGTAATCTGATTCCAAGGTCTGTGAACCTGTGCAGTACCTAATAAGCACCTACAGCCTGTTAGCCAATATTGATGTTAAGAATGAAATAAGCGTATCTTTTTATTATTCATCGTGTGTGTACTCTTTTCATAAAGGTAACAATTTGTTAAGACATAAATATTTTCCAAGTGTTTGGACCTATTTTCTTAATAAACTGAACTGTTTAAATGTTTTCTTTGTTTGTTTGTTTTCTTCAGTTTTTTTATTGTTTTTGTTTTTTGCCCAAGAGTGCCATGAAAAATTACTGAGACATTAAGGGCACTGAGAACCAAGAAAGATTGGGAGCCTCTGGCCTAATGCAATAAAGTAGGTTTGGCTTTTTCATGTAGCTATGTACTCCACAGCTGCTTCTTTTTTAATGTTAATTCATTTATTATCCTATGAAGGTTTCAAGAAGTTATTTTTATATAGTCTATCCAAATACAATAAAATATTTTAAGTGTGTTCCTCCAAATAAAACATTTGCGGAGGGGTTTCTGATATGCTAATGTCAGCTTTGCATTAAGATAGTCATATCACTACTGATGGCCTTAATCTCCCTTTCTGAAATAAGAGTTAGGATGATTTGATGTCTCAATCCCTTTCTAATCCAACATTCTGTGATGCTACAAACCTGGAAGATTCTTGAAATATAATGAGAGTCATCCAGATTACCCCATTATTTAGGTAGGAGAGAATAAGTCTTATGTCTAGAAGCAATGGTCTACAGTCATGTGTGCGGAGGCTGCACAGATGAGATATGTCCAAAATAAAGGCTATGAGTGGAAGGCCCTGATTACGTAGGTATTGATGCCTGGGTACTTGGGCCTAGGGTTACCTGGACATTGTGTAGCAGTCAATTCATTTTTTATTTTGTAATTTTGTTTGGGTCTTGGAGTTTGAAGAAGGGTACAGTGAAAGAAAATCTCCACATTTTTGAAAGCCATATATTTAGAACTCAATCCTGGTCTTCCAAATGTCCTGAAATTTATGTCACATGTATAAAGAAAAAAATTAAAAACCATTTTCCTTTGATACCTGAATGCAAAATCCCAGCATACTTCTTTAAGAGAAGCAGATAACAGCTAAATTGTGCATGCAGACAGTCAGAGTTGGCTCTCTAGATATTTACAGAGATATGTGTCCCTCACTTTTCTAATATTGCAGTTGCTGCTTTTATGCACGAATAAACTCTTAATTACAATTCCGAAAATACTTTTATCATCCTGTCAATGCTATTTAAAGCATTATTGAATGCTTTCTCGGATTTTTTTTTTTTTTTGAAAAAGAGCTCTGCCTATGTGTAGCATGCATTTCCTTTCATGCTTGTGCCTGTCACCTACCTTCGCTCTTTTATGCTTTGAATAGTTCTCTCATGCCTTCTGTGTATTGTATTAATATCTGTCACTTACTGCCTCTTTTATTCTTTTTATCTCCATCTTCTTGGTTCCTCTGTGGGCTGAACTTTAAATTATTTTCCCTCTTTTATTTTCCTCACTCTGCAGTTTCTCTCTGATGTTTTCCTCTCGCAGTACTGTAATGTATTGTTCCTTGCAGAACCCTTCTTGTTGCCATGTTCATTTATTTTCCAATGATCTTTATTAGATCTTTTACTTTGTAATTTTTTCCAATTCTTTTTAATCCTTTTTAATGCAAATTTTTATTTAACGCTCTTAGTTTGTCTCCTCTCTGATCTTCCTTTGACAATTTTATTACTATTCTCTCTCATCATCTTGCCTTTTTTTGATGTGTCTGAAATATGATCTCCCTACTTTCTTTTTAATGTTTCCACGATTCTTCCCCTTTGTCCCATCCCCCATTCTTGACCTTAGAGTTTTAAGTAATTTATTCTCTTAGGTAATCTCTTTGCCTCTCCTACCTTCCTTTGTTTGTAGTTATTCTCTCCAAAGGAATTGGCTACCCAGGATGGCTCTCTTAGCTGTTTAAAGGAGGATACAACTGATATTCTGTAGCACCTAAATCAAACTAGGACTGAGAATTGACAAATTGAGAGGCAAGGCTGGAGGCGACCGATGTGTGTTCAAAGAAGAAGTTCAATTCACATTAAGCTGCATGATTTCATAGGTCATTTGTACTGTATATCTTTAATGGTTTTCTATATTGGTCCAAGAAAATACAATTGCCTGGTGTGATCCTGGCAATGTTTATGTTCTTTCTTTCCATTAGAAACTAAAGTCCAAGTTTCTGACTCAGATATAAGGCCTATACTTAAAGACAGTCTTTTCTCTGATCTCTGTATGAAGTAATGGAATGAAAGAGGTGGGATGATATAGGAATAAGCAAATTGTTACATTCTATGTTTTTAAGCTTGGCTTCTAATTCTGTGTGGAGTGAAATAAATATTAAGCTGATTCATCCCTTCTTGTAATTTAATGGTCCCTGAATAATTCATAATTATTTAATAGTAGCTGATTAGTGAGTATTCTCCCAGTGAGGCATTTACCATTTTATTCACTGCTTCTAGGTGCAAAGTATCAATGTCCTTTCAGATGAAATGCCCCCAAAAAAGTACTTCCCTGGGTCCTGGACTCCAGGAAGCTGATCCAGCTGTTATTGGATATGAGTTTTGAGTAAGAAGGACAGGAAATCTGTGCTGTTAGTCTCAGGGTAACTGCTGCTGAGCCTCCCCTCAGAGCACATGGCACTTGGGGCAGAACATCCTATTATGAGACTGTTTTTCTGAGTTTCTGCCTGAGTTATGGAACTTGGGTTGTTAAGCAACGCCTATCATTTCCTTCTCTCTTTCTAAGTTTTCTCATCCATAAGATGAATTGGTTGCACTCAGTGAAATTTAAAATCCCTTTCAGCAACTTCTCCCCTGTCATAATTCTTCAAATTCAACCATTAAACATTGATTTCTTTTAGTTTTTAAGGCTTGTAGGTTTTCGAGGAGTGTCATTAAAATGCATACCTTAAAGGAAGAATACTTTAGAATGTTTTTAGTCCATATATTTGAGGTGGTTTGATTGATATCCTAAAGGGCAGGTCATTTGGGAATAATCTATGGGTTGATCAACCAGGAGAAAGGAGGCCACTAGGATCAGGGAGAAGCACAGATGGTGTAACAGAGGAGACAACAGTACACAAAAAGAATCAATGCTAGTTTCTTTCATATATATTTTCTCAATTCTTACAGAGAATCTTGGAAGTAAGCTCTTTGTTTATTCTTTCTTTCTATCTATCATCTATCTACATTTATTTGTTTACTTATTTTTACAATGTTACCTAGAGTGAGTTCTGAAGAAATAAAATACTTCACATGAATTATCACATTCAGTCCTCAGGACATCTCAAAGGAAGTGAATAATAAGCTGTGATGAAGTCAACTGAACAAAGAATAGGGGAAATTCAACCAGATAGAGAAAAGAACAGTCACAGAGGCCTAGAAATAAGGAAGACCATTTGAGGGAGTAAAAAAAAAAAAAGAGAGAGAGAGAGACCAGATTGGCTAAAGTATAGATTTTGAAAGAATGTATGCGTGAGGGCTAAGGGGGAGACGAATCTGGAAAGTTAAGTGTCAGATCATGAAGACCCTTTTAGCTTAGTTATGAGTTTTTAATTTTGTCTTTAGACAATGAGAAGACGATGAAAGTGTTAAATAAGAGATTGATATGATCACATTTGTAATTCAAGAAGATACTTTCAATAGAAGAGCAGAGAAACCAGTGTGACATGGAGTTTTTGCATCTACAGCTGTTTTCCTTTAAACCTCTGTCCCTTAGTAGTGTCATTGAACAATTTGTCTCACGCATTTTAACCTTAGATAATGTTAAAAAAAATTACCATGTTCACTAACCAATAACCAACAGAGATAAAGACAGCTGGCTGATTTCATGCAGCTGGATTTTACCCCACCAATATTTGTTCTAGCTGGAGATAATATAGTATATTTATATACTCAAAAACATGAACAAAATTTGGAATTAGAATATTTTAGTTTAAATCCCAGCACTGCCTTGCATTGTCAGAATTGTTTACCTTTTTGAAGGCTCCTACAGCTTATGTAACAGATGAAGCTAACAAGTATACCTATCTTTACAAGATAATTGTATGACTTTAAAATATGATAAATTACCTAATGAAACACAAAACTCTGGTTAAAAAAATTATCTTAATTGTCATCTTGTATGTGCACAAGGTATTTGCATCAAATAATCACCTTATCAAATGGAAGCTGTTGCTTTTGGAAGGGTATTTCGTGATATCGCACAGGGTGTCTTGCAGCCCTCTGCAAGTGGGGAATCCAAGCAGAGTGATGCTACCTGAACAAAGAGATTTGCAATGCCATTTGTCACCATGGGAGGCACTGCAAATGTTGACCCTACGGATAAAACGTGACTACCCCAGGGAACACAGAAAAAGACACCAAATATTCCAGTTATAAATTGGAGAGCCACCAGAATTTTTGTGCTTAGATTAGGAGCAAGTATCTCCTTCCACTTAAATCCCATGAAAAAGACTTGGATCTTAAGGAATTTATCTGGAATAAATACATAAATCTCATTGTCAGGGACCTTGGTACTAGAAGTTCGACTTCCTGATATAGGCAATGAGAAACGAAGGCATAAAGAAAGACCTACAGATAAAGATTTAGACTGTTGCAGCCCCGACTAAATAGTTCTTGGTTTCCTGGTGAGAAGAATCTGGAGAATGACCAAAAAACAAAGAAAGAAAGAAAGAAAAAAAACAGGAATATATTTACTTTATATTACTCCCTTTTATATTACCATTGCAGAATGTGGAATCATGCATTTCTCAAAACATTTTATCAACTTTATAAAATCATATATGGTCAAGAATCTTTCCAGGAGGAGAAACTAGAGAACCATTAGGGTAATAGAAACATATATTTTTATGAGTGCAGTGGTTATACAGGTATATACATATGTAAATATTAATGAAACTGCACATTTAAGATTTGTATATTTAATACAACTTGAGAAAAATTTTAAAAGATCACTTCTAGGTATTAAATGTGAAAATTGTTAGTTTAACGCATTAGAACTTACCTATTAGAGTTAAGATTAAGGTGCTCAGATGACCTAAAACAAAAAAGACAGTTCTCCCCTGCAACATCCAGGGATCTTGCTATAGGAGCCTATTTCTGTTTGTGTCCATACCTATGGGAAAAAAGCTGCGATATAACCTTGAAAGTTCCTCTTTCCAATTGCGTTTGCCCAGACTTTCAGCATTTACTGGGAGCTGGAAGTAGTCTTTTTCAGCATCTCATAATGCTGCCTCCTTTTACCGATGGCCAGCCTTTTTCTTCTCTGTTGATCTTGGCCCTTATGAGAGTCTGCACACATGTGCTTGTGTTTAAGTCACTGCTACACAAACTTTCAAGTACCAGAAAGCATAGGCAGCCTCTAGGGCCCTTGAGTCCTAGTGCAAAGTCCTTCACACTCCATGACAGGGCTCCCTGTTTCCCAGCAATTCTTATTCTCTTTCTACGGCTCTACTGAGGCCAACTCAAGGCTACGACACTGTGTGTGTTAATGACAGATTGGATGGCAAGAGAAGCTGAGAAGGAGGAAGGGAGAAGAAGATGAACTAAGTTCCAAAACAGTGACTTTAATTGCTTTTGCCTGTCAAAATAGAGCTGTGTGGAAGGACAGCTAGGGTAAAAATGAATGAAGCAGTATATATTACTGAAACCAGCCCAGCAGCCATTAATAATGGAATTTTTCATGATGCGAATTATTTCAGGTTCTTCCATAAACTCCTCAAATTATAACTTTACATTGCTTAAATGTTTTTGAGGTTTTATCCTAACAACTACATTTATATTGTACATATAACACCAATGAATTTTTAGGCAGTTTCAGAATGAAACATAAACAGAGATACATAAACTAATTAGAGAAAACTCCTCTCTCCCAACCAGATCTAAAGAAGGAATAAAAATGTACAGTGAATGTGTTAATATAGTTGGCAAGGAAGGCATAAATATAAAAAAACACCAATATTCATAATGGGAAAAAAACTTGAAAAAATTGTAGTGCTCTCTCTCTTTAGATGATAATGAACTTTTAGGAATTGTCTGGTGGCAGATGTGGAAGTCACTGCAGAGGAAACACTTGAGGTGTCTTGGAGTTGGGTAACAGGGTTGTTTCTGGTTCTTTATCTGCTAAGCAGCCACTAAGTGGCCTTAAAGCAGAGGGCAAAATGTGGGCTTTGGATTTAGATTGACTTAGCCGGCTGCTTTTTTTTTAGCCTCATTCTTGTCTAGACCGCTGGATTAAGAAATATTACTTAACTCTTTTGCTTCCAGTTTCCCCATCTCTAAAATGGATTCAATAACCCCTATTTTTAAAGATAGTGTGGAAATTCTGTAAGTGGTAATTAGCAGTTTTATTCTCACTCTTCCCTCCTAAACTTTATGCCAAGTTCATAGTACCCCAAATACACTTCTCTTATAGAACTCATGTGTTCTTTTAATTTTATGTCTGTCTTTCATATTATATTTTGAGCTTTTTGAGAATAAGGACTTTGTTTTATTCATGATTGTATCCTTTCTGGCTAGTGCAGTGCCTGCCGCATGTAAGTAATTGGAAAATGTTGAAAAAAGAAAATTATTTAAGGCTTAAATTGCTTTAAATAAGTTACTCATTTAGTTAATTAGTCATTTTTCAAAAGCAAAGGAATTAAAATAACAGAACATTTAAGTTACTGGGATTTATTTATAAGAATTGATGGGTAATAAGAAGCTTGATTGAAAATCCACCCATTTGGATGATAAAATAGCAGGGCCTGAGGGGGAATGGGAATACCGTTAAGAGAACCACAGAGCTCTGATGATCAGCCGTCCTGTCATTCCCTCAAGAGATTCTGTTCCTCCTGTCTCTGGACATGGCAAGAAGTTGGAGAGCCCCATTCAGAAACGCAGACCATGTGATGTCAAGACAGTTATTTTCAAGTTCTACCCATCCTAAACAGAGCCGACCTCCACTAGTGCTAACAATTAGACAGTAGAATTGACATATATATCAGATAATGTACTAGGGATTTCCATTTGCCTTATCTCATTATAGCCTCCACAAAATTCCATGATATGGATATTATTTTCCACATTTTATGAATAGAAAATAGGCCCAGGAATAAATTTCCTAAACCCACATAGGCAGTAAATTACAAAACCATAATTCAAATCCAGGTTTGACAGATGCCAAAGCTCACGTATGCTTTTTTCTTGATATCTTGTTGCTGCATCAGGGTAAATCCTGGTAGATGGAAGTTTATAAAGGGTAATACTTTCTGTAGAATAAAATACTTCTGTGATGAGTATAAAATCTCATCCACCAAATAATAGAATACAACTTCATTTTAATGTAATATAATTTAATTTACATTTACTGAGCTCCTGTGCTACCAAATGATGAAAACTAAGACTCGATTATTTCAAAGCCCCACTGAGTTCAACATCTGCCCCATTCTGATCTCTGAGGCAGTAAGTTTTAGTGCACATGAGTTGGTACCAGGGAGATTACAGAAAAGGCTTGATATGGGAGATGAAGCGTCTGGTTCTGTGTTATTATTTATCCATGGTTTGCACTGAGATGGTATTCTTCACATTTTCTTTCTCAACATCAATATGCAGAAATCATTCCTGGGGATGTCTTCATACCCACCACAAGATATTCTGAGTCTACCTCTTTCTCACTTCCTTTTGTGTCTACTTGAGCTCATGGGAAATTTTAGTTCTTCTTATATTTCACTGAGATTGGGGAACTCTAAGAAATTTCAGATTTGTTTGCCTAGACACCACCTCCCACACAATCACCTCTAATCTATTGATCCTTCACTATGCTGAGCCTAAAGAACTCTATGGGAATTACTACAACTCAAGGGGCTATCTAAGGACAAAAGTATGAGTCATTGCTTCATTTAGGTTCTCCAAATCTTCCTAGGATTTCTGTCATTTCCCCTTTACCAATGTGGACGTGACAAGATGCAAAAGGCAAAGATGGCAGGTATAGAGTGAAGTAGATAATGTGGGCTTTTCTGTGTATGGCTATATCGAGTCAATCTAGATATAGAAAAGAGAGGACTATGATGTGGTTCAGACACTGGTGGCAAATAACATAAGGGCCTCAATATTCTCCTCCTCCGATTCCACCCACATCCTCTCTCACACACACATGCATGAAGATTCATGATCTCCTAAATCACTGGTTCCCAAGCAAGAATACTACACTTTGAATACCTTGAATCTGGTGTGGTGGCAGGGAAAACATGGAACTGTGCTTATTCCCTGAATATGGATTATACCTTCCACTTCATGGTTGGCCCTGACATCCAGAGCCTCAATGGAATGTATAAAATCCTTCAAAATAACTGAAGAATGGGATGAGAGTTGGGGGAGAGACTGACAATTCCCTTTAAGTATGGTAGTTTGAGCTATTATTGGTACCATCTTTCTTCCCTTTCCTGATGAGAGCATGAGTTGGGATTGGGGGCTGCGGGGCGGGGGAGGTGGTGGGTAGGGGTGGGGCTTCAATTCTCATAATAAAGCTATCCATTTCAGAGAATCCAAGAAGGAGAGGTAGATACACTACCACATCCTAAAAAATATATCTGTATCTTCCCATCTGGGACCAAAAGGCTGGAGCATTTCATTTTACTTTTGAAGAAGACAGGGTTGATGATCAAACTTGGCAATGGTACTAATGACCGTTTCATGTCAAATGCATCCATCTACTGTTGTTCTAAGCAGGCCTGAAGTGAGAGGGATTTTCTCTCTTTCCTTCTTCCTCAAATCATAAACCTGTAAGTTTTCATTTTCAAGATTGTATGTACAGTCATTTATTCATTCATTCCACAAACACTTATTGAACTTTTTTGTTTCTATTCTAGGTGCTAGAAATAGAGTGATAAAAATAAAAGATAGTATTCCTGCTCTTGTAAAACATATATAGTGGTAGTAAGGAAATAGATATTAAACAAATAAATAAATATAAGCAAGATAATTTTAAACAATATAAATGTTATAAAAAATAAACCTAGGGACTGGGATAACAAATGAGGCAGATGATGCTATATATTTTCATACAGGGTAGCCTGGGAAGACTTCAACATTCACAGTCTATACTCATGAATTTTCAGTGAATGATACAGTCACCTTCCAGAGGTCCTATGGAAATTTTATGGAAACATCAATAGTTTTTACTTCTCCCTGGACTCATTTTCTTTATTTACAAAACACTATCAAATGTTGGTAACTCATCTATGATTCATTTCCTGACATTTACTTATTGTTACTAAGTCATTTACCCGTATAAAGGGAGATAGTATAAAGAATTTTTAGAAATATTTTCTCATGATATAATTATTTTATTGGTAACAACACAAAGTCTCTCAGTAAATAAAAGAAATTGGAAAATACACGTGAAAATGAGAATAGTGAATATGATAAAAACAATAATAATTACAGCTACAATTTATTGATCACCTAATAAAGTCAAGCATTACTTGGGTTTGACATTTTTTTACGAGTTGTACAATAACCTTGCAAAGGAAGCATTATGTACATTTCATAGATGAGGACCTTGAGGTTCATAACAGTTTTGAGGTTCATAAGTAGTTTTCTCAGATTCACTCAGTAGACATTTGAGAGGTTTTTATCCTCCCTGACATGAAATACGTGATATCTTTTCCAACACCAACAACCAGTTCTCCAATTCCCTAACATCAACTGGGTGTTCAACAATTCAATTTCGATATTAACTATTTAGACCTCTCCATCCCACAAGACTGTCCCACTTCGGATACCAACCACAAATGGAATACCCGTGTTACTCACAATTCTGTTTAGCTAACTACAAGTTTGGGGTTTCTCATAACCATTCCCTCAGGTTCAATAATTTGATAGAATGACTCACAAAACTCAGGAAAGCACTTAATTACTATTATTTGTTGATTATAAAGCATACACTACAATTCAAAAAAAAAGTCTAATGGAAGAGATGCATAGGGCAAGATGGGGAAGTGGTATGGGAGGTGAGCTTCCATGTTCTTTCTGACTGTGCCAGCACCCCAATGTGTCTACTAACCTGAACACATTGAACCCTGTCATTTATGGAGTTTTATGAAGGTTTCACCAAGTGGGCATAATTAATTAAGTTATTGGCCATTGGTGATTGAACTCAACCTCCAGCTCCTCTCTCTCCTCAGAGATCAGGACATGGGGCTGAAAGTTCTAATCAAGGCTTGGTCTTTCTGGAGACCAGTCCCATCTTGAAGCTGTCTTGGGACCCTGATGAGAGTTACCTTATAAGCATACTATGGTACGGTTGAAAGGTGCTTGTTATGAATAACAAAAGATGTTCCTATCACTCAGATCACTCAGGAAATTCCAAGATATTTTAGGATTCGGAGCTGTTTGCCAAGAATCTGAGAAGAAGACCAAATATATGTTTCCCATGATACCACAGTGGTGCAGGTGAGAATCAAAGCCAAATTTTCTTCCTCACTCTCTCTCCTTAGCAAATGCATTGTGGAAGCCTGAAAAAAATGCACATTTCATACATAACTATTGTGTTGTGCCTATTTCAACTACTAAAAAGAGATTTACAAACTAATTGGAAGAAGCTCATTAATCACATAAAGCAAGATCTACACAAGAAACAAATTATTCTGAAACACAGTGGCTTAAAACAAGAGCATTTATTTTCTCACAGTTTCTATAGATCAGGACTCCAACATAGGTGGGTCCTCTGTTCAGGGACTCCTACGGGCTATGACCCAGGTGACATCTGGGGCTGCAGTCATCTCAAGGGTCAACTGGGGAGTATTCTTTTTCATGCTCATTCACATGGTTGTCACTGTTGGGCTAAGGCCTCACTTTGCACTGGCTGTTGCCCGGAGTCTACTCTCAAGTTCTTGCCATGTGGGCCTCTCCATAGGGCAGCTCACAACATGGCAGCTTTCTTCTTTAGAACAAGCAAAGAGAGTCAGAGAGAGTGTGTAAGCAAATGGAAGTCAATCTTTTACAACCTAATCTCTGAAGTGACTTTTGCCACTTTTGTGTTACAGTATTTTTTAGAAGAAAGTTACTAGGTGCATTCCACACTCACTATTAGGAAGCAGAGGTCATTGGGAGTCATCTTAGAAGTCGGCCTACTGCATCCATCAACTTATCACCAGTAATTCTGTAGAGCTTGATGTACCACTCTCATTTTCAGGTATGAAGGCAAAGGCCACTGAGAGAGAGTTTGGGAAGTGTAAAATCAGTAAGACAGACCTCAAGATGCAACGTGCATTTTCTGCTTTCACACATACTGCCTCCTTAGAACAAAAGGTGCCCAGAAATGCCAACCTGATTCCATTTGAAAATTTTTCTTTTTTTTTTCACTTGAATTCAAGTAAGCAAAAACTTCCAAGAAACCCTCCAAGTGCCTTCCATAGTACTTGAATTTTCCTCAAAAATGACCATTTATATGGTCATTCTTTAAGGTTGTATGCTTTTGTATTGTATCTAATATGTGCTTGCGCTATACTGAATTTTAAGATTTTAACAAGAAATTCATATCAAACCTTTGCCATTCCACTACCCTTTTTCAAGGAGTCAACTGAATTCTCTCACCCACTGCCTGGAGAACAAGAATATTTTCCAGTTGTCAGTGGATACCCTCCCACCTCCTCCAGGTTAGCAAACAAATGCATGAGCTTTCCATTATATTTACATAATGAAATGTCCCCCAGCTGAAGTAACACACTCTTTTCTGCCTGACTTTGACCTTTGTCTTTCCCTTGTTCCCATTCTGGGCCCTGAAAGAAAAACAAAACTGATGTAGATACCATTTTAGTATGTTGAGAAACAATTCTACTCAGTTCTAAGCTTGTCTCATTTCTCCTTTAGCAATGTAGCATAGTAATTGCATCTAGATATCTATTAAGAGATAAAGAAAAGGGAAATAGTGGAGAGACAAAATCCTGGAGGGGTCGTAAATTAATTGTCATTTATTTCTCAAAAGTCTCATAAGATTTTTAAAAAACATTTGTCCCTAACCAAATTCATAAAGCAATCTAAAGGGAAAGAAATTCCTAAAAGACCATTATTCATTAATTCATTCTTCAAGTTTTTCAGGTCCCTGAAACAGGCTGTTCAATACTCTCCTGGGCATTAGTATTAGAATGTTGAACAGGACAAATTCCTGAAGTGTAGGAGCTTCATACCAGTGGGGGAGGGTTTGGAGAACAATAAAAAAAAATCCTAGTAAAATGTCTTGTCCCAGGTAATAATATAGCCAAGTGATTGATTTTACATATTCATGTATACATATGTACATATTCATATATCTGCAATGCCGCACATTCCATTATCTTGTTTCACCTTCACTCAAACCTGATTAATCAGCACTCTTATTACTAAGAATTTAAAGATAAGAAAAGTTAAGACTTTGAGTAACTTATCATAATCACTTAATAAATTAAAGAAACATCTTAAGATACTTTAACCACACCTTTCTGCTTCCAAATCTTTTCCTCCATAGCATGATTAAAAAATTCTGAAAGAAAGATTGCAACAAAAAATTAAAGTTATTAAAAAAATAAAAAAGACCAAAAAGAAAAAAAAAAAAACAAAAAAACAGAAAACCAGACAATGCCAGAGACAAGAACAATTCCCTCTTTGTGCTCTCTATTCACAAAAATAATTATGTTGTCTCACCTATTTTTTCCCTAATCATATAATCTATTTTCTTACCCACAAAATAACTTGTAAAATTTATCTCTAGAATTTTATTATATATATGACAGTCAGCTGTTAGAATAAGTGAAGAACTCATCAGTGGATGAAGAGGAAAGGGGGAGTACACATCTAAATAGCTCTCTTCCTTAGCATCCTTGCTTAGCTGCTTGTCTTCGCAGTGACCATTCAGAGATGGTATGGATTTAATAATGTAAGAAGGTGATGGAGAAATATCCTGTACAAAGTGAGCGGAAAACATTTTCCTTGAAGAAAGTATCCTCCTGGATCAACCCAGTGAGAAAGGTTCCCATCTTTCCAGCCCTGACAAGCTAAATGTCTTTGAAGCCATAAGAGTGTGCAAGCTGCACTCATTTCAGAAGACCCATCCTGGAGACTATCTGCTACGTGAAGATTCCATTCCACTAAATCATCTCTTCTCTTTGGCCACTGGTTGGCTGACAGATCTGAATATGACAGCAATGCAACATTCTAAGTAATGGCTCCCAGTGGCTGAAACTTACAGCAGTCAGAAGCAAAATAGAACACCAGGAGAGGTTCTAAATCACTCTCTGAGTGATACTGATACAGGCATGAGAAGCGGAGATAGTATATTAACTGCTGTCACATGTAAGATGGTTTGAGCAATGTGTGACTTTAGCCTAGCAAAACAAAAAAACATTGCTTTGTTACTGATGTTTCTGGAAGCAATTAGGCCTCAAAGCCAGATAGTAGGCCCGGGAGGCCACAGAATCAATTTTATGTATTGACTCATAGAATAACTGTATTTTAGAGATAGGAGAGATCTTTGAGATCATATAGTGATCTTTTTTTAAGTAATAAAATTCTTTCTTGATTTTTCAAGATTCAGCAAATATTAATTGAACATTTAGTTTGTGTAGAGGAGAGGTACTATTTTAGATGCTTAAGATATAGCAATGGGAAAAAGTAGGCAGGGAAACATTTCATTATTATTAAGATTTATATTCTGTTGAAGATATTTGGGTTCTAAAAAAAATATAAAAAAAATGAATGATGGATTAAAAAAAAAATAAGAGGGAAAGGAAATGCTGGAGCAGGCCATGGGTTGAGTTTTAAATTAATTGGTCAAGGTAGTTCTCATTTAAAAAATAAAATGTTAGGGAAGAAAATGTTAGCAACATACTTTTTTAAAGTTATATAGAATATATAATTGGTTATTGTGATATCATAGAAATGCCAAAAATAAAAGGGAAAAAAGTTCTAAGTAGTACATAATAATTCCAGGATTCTACAAAAGAGGTGACATGTTCATCATTTGCTATGGGAAGAACAGTCCAGGAAGTGAAAAGTCTCCGAGGCAGGACACATTTAAGCTTGTTAGACAAATAGCACAGAGGCCAGTATGGCAGCAGAAATTGAGTGATGGATGAGAGAATTGTGAGATAAGGGACCACTGGAAATTTTTGAACAAAGGAATGGGATAACTTGACTTACATTTTACAAGTATTTATCTAGCTGCTGTGAGAAGAACAGACTAAAAATGTCAAAGGTAAAATCAGGGAAGAGGGATATTTCTGTGTCCAGGTGACAGAGTATGGTGGCAGCCTTCATGGAGATGATGAGAGTGGTATGATTCTGGATGTATTTTGAAGATACAGACAACACGATATGCTAAAAAATCTGATGTGAGTTGTGAGTAAAAGAAAGGAATCAGGGTAACTTCTTAGGTTTTTTATCTGAGTAATTCTACATATGGAGTTGCCATCAGCTGGGACACAGAAAGGTGTGGTTGGAGCAGATTTGGGGTAAAGGTGAATTTGGTTTTGGACTTGACTATCTATTAGACATCTAGGTAGAGATATCAAGTGCACAATTCTTTTTCTCCCAAAGAAGTCGTGTGAAAACTCAATAATTAGATATATGAAAGAGAGACAACTAGGGTGGAAGTGAGAGGGTGCATGGAGAAAAGTGGAGAAATGCTCTCATACATACCCTCGTCGTAACTCTGTACCGTCTCAGCAACCTTTGTATCAGACCTTGAAAAAATGACCTACGATCTGCTTCAGCATCCTCATTTATAGATGTAGAAAGATGGGATCCCCATAGTTACATGAAGCAATTTGCAGACTATTACATATTCAATTGGTGACAGAAATCAGACTTAAACTCTGGCCTCTTGCCTCTTAGTCCATAATTCTTCCAGTAGCTATCAACAGTTGCATATTGTGTTTTTGAGAATTCTCTTGTTCTCAGGTTTCAAGTTTTGTAGATAAAAATTTTAAAATTCTTATAAGTTCCACAAGAGTATTACTCAATTCTAATTTGTTCACCTAAAAATCTTTTAAAAATAAACAAAAACAACAAAAACAAAATAAAAATTAAAACCAAAGAATAAAGCTATAACAATCAAAGAACACACAACTACTGTCACCATTATTTCTTGTAAACCAGGAAATATTAATAGGAAGAACTAAGAAAGAATTTAATCTCAGAATAAAGGATATTCCTTCTTAAAAAAGGACAGTTAGCAATTTGACACTGGTTCTCCTACACACATGTCTATCTCTGTGTTTGTATGTCTCTATTTTTTCTTAATTTCCTTATTTCTGTAATATCATAAAAATTTTCTCACAAAAAATTTTGCCTGCAGGATTTTCTAAGTCGTGGATTTCTACCACAGGGCATGTGAAAAAAGTAAGATTGATCGGAAATATCTTGCTCTACTCAGGGATGTTTTATTTTTCATTTTACCCACCTACCTACTTTTGGAAGATACATATCACTTTCACTTTGAAGAGAGAGTAGCTGTGCCTCTCGGAAGCTAAGCAGGGTCGGGCCAGTGATACCACATTCCCCTGCGACTCAAAAAGGCATGTTGCCATCATTCTCCAGTCTTTAATAGGTCTTTTAGTCTTTTATACTCAATAATTATGATATCTGTTACTATTTAGTTCAATTTAATTCAGTTGGGTTAAGAAAAATTTAATCATCATTTATTTTACATGATAGTTATATGTCAGACATTATACAAGGCACCAAAGGTTCAAACATCTATTTACAGTAAATCATGCAATGTGCTAAAAGAGGCTAGAGAAGTATATATGAAGTCTTTTAAGAGCACAGAAATAAAACAACTAGTATTGGTGTGGGGTAATGGAAAGCATAATATCAGATAAAGTTACAGAGGGGAAGGTATAGCTGAGTTGGAGTTTGAAAGATAAGTCAGTGTTTACTTGACGGAAATACCTGTCTGGAGAAAGAAAAAGCATGAGAAAAAGTGAAGAGACATGAAATGGCACATGTGGGAGAAAAGAATCTGGTTTGTCATGAAATGACTAGAAAGGACTATGGCCCCTGGTTGTAAAGGTATGTCCATATCATGGAAAAAAATTTGAGTGCCAACTGAGGATTTTTAAACAGGAAAGTGATGAAACTTGATTATTTTAGAAAATTTACTCTGGTAGCCTAGAACATGCTGAATTTAGGGGAAGACAGGCTGGAGGCAGAAAAAGCAGCTAGAATGCTGTTAAAATAGTATAAGTGAGAGATGTGAGGGTTCTGAGCTAGGCAGTGTGGATAGGAAGAGAGGAGAGATTCAAGATGTGTGATCTAACCAGCACAGAGCAGCTGTAAAAGTCAATAATCCTGCCTCTCTGGCACAACCTCCATTCATTTGAAAATAGCAGTATTAATTTTGGTAAAGAAAAATGTAAAATATGGGTAACCACCTCAGGCTGCATGCTAGAATCACTGTGATGGGCAGTAAAAGCTGTCCTCAGCTAGGTGCTAAGTCAAACTCCATAGAAATTCTTAACAGCAATCATAAAAATAATACAGCACTCTAGAAAGCTAGAAATGTATTTGGACACACAGATTTTTATTAGTCCTACAAACTTTCCATTCAGGCTTCCCACCTCTAATTTGTCAGAGTAGTGATGTGATATGTCAATAAGCAGAGAGAGTCATCAAGATGAGGAAGTAGGGTCTGGGGCTCTGTTTCACCCTGAGTTTTACTGGCTGAGATCTTCCTATTTATCTCAAACACCCTAGCTTTTGTCTTGAATAGAATTTGACTTAGTTGATTTTATCTAAAATTTTAGTCTGGAAATAACAGAAATGCAATCTAAATTTTAAACTAATTTTCATGCTTTCATTATATTTATGAATATGAGATGCCATGATCTACCAAAATCTCATGCTAGATCAGAGGCAGCTGTCCTGACTCTGAATCTAGTGGGGTTTTTTTTCACTCTACCCTGATATCTTTTCAAGGAATTCCTCCAAAGAGTTGAAGATTCCAACTCTTAGGTATCACTCAATGATGTAGATCTTGATGTACTAATCAGATTTTCCATTTCTTCCTTCTTCACTTAGAATTGTCTCCTGCAAATCTTGCCTTAATTTACTTACACTCCCTTAGGTTACCATTGTTTTCTCTTGGCCTTATCCTCCCTCACCTTTTATACACACATACACATACACACACATACACACACACACATATACATACACACATACATACATACATACATACACACATATAGACATACATACATACATACATACATACATATAGATATATTTGATATGTTGAACAAAGAGGACCTGCTTTCTTCTTTAGCCCAGAAGCACTTTCATTGTATAGTGTTTACTACTTTACAAGCACGTGATCAGAGAAAGCACTTGGTACAGTCCTAGTTTAATGAGTCAACCCCTTGTGGGGAATCTCTCTTCAGCCTCGTATTACCCCAAAATTTTATGTCACACTAGTCATTCCCTGTTCTCTTCTACAGATTTTTCATAATCAGACATTCTGATCCTACTGAAATGACCTGGAGAATTCAATATTTCACTTTCTCTGTACATTGAAAATAAATCTCATTCATTCATTCCAACAAATGAGTACCTACTATGTATCAAGCATTGCTCTAAGTTAATATGTAACTGGCCAAAATAGTTGTGAAGTTTATTTGCTAAAGAATTGAACAAATAATGATACAAATAACAGCAAATTGAGAAAAGTATTATGATATATAATCAACATGTATGATAGAGTAACATTTATTTTTTCATATGGGATGCAGGACAGAGAGGAAAGGTCAAGAGAAAGGTTTATAAGGAAGTAATACTTAAGCAGAGACCAAAAGAATGATCCAAGTAAAGAATAAAGAGGCAAACAGAAACATTGTAGGCCAAGGGGTAGTGTTTGCGAAGACCCTGGCCAAAGCATAATCTGCTTCTGTTGGAAGAACTTTAAGGCCAGTGTGGCTGTAACTGAGCACAAGGTGATACTATAAAAACAGGTAGGACTTAGATGACACAGGGCCTTGGTCAACGTAGGGAAGCCTTGGGATTTTATTCCAAGTTCAACAGAATGTCTTCCTAAGGGTTATAAGCAGAAAAACAACAAGATCAGACTTTCATTTTAGGAAAATTACTTGTAACTTCTTCATGGAGAATGGATTAGGGAGTGAGAAAGTTAAGTGGAATAGTTGGAAGAACAGTTAGAATGCTATTTTCCAAGTCTATCAAGATAAATCGGTGGCTCTGCCAAAGAAGAGTATGGTTCAGGGCCTTCTCACTGCAGAATGGGAGAGATGCTGTTCTTAGAGTTGTCTGTACAAATGGTGCCCACTGGAACTTTGGACTACGATGGCCCATTTCTTTTCGGCCTCCTTCCCTTTGTTTTCTTTTCTTTCCTCTTTTTTTTAATACTGTAAAATGATTCCTTTTAGGCTTCAAACTTATTGTAATTGT
Source organism: Pteropus alecto (assembly GCF_000325575.1). Lineage (NCBI taxonomy): Eukaryota > Metazoa > Chordata > Mammalia > Chiroptera > Pteropodidae > Pteropus > Pteropus alecto. Next base: position 7,043,289 of record NW_006439192.1, read on the forward strand.
ACAACTTGAAACAACACATATGATACTTAATACTCTGGATGCAATCTTTCGACAATTATGCATGCGTTAGTGGCAATGTTCCTTGGAATAAGTGCATATTTAGTGTTTTGTGTTAATCTAGTTCTCCTTATTTGATCCACAATCTGAATTTAATTTTCAATTTTTTTTTTTTTTGATTTACCATTAGGAATGAATGCTTTTCTTCATAAAAACAAAGCAAGTGGATAAATCCACAAAAAATGGTGGAGGTTTTTCAGAAGGAACTTGAGATAGTGCTAATGTGAAAGTTATTTATTTTAAAATGATTTATAAGGCTAAAATATTTTAGAGCTGAAAGAAAGTTTAGAGATATCATGTAATATAACACCTTATTTATAAAGATGAGGAAACTGAAGTTCAGAGAAGAGGAATGACTTGACTCAAATCACACAACCAGAAATAGCAAAGTCTATGGTAAATATAGTCCTGGGCTAGTAATTATGTAACTATAATTCATTTATTTTTACTTTGATTTCTTTCTTTTTTTCTTTTCAAATCTCTACCTTCTACCCTAACTGTAACTACCTTTCATCACTGCATAATCCAATAAGATAAACAATGAAATCTCCAAATAACTGGCTAATATTTTAAACTAATAGATTTTCCCATTATTATTTGAATTGAACAATAATTTTTTTAATCTAAGCCCAGTATTGTATTTGTACAGCCATATTTGCCCGTAAAGGTTTATTCCACTGATTATGATCAGCTTATAAATTCTGTCATGTGCTATTATTTACATCAAAGGAAAAGGACCTCCAGTTTCTTGTCCCCTCTTCTTATTTCATGAGATGATATAAATATTATTATTGTAGTCAATAAGAATTCAACTAAACCAATTTAAAGACTTGTATTAACAACTTAATGAACTATTTTCTCTCTCGTTCTGGAAACTCAGCTCATTTACCACAGAATAATTTAATGCATTTTTTGATATTTGACAAGTGGCCTTTGTTCTACCCTTTAAACTCTACCCTTTCACCATGTATACCCAATCTACACGTTTCTATTTAATCACAGAAATGCTTCAAGGCAAATCTTTATTTTTAGGCCACATTGCAAGTTTTCTTTTTTCATTAGCAGTGTGCCAAAAACAAACTACAAAGATTCGTATATTGTTGATCTGGGGTCCTTGTTCTTAGAAACAGGGAGGCTGAATTACCAGCGGCATCAGTTAGGGCTGCATGCATATTGCTGTGGTACAAGCCAACCAATAGCTATAGGCAGAGGTTACAATGCTCATGCATTATCCCTGCATATGAGCGAGGAAGAGGAAGCTAAGAATCTTGCCTGCTGCTCAGTCTTAGGAGTGTAATGTGTCCATTGTGACAGATGTAGAATGGGAAACATTCATACAGGTAATTTTCTGTTGGGTGTCCCAGGAAGCCTAGGTTGCAACTGAATTATTAGGCTCTAAGAATTCCAGCAAACCAATCCTAACTGTACGTTCATTCTACTGTTGGCTTAGGTTTAAATTTAAAACAACAACAACAAAAAATTCAATATATTTAGCCTAAGAGTTCAGAATTATTTTCCTGAGAAAATACATACAATTGCTAATCAGTGAAACAGCCATCAAAATTTAAGAAGATATGATTGAGACTTTGGACTGCAGGTTTAGGATTTTACACAAAGATAATGGAATCGATCACAAACAACCCTTTCAGATAGTGTCTTAGTTCCCAGTTGATGTCTGCTGTAGTACTAGAGAGGGATTCTAAACACAAATCATATTAATTAGCAACAGTGAAGCCTCACCAAGCCTGATTCTTGTCCTATCTAATCAGTGCCAATTCTCTGAAGATAACAGTAAAGGAGAGAAGGCAAGCTTTTGTGGAGCAAAAAATGCATCCGTGTCTGTACGTGTGAGGATATAGTAAAGTGAGGGAGAATAATTGCTTTCTTATGTCCACAGATATATGTATTTACTATAGTTATTTTTTAACCCATTTCCCATTTGCCCTGAAGAGTACTCGCCAGCAGCACTTACAGCTCCAACGTGTACCCCGAGATAACTCATGGATTACAGTCCTAACCTTACCTCCATAGTCTGCCATGAAATATCTCACTTTTATTATTTTTGCATCACCCTAGTATACTGATAGTCTTTGGAAACAATGACATTCTTTTTATAGCATTCTGTTTTTAGTAGTGGTATTTCTATTTACAAAATATAGTAATTCTCAATTGCTGAAAATGTCAAATCCTATGAAACATAGCGTTCCTATGTGTAATGTTAAATAAATATTGGCAGAGAGCTGCACTTTTTTTTTTTTTCTAAACAGAAGAAGGGTTAAAATGTAATTGAGTAAACTAATTTCCTCACTGGTTATTCTCAGTTCCTTTTAAACCCACAAAATGTCCACTCCTTCATAATTATATCTGACAGAATTACGTCTTGGGGATATCTATGCTAGTGGTGTGAACTCTCACCTCTTCTATATTACATATGTATATTTTTTACTTCTGTATTGTCTTAGATTCAGAGTCCACACATATGGCCTTCTGTCCATTTTTTACATTTTTTAAAGAAATAAAATGTTCAAATCATGATGATACCTATTCCTCCCTTCTCTTTTAAAAATATGATGTAGTTGAATTTAGAAAATAAAATCCTATGACTTGAAGAAGTGGAAACAAAATAGGAAACTAATTTTATTCTTTCCAAAAGTAAGTTTTAAGAAAGATACCGTGATGGAATCAAACTTTTAAGCTGGGTGTTAATTCTCGGAATCAAATACAAAATTAAATATATCCTTTTATCTCAACTGTTACAGATTATTTATAATTTGTTCAAGTCTTAAGAAGCTTTTAACATCTAAAACCAATGGGGCTACTTTCCCTCAAGGACAGATCTTTACTTAATGTGATCTTGATCTCCATTGCAATCGATTTCTCTGTTTCTGAGTTTGCTATCAATCTGAAGCATTTGAAAATAAAAAGGCAGAATATTATTTCCATCTATTTCCATTCTTGCCTTATCATAAGGTTCCACCAACTGAGTGGATAAACAGATGAATCAGATCTAGATATCACAGTTATGGGTAAGCAGCATGGCTTTAGAAGCTGTTTATCTATTTTTCTTCTCTTACTTGTAGGAAATGTATTCAATATTAATAATATCTCAGGTATTTTGCATCCAGGACTAAGGAATTAGAAAAAAAAAAAACTATGTAGTACAATAATACCTTAAGTTTCCCATTTATAAATGTTGTTGACTTTCCTCTGAGGCAATATCTATACAGCAACTCAATATCACTTTGAAAGTTAAAAAAAATTAAGTAATGGAATTAATCACAAAGATGCCCATATCATTTACACTCAGTCTTAGTGTCCGTTTTCACTGAAACCCAGAAGATTTTTGCACTAACCATTTAGTTCTTGTATTTTTCACCTAAAACCAATATTATTCCTAAAGCTATAGAACATGTATTGGATTGCTTTTCAATCATTTGACAGTATTTCCTAGTGACAATGCTAGGAAATACTCTCAAATGATTGCCAATTTTGAAGTAATTTATTGAGAAAATCCAGCTTTCGTTGTCAATTAATTTAAATGTAAACTTAAATTTAATTAGCTCCTACTAGATACTCACTTTGTGCTAAGGTAATAAACTTTCAAGTGAGGTTTATTTTTTTAAACCTTCATAGCAATTTTAAGATATAAGTATATTTTTTATATTGTAAGATGAGAAAAAGGATGGTGAGAAAATACATGATCAGCCAATAATTAAGTAGAGGATTGTGGATGTCTGGGTGTAGAATTACAGAGGTTTTGTTATTATTGCTTATTTTCTTTTTTTGTGGCTTAAAATTTTTCTAAGATAAACATGTACTAAGTTAAAGATAAAGCATATTCACTTTTTTTTTTTAAATTGGTGCCTATTTTACTCATTTTTTCCTCAGTGGTGATGATGTCAAAATTAGAGATCCAGTATCTTTAAGTATCTAGTGAGATGCAGGGTATTTTCACTCTGAAATGTGTCAATGAAAGCAGCTATTACAATAAGCAAATCTTTTTTCTCCTTCATTCCCCTCCCCTTTTCTTTCCTTTTTCCTTTCCTTCCTTCCTTCCTTCCTTCCTTCCTTCCTTCCTTCCTTCCTTCCTTCCTTCCTTCCTTCCTTCCTTCCTTCCTTCCTTCC
>NW_006439192.1:7047537-7083901 GCF_000325575.1 Pteropus alecto
TTCCTCCCTCTGCCCTCCTGCCTTCCTTCCTTCCTTCCTTCCTTCTTTCCTTCCTTCTTTCCTTCCTTCCTTCCTTCCTTCTTTCCTTCTTTTTTCCTTTCCTTCATTTTTTTTCATGTCATCAAAATCTCACCATTGCCAAGATGCAAACTCTGTTTCAAATTGGGCAAGCCAGTATAAGAATAACAGATGATAATGTCTGGCCTATTTAAATGAGTATTTTCAAGAAACTCTCAACTCAGAATAAATATTATTACAATAATGTATGTAAAAAAAGAACACAAATCAAATTAATGGGCCTATATATGCACACAAATTTAGAATGGAAGGGTGGTAGTGTTTGCCATGTAACACTATTGAAGTTGAATGCTTAATTACCCAATAGGTCAGGATTAGAGAGAATATTATTGAAATAAACAACAGTTTGATATCATTGTTTAAATATTTTATTAACTGTTTAATAGGACTGAGAAAGTAAAGATAGACAATTTTGCTGTGTAATTACCAAATAATACTGAAGATTAAATGTGAGAAAAGGCTTGCAAAACTCTCAGAGGGGTTACATTTGCATGAGGGAAATAACTTTATTATTTAAACTATGATTTGCTTTCTTTATAGAGTAATTTTCTTCAATTTTTCTATAGATGATGTTGGCTAAGAAGATTAAGAGAAATAATTTAAAGCTCTACTACTTTCAGCTGAGACTGTTCACATAATTTTAACCACAGTTAATGTGACCCCAAACATTGTAACTGTTCTATATTATCTTCTTTTCTATATTTTAAAAAGTATTTAAATTTCTTAATCAATTAAGCACCCAGTTATCTTTGATCAATGCAGTAGCAGGAGTCATTGCATTAGACTTGGTTTCTTTACTTTTAATAAATCGAATTTTTCAATATTGAGTGAGTTCCCCTAGAGTCACTGGGAAACCTTAACCTAAATTTATGATTCATATTGTGTGCCCCTTTCCTGTATTTAGGAAAATGAGAATTTCTAAGGTATCCTGAAAGTTTCTTGTCCAAGAGGATTCCATTGAAAGCTAAAATTAAAGGCTTTATGCTAATCAATCACTTCACTTTTCTAAAGAAACATCTTTTCTTCACTAACATTTTCTAACATTGATCATGGTCTTGCATCAGAAACTCACCGACTCTTAGGTTAGGTATAGAAAGGAACTTTCATGAAACTGTAAACTGAAACTAAATATGCTATCTCAAAAATTAAATATGGTTTTGTTTCATTTTATTCTACAGTTAGAAAGATAGAGTCTTGATATATCTTACCAAATGTCATGTTTCTAATCAGCAAAGCTGAGCCTAGAATACCTCATCTCTTTAGCTCTCTGTGTCTTCCTTTTTTCCCTTTTTGCTTCCTGTTTCCTGTCCATTATTCATCAGCAACCACTTCCTTCTTTTATCCTGTGAAAGCTACCATTTTCTTCCATCTATAGTCCAGCTTTAGTTATTAGATACCTAGAGGGGGCTCAGTCTCAGACAGAGGCTTATTTGTCGTCATCATTTGTGGCTTTGTTTTTAATCTGAGTGTGATGGCAGACAAAATCCTATTATAATTCACAGTGGGTCTCTTGAAGGCATATGGTATGCTATAGTAAAATGATTAACACTATTACTTCTGTGGTCACCTAGAATGAGTTCTCATTGACAACAAGACTCATGTCAGGGATGGACGTTATAAACACACTTCCTCTTGTCAGTTCTGTCCTGGTTCTTGATACAGCTGAGTTCCTAATGTGCTACCAGCAGTGACTAACCTTGAGCCTATTTGTGGTACCACAACTTTCAGGGGACAGCTAGGTCCTTGGTGGCAGGGTACTTACCTGGACCCCTTTGATCACAGAGAGAGCACCATTTGTCCTCAAAGAATAGGTGTTAATTCTATATTTGAATTTTCTTTTTTTCTTTCACTCACCTTCCAGCACAATTATATGAGAGAAACTTTCTGGATGCTGTGGAATCTCAAATTATACTTAGTCTTACTAACTGACTTAATTTACAGTGAAAGAAGGTAGGCAATAAATGGATGCTTATGGGATTCACTGATCATACCTAATATATCATTACCCAGAAGCAGCTGGTCTTGTAGATTAGTGGAATCGCCTATTAAAGGCACCATTATGGCACCAGCTAGAAGGCAATACCTGTGAGTTTGAGGCATTATCTTTAGCACGTAGCATAATATCTGAAAATACCTCCAACATACACTACTATTTTCGCCACAGGTCATATACAAGATCAAGGGAAAAAAAAACAGAGAAATGGTGTGAGATCACTCACAATTATTCCTACAAAAGTAAAAAAAAAAAAAAAAAAAAAATTGCTTCCCATCTCAGTGACCTTGGGCTAATGATTAGAACCAAGTAGAGGAATGCTATCATTGGAAAATATCACAATAATTCAAATGAAATGGGGGACGGCACTGCAGTTTAAACCTCCTCATATCACTGATAGAGACATGAGTCTATGGTCATGCCACCCTGAACATGTCCGATCTCATCCGATCTTGGAAGCTAAGCATGGTTGGGCCTGGTTAGTACTTGGATGGGAGACCATGTAGGAATACCAAGTGCTGTAGGCGGAAAAAAAAAAAAAAAAATGACATGAAAGAGTTGTATGGTAGATTGTATAGGTTCAACCTGACTATCAAGAGGAAGTAGTGTGGGCCACTCAATGAAGCAGAAGAGAGTGTGAATTGAACCCAGGGGATCACCAGCAATGCTTCGTGTTATTTCATGCAAGGGCAAAAGTGCATGGGACTCTTCTATAAGCTCAAACAGGCCAGAACACAAAGGCTTAGATTCCTTCAGGAATAAAAGTTTGGACTACTTCACCAGGTAAAAAACAAAACAAAACAAAAGAAAAGACCATCTAAGATACCAAATGAAGGTAAATATATAATAGAGAAGGAGTGTAATACATGTCATCAACTACCTTGGATCCAGGTGCAGAATTGAGGACTGTAGTCACTCTCTGTGAACTGCATAGAAATCAGAGGAAACAGCAGCATGTGGCAGGCATAGATGGGATCTAGAGGCAGGCAGGCTGCCTGGATTGCAGACTGGTTTACTAACTTGTTAAAAGATTAGCCTCCTAATCTTTCTGTGCCTGTTTTGTCCCTTTAAATTGTGCATAATAATGACATCTACTTCTTAAAATTACTATTAATATTACACGGGATAGTGTACAAACAAGCACAAATTAATTGCTTAGTAAATTTTATTTATTAACTAGTAGTAGCTATTATATTATTTATCGCTATTTCTCTTTTCCTCCTTTAATCTCAAAAATCTATTTATGTAGTTTGACAATGCTCTCTTGTTTATCTATCCCTTTCTCTACTATTTAAAATAAGATTTGTTTGTTCTATTTAGTTAAGATTGCTAAATATTGATGATATAATAGCAAAATTAGTAGAGAAATGGACATCTTGAGATTCCAGGCTTGCAGCTATAGATAGTAAGTGGTGTATGAAGCTACATACTGTAAAATTTTGGATTGTCTTCTTTTAGGGAGGAGGTATTATCGTTAATAACAGAGTAACTGAATTTGAGAACTTTATTTTTATATACTTCAATATTTCCAGAAGTGTAAGTGTAGAAAAGAGGAAACATGGATTTTGGCAGTCCAAGTATTGGATCATTGTGGATGTTTGCCTTATTCGATCCCCAGAATTCCATTCTAATTCCTTTTAAAGGAGTTTCTTCTGTGAGTACGTCTAGTGAGGCACATGGAAGTCTATGTGTCTGAGAGTCCCTCTCATTTTCCTCAGCGAAGGGTGCTACTGTGACTTAGGTTTGGATATTTAGTTACTCAGACCTGGAACTTTGACTCTTTTGAAAGTACTACAGACAAAGGGTTAATAATCTTTTACTGATTGTAGCAAGTATCTTCCCACCCTATGGCCTGCTTCTTCTTATCACTCTTTACCTTCAGGCAACTGGGGGAAGGACATGGGAATAAACATGGAAAGGCTGAAACCAATGGAAGATACCAACCTCCAGTGACTAAAAGGTCAAAGTGGGTGAGTGTGCCTTGTGACTCTATAGGTCAATGAGCGAATTAATATCCTGACAGGAGGAATAAATAAAGAGATAGAGATAGTGAGGAGAGGAGGAAAGAGAAAGTAACATAACATTTTCTATCATTTAAAACCTGTCAACCTTTCACAATATCTCCAAAACTGACTAAGGTCTAAGAAAATGCAGATACAATTTTTTTTTTTTTTAAAGAAACATTTAAAGGCCACTAGGGGAGGAGAAAGTCAACTTCAAAAACACAACCAAAGAGAAGAGATGAAAGCCTCATCATGAAAAGCACTTCACCTCTCCTTGGCATGACTTCAGAAAATACATTGGTCCATCAGGGAGCTAGGTGGTGAAAAACATTTGACACTCTTGGAAAGGACTCTGCTCCTAGAGAAAATCAGAAGAGGCCAAGTGCTTTTTGTCAAAATTAATCCAACAGATAATTGTTTCCATGTTTAACAGCTAATTTAGAGTTTATCTTTTAACAAAGCAGCAGATACTGCACACGAAATACTAGATTGGATAGATGGCATATATAAGCAGTTGGATTCTAGTTCTGCTTTTAGGTTATTTGTTCATTTTCTCTAGTCCTCAATTTTCCAATATGTAAAATGAGTGGAAAATCTGTGTTCTACCTATATAGTAGAATAGATTTTTATATTAAATAATGTAAGTGACAGAAGTGCATATATATTTTAAGCTGTATAGAACAAAATGGTGATTTTCTTAGTAAGTTTTAAATATGCAACTTCTCAAACCTGACTTAAGCAGAAGAACATATATATGGAATGATCACTACACAGCCTGGGGGGCATATATACCCTGTGGAGCTTTGCTGGAATGATCATAATCTAATCTCAAGAATAAGGGGCTAAACCTGTTAGAAATGATTTTAAAAAATGGTCTTTCTCATTCACATTCTCACTCATCTGTACAGACTTTGAGGAAAATCTTTTATACTAGTTATTATAGGCATTTCTCCCGTCTGTGGCTGGGCATAGGCTGGTCTGTAGTTTAGAAATGGAAAACTTAAAAAAAGGTCGGGTATTATCATGGCATTACCTCTGGTTTTAACCAATACCAACCTGAGCAGGCTTAGCACTTCACTACTCTGCCACAACTCCACAAAGCATCGTAAAAACAAAACAAAACAAAACAATTGTTTAACTAAGAACCTCATTGGGAGGAAAAAAAAAAGCAAACAACTTAAATTCTTTTTAAACATTGCTATTATTGCCCAAAGACCCCTCAGCCACCAATACTTGGATTTAACCCAAGAGTGTGAGTGCCTGGTTGCTGGCGCTTGCGCTCTCCCTCCCTCCCTCTCTTTCTCTCTGTCTCTCTCTCCCCCTGATCACCAGTGGTCCCACAAGCCCTGGAGCTCCAGTTCCAGTTCTTATCCAAGTATTAATCTCACACTATCAGGTATCATCCCATGGAGAATTCTGCTGTTAGGAAAAATAAACTTTTTCTCAAAGAGCTATTTCAGCCCTTGTAGTTCCACAACTGTTCCATCCAGCCCTTGGGCATGGCATTGCAAATTCTCTTTGACCTACTTTGAACCTCTGTGGGAATCAGGCACGTAGAAGAGTTAAATTTCTGGCTTATTTTGCTTTGGTAAAGCCAAACCAAATGAGCTTTGAACAGAAGTGATATACCTGTTGACTGAGCATTTACTTGCTGGTGTTCCTACTCTCCAGAGTTCTGTTTTTTCCCCTTTGCCATAGCAATGGTCCAGCTAAAGAATGAGTTATGAATCGTTCTATCAATCTAGATTCTAGGGTTATGGAATGTGACCACAGCCCCCAGCTGACAATTGGTGAACATGTAATATAGAATTAAAAAAAGCAAAACAAAACAGACAAAAAGCAACTTAAAAAACTTTGGTCTTGTAAGCCATTAACAATCTGAGAGTCGTTTATTATAGAGTATAGCCTCTTTTATAAGATTGCACAATCTTCATTCTCAGAAAGTCTAAGCCCATCTATAACAGCTTTTTAGTTGTCCCTAATTTGTTGCTGATTTTGGAGGCAATTGCCTTCCCAGATCCAAAGTTCCTCCCTCAAGCCCTAGGACCCTTTGAAAATACTATTTTCTCCCAAAAATGTCTTGAAAGGCAGAACAAAAAATATTATAAAACTCGTTTTTTAATTTCTTAAATTTTTATCTCAAAGAAAATCCTTTTGTCCTGTGTTTTTCATGTTCTAATAAATAGAAATTTTCTAAAGGACAAAAAATATTTCCAGGAAAAATCTTCTAAGTTAAATTTCATGTAAAATTATTGTTTATTGGTAACCTATACTGTTTGATTCTTCGGGAAGTACAGAGGGTTAAAGTCTGAGTTTTTAATTAGTAAGAGATGAGTCTGAATTTCCAGTTAATAAATTACAAGAGAATGAGTTTGAACAAGTTATATAACATGTCTGAGTTTGATTTCTTCTTCTATAAAATGGGGACAATTGTAAAACTCTCAAAGGTATTGTGAGGATTAAATTAGGTAATGCACTTTAAATCTTATTTATAGTATCTGTCAAATAGTAAATGTTCAACAAATAGTAGCTATTATTATTATCTTGTAGTTTGGAAGATAGCCTGAAATAGTCATATGTTCACTGCTAAAGAAACATTTATGGCAGAAAAAAACTCTATATTTACCTAGGAAAAGTTTATATGCACTTTTTATTATATATATATATATATATATACACACACACAGAGATATATATACATATACATATGTGTATATATATAACAAATAGCATTGTTCTTATCACAATACTCTGAATAATACCATTATAAATATATATGTTTCAAATTCAGCCCTCATGAAGTTATAGTAGCAACATTCTAAGAGTTTCTATGGTTAAAACAAAAATATGCCATTGTGAGCTGTAAAAGTAATTTTGTTGTACAACTCATATATAAATGAAGGATAATGTATATGGATTTTTAGAAAATTCACCTTTTATAGCTTGAAGAAAATATTCAAATGAAATTGAAAAGCCAATTCTATTAGAGGGGGCACATGTTGTGGAAAGGTGGCTAAACAGTTTTTTTTTTGTCAACTTATTTTCTGTAAATTGCTCTTCCTACATCTTTTAGATCTTTTTCCTCATTTCCTCTCCTCTGTCTCCCATAACCACAAAATCTCATGAAGATACTCGGAGAACAAATACAAAGCAAGGGAGAAAGAGAGAAAGCACAATTGAATGAGCATCCATTGAGAAGCAATATATCATGATTTTTCTAGGTACTTTCCATTTGTTAGCTTATTTCATATTCATAATTATTCTCTGAAATATGTATATTCTCCCTTTTGTATAGATAAGTACTCTGAAGTCTTATGAAGGGAGGGAAAAGTTCCCAGTAAAATTCCTGGGATCTTATATCTACTCTAAGCTACCGTTTGCATGGAAACCTAGGTTGACACGAAAGCCATTTCACACTGCTAGTGTTCATTATTTAAGATTAGTGATGAAGATCTTGAGGTCACAATAAATCACTCTCCTCTCAACTATGCCTGCCATCTTTGCCTTGGGACAAGATCCATGGAAAACAGTTCTTTTCCAAAACAAAAAACAGTATTTGGCAAACTTTTGTGCTGTCACTCTAAGCAGAGTGAAATCTTCTTTGGTTTTGACCCCAAAAGCCATATTTCTGTGTCCTATGTTTAAATGAGAGTTTACCAAAAGTAAGTACATATTTGGCCTTCTCAATTAACTAAGTCATTGCTAATTGGTCATCTAATACGCAATACTTACAGATAACCCTTTCCAAACCTCCTTTAAAACAAACTCATCTTGCTATACATCTAAATGTATTTTTAAAGGTCTGTTCCCCCTTTGATCATCAAAGCTAAAACATCTTTATAATTTCTTTTATCTGGCACCAAATTAATTATAAAAGCTGTATGTTAATATTAATATTGCTTCACTGTAGATTAATGGCTTTTATTACCTTTGAATCAAACATTTCCATTTTATGACAAAACTTCACAGTACAATTCAGAAAATCCAAGCTGATAAATTTAGGTAAAGATTTAAGTGGAAGTGTTTTATCTTTTAATCATTCAACCAAGCTCCAGTTCAGTAGCATAATCTGCTTAAACTGCACGAGTCCTCACATCCACAGGAATCAAATGAAAGCAAGGTTTATGACATTTTTCAGTCATTTTCACCAGTAATTCTCTTTGATGGATTGCTGGGATTCACAGGGCTGGGAGGAATTACTGCCTACCAGCCATTCAGCCAAATCTAGAATGCTTTAGTGCAATTCCAATATTACCCCTTCCTTCATGGCTGCAAGACAGCTAGTATAGAAGTTTTCTGTGAATCCATCATATTGTTCTCCCAGAAGTAGAAAAAGAGAAAAAAATACCATATAAGATAAATGCAATCTGATGTGCACTTTACCTAGTTTCAAGAGGAGCAATATCTGATTAAATATTCCAACATGGATTTACTTGTACAGTTTTAGCTTAACGAATGTTAAGAGAGAACTGGCTGTGCTGAGGCTGCTTCCTTTTTTGGCACCAAACCCTCATAACAGGGATGGACATGAATCCTGAATGTCTAGACTTTCTTCCTGTCCAGTGTTACTTTAAAGAAGAGCAGCAGGAGAGGTATTGAAGCCACCCCGCTTGGTGGAACCACTTCTTTCTCAGTCTACTGCTTTTCATAGGCTGGTCTGCATGCAGTGGGTAAAGGATCACATGAGAGGATCTTTATTATGAAACTCATGTTGCTAAGAGCTTCAGTAGCAAAACAAATTGCCAAAGAATTGCCTCTTGAGAACTGGTTAGGCAGAGTTTGGTATTGAGGTGGCTTAGGACTTCAGGGTGGGCCAAAACTAAGACTGATTTAAGGTCTGATTATACGATTAGCAGGTATGGAATGTCTGTGGGTCATGAAAAGATTAAGCAAACACTAATCTTCTATAGTCTTTCTTTTATCCTCTTTACTTTTTTTTTTTTTTTTACCTTTCTCTCCTTGTATTTATTCCTTTTTCTTATTTATTTTTTACGCTTTTATTTTCCCTTTTATTTTCATTTTTCTCTATCCTTTTTAGGTACCACATGGAAGTCTTATTGAAAATTGCTTTCCATTATAATGCTACTGATGTATTTTTGTTTCTTTCTTTTGACTGTGGCAAAGAGTGCAGGTGGCACAAAGAGCCCGTATCTCACTGAAGATCACATGGCCAGAAACATTTTTTTAAAGGAAACAAATTTGAGAATTGCTGCTCTTGTCTTAGTTATTGTAAACCCTGTCTTTTTACTTGTTCCTAAAAGCTTAAGGCTTTGAAAACTGGGCAAATTTATGTTTAAACTGTGAATCTGTCACTTTAAACAATAAAAACAACAATAGATGCATAGATGATATATAAAAATCACATTGATTGCCAAGAGGCTGACCCTTGATTGAGCCTCTTTTGTAAGAGTGCAGTTAGATTTCACATGTAACAGTACTAAACATGTTTTTCTGGTGAACAACGTAGCCTTGTTCATAAGTTTCAAAACTTTCTTATGAAGTTAATGTTTGCATACTATTCTGTGAGAAAAAAAAGATATGCTCTGGGATATAGACATTCCACTATTTTGGAAAAAGAATGCTAAGATAGGAAGTATATTCTTAATATGCCAAATTGAACATCCAGCTCTCATTTATAAAACTATTTTATTCATTTAAATGACAGATTTGCCATTAACCAATTTGGGGAAAGACAGTTCATCTCTTTGGGCCTCAATTCTCTTTCTTGAAAGGCAGTAATCAGACTAAGTCATCATTTACATTCCTTCAAGCTCTAGCATTCTGACTCTAAGGGCAAATTGGTGGGAACCCTAAATACAATACCATAACTTCGCTACTCTTTAAAAGTACCAGATGGCATAGACTTTGACTAATCAAACTATTTTATCTAACATTTTTACTTTTCATCAACACTAATGTTAATAATAGTTTTTACTCGGTTGCCTTTCGTCTTTGCTTGGGCCACATTCCTGGTCTGGGCATAGAAGTAAAGGGAGTAACCAAAGGAAGAATAAAAATGAAAAATTTTGAATGTTCACTTTGAGCCATATTCTGGCTAGACAAAGGTGCATAAATTTCACAATAGTTTGTTGGTAGAGCATTCTTAAATTGAATATATCCATGAAAAACTGAGAGTCAAGGGTCAGCTAACTCATTCAAGGTCACGATGTAATTGAGTAATATAACCAAGATTTGAAACAAGGCTGATTCATTTCAGCACCCCGACTATACTACCTCCTAGAGCCTGGTCATTAGAGCTCTACTGCGGCCTCTGGGGTCCTTCTGGGCTCATTTCCAGATTGAGATTTGTTTTACATGTCTTTAGAGACACAGAATGAAGACTTAAGCCCTATGTAGGGTAGGCCATTTCTCCTGTCAAAGGGCAGAATTGCAAAAATTAAATAAAAAACATGCCACACTTCTACTTCAAGCTGATGTACTTGTCACCTCCACTTACTTATATTTTATTGGTCAAAGTAAAGTCACATAGGTAAGTCCAAAGCCAATGGCACCTGGATGTATATTTTATCTGCTGAGAAAGCATGGCGGTCTCATGCCAAATAGATTGAATTAAATATGCTACTGGAAGCAAGGAATAGCTGGGAAAAAATTATGTATCTATTTTGTGAAACCAAGGAATATCGGTTGATGAAGAAGGTTTGCAAATTCTTATTTATTTTCTTAGAGATCATCAAGAACAGGAAGAATGAACAGCTTAATTTCCATTTTTGAAACTCTACCTGAAAACAGGGCTGGCTATATAATCACTATACCACAATCATAATATAAATGTCATTTTTCTGTAATTTGAAAAAGGAAATATTAAATAAACATTAATGTTCTTCCTGAGATGTATTTATAATTCCCACTTAATCTACCCATTTA
Organism: Pteropus alecto; assembly: GCF_000325575.1. Classification (NCBI taxonomy): domain Eukaryota; kingdom Metazoa; phylum Chordata; class Mammalia; order Chiroptera; family Pteropodidae; genus Pteropus; species Pteropus alecto. The sequence continues at coordinate 7,058,497 of NW_006439192.1, forward strand.
CCCAATGGATCGCCTCTCTTTATGAAATAAACACATTATTTTAATGATTACATCTTGGATTCCATGTTATGTGTATTCCACCCTCCCAAAAGGCAAGACACTGTTGATGTTACAGGAAACCAAATTCTCATTGTTCATGTCTCGCCATGAGAAAATTTCATTTTTAGGCGGAGACATTCTAAATCCAAATAAACCGTACCTTGTTCTTTCTTAAATTTTTCCATAATGTCATTCTCTTTGTCTCTCTCTCTCTCATTCTCTCTGTCTCTGTCTCTGTCTCTGTGTGTGTGTGTGTATGTGTGTGTGTGTGTGTGTGTGCTCGCGTGTGTGTAAAGAAAGTATGTTGGAATCTCGACTGTTGATTTCTAGTGAGCTAACCTCACATGGTAAGGTGACAGCAACGTCCAACTTTAAACTTCCCCACTCTTGTTTTCACTTCAGGTTCTACTCTCTTTAATCCAACTGCAAAGAACAAAAACTACCCCTAGCTTCCAAGGAGGCTGTTCACATTAAGGGTTTGCAGAGCTGAGTTTGTTTATCTGCCACACAAAAAATATTTGTCTCTCAGCAACAAATGAAAGCCACCATATTGAGGTCACTCTAATCACTCAACTGTATCCAAGAAATAGCCTTCTAAAATGAACCTTTTCCTCCCCTCTTTTAATTATGATTTGTTCTTTTACACTTAAGAGATTAAACTGAATGAGCTAAGTCCAGGTAGAGAAATGGCAGCTTTAAAGTGCATTGAGCCAGTGCTTAAACAAACACAATGATAGTTTAAAATTTTTTTTACCATGACTTAAAGTGAGCTAAGAATTTACAGAGATATTAGTTTCATTTTTTTAAAGGTTGGTTTAAAATCATAGCTGCTTCCTATGTCACCAGGCATAACAAAAAAGGGAGAAAACAGACTTGTTTTATAGATTATGAAAGGCAACTTAAACAGATTGCATTAAATTTAAAATGGTATATAATGAATTTCAGGGAGACTGGTGTTCAAAATCAAATCACCACTGTGAAATATTAATAATTATTATCAATGGTAAAAGTTACTTCATACATACAAAGTTTTATGGTTGTAAAGCTTCTTAAATTGCATCATTGCCTTTGATCCTCTTTGAAACTCTGAAAGATAGAGCAATAGCTTTTTTTCCAAATAAAGGTATTAGAAATACTTCTCACACATTAGTTGACTTCATTTGTCTAATATCTGTAAGATTCTGTAACAATTTCATGTGTAAATCAACATTTGTGACAATTTAAACTGATTTGTTTAAAGTTTAAGTTTTCTCTTTTTAAGGATAAATATATGTATTTCCTTCCGAAGGAAGTTGTATAAACAAGACTGATAAGAGAATAGTTAAATTACTTAATAAAACACTATTTAACTAGTGTTTTAAAATACTTAAAAACACTCATTGCCTATATAAAAATTGATAGACCAATTAAAAGTCATATTAATTAACTCACCAAACTCATTTCCTTTGATATCTCTATTAAGATATAATCTGTGTGGACATTCTTCTCCTGCTCGGACATTTTAGAAATTCTATTCAAATTTAACATTATTTGCTTAGATATCAGTTAGAGATAGCTTTGCATACGTAATGTTAGGCCAAAGAATTATTTCCTTGAATACCAAGAGCTCACAAAAAGTAAAAATTAGCTACACTCCTTATTTATATAAGACACCATGAACTCAAACCATCAGATTATTTCTTTGACTGTTATGAGACATGTTTAGTGTGTCTTTATAACAAATAAATAAACAAAACAAAATTCCATTTTGTGCACAATCTCCTACTCCTCCTTCTCCTTCCCCTTCTCCTCCTCTTCCTCCTTCTCCTCCACCTCTTTCCCCTTCTCCTCCTCTTCCTAACGTTTTTTTTCTTGGTACAGAGATTTCACACATGCACTCTGCCACCATACGTGCATAGCCTCTCCCATTTTAAACAGTTCCCACCTGAGTGGCACATTTGTTACAATTGACGATACTACATTGACACATCATTATCACCCCCAACTTGTAAAACTATAGTACGATATCACAAGTAGGATATTGACATCGATAGAATCAAAATACAGAATACTTCTGTCATCATAAGAATATCTCATGTTATCCTTTTATAACAACACTCACTTTTCTCCTTCCTCCACTCCTTCCTTAATCCCTGGCAATAGCTAATTTATTCTTAATTTCTACAAATTTGTCATTTAAAGAATAAAATATACATGGAATCATACAGTATGCAAATCAAACAGTATGGAAATTCAAAATTAGATTCATCTTATTTACTAAAATTCCCTGGAGATTTATACAGGTTGTTATGTGTATCAATAGTTTATTTCTTTTTATTATACAATAGTATTCCATAACATTAATGTACCACAGTTTAATCATAACTTACATTGAAGGACATCCGGTTTGCTTTGATTTTTGACAATTATGAATTAAATTCTATATACATCTGTAAATAGGTCTTTCCTGTACATGTGAACATCTTCATTTCTCTGGTACAAAGTCCAAGAGTACAATTGCTGAGTTATAAGGTAGTTGCATGTTTAATTTTTTGAGAAACTACCAAACTGTGTTCTAGAGGGGCTATACACCATTTCACATTTCCACCATTATCATTTTACATTCCTGTTAGCAGCATGAGTGATCCAGTTTCTTCACACTCACTAGCATTTAGTGTTGTCACTATTTTTAATATTAGGTCATTCTGATTTCTGTGTAATAATATTCTCTTGTACTTTTAATTAGCATTTACCCAATACATCATAACTTCGAAAATCTTTTCATATGCTTATTGCCACATCTATATCCTTTTTGGAGATATATGTTTGTCTCTTTTTCAAGTTAGATTTTTTTTAGTATTTTATATATATATTTGTTGGGTTTTGAAAAATAATTATATAAACATCTATAGATATATGTGTAGATATATAATTATATACACTATAGGTATATATGCATATGATTATAGATATATAGATAGATATAATATTTTAGTTACTACTGTTTTGTCAGATATGTGATTTACAAATGCTTTCTTTCTACTCTCTAGTTAGTTTTGTTATGCTCCAAACAGGGTCTTTCACAGAACAACTATCTTGAATTAATATGAAGTTTAATTTATCATTTTTTTCCTTTTATGAATCTTGCTTTTGGTTTTAAGTTAAAGTACTCCTTGCTTAGCCTTGGATGCCAAAGATTGTCTTCAGTTTTTTTCTAAAAGTTTTGTAGATTTACATTTTACACTTATGTATAAGAACCATTTTGAGTTAATCTTTTTATAAGGTGTGAGATTTAGTTCAAGGTTCATTTTTTTGCTTGTGGATGTCCAATTGCTCTAGCATCATTTGTTGGAGTCTATTTGCACTCTATTTTGTTGTTTTTGTACCTTGTAAAAAATCAGTTGAGCATATTTATTTGGGTCTATTTATGGGTTCTCTATTCTGTTCCATAATTTATGTGTCCATCTCTCCACCAATACCATACAGTCTTGATTACAGTAGCTATACAATCTTAAATTGGTAGTCTGATTTCACCCAATATATTCTTATTTTTAAAAGTTGTTGTAGTTCCTTTATTTTTACATAAAATTTTAGAGAAGTCTTGTCTATACACACACTAAATATTTTTTTTCTAGGATTTTGATAGAAAGTGCATTAAACCTATCAATTTGGGGAGAGAGATATCTTTACTATGTTAAGTTTTCCAGTTCACCAGCATGGTATATTTTTCTGTTTAGATCTTGATTTCTTTTGTCAGCATTGTTTAGTTTTCAGCATACAAGTCCTGTACATGCTTTGAGATATTTCTACCAAAGTATTTCGTATATTTATCAATGATAAATGATAATATATTTTTAATTTTAGTGTCTATGTGTTCAGTGCTAATAAATAAAAATAAAATTGATTTTTCTATGTTTATCTTTTTTTTCTTGAGGTATAATTGACATATAACATTACGTTAATTTCAGGTGTACAACATTCTATGTTTATCTTGTATCCTGCAATCTTGCTGAACTCACTTATAGATTCTAGGAGTGTTTTTTTTTTTTTTTTTTCTTTTGGACTTTCTACCTAGGCAATTATGTCATCTGCCAATATGAGCAGATTTATTTCTTCCTTTACAACCTATATTCCTTTTATATCTTCTTATTGTCTTATGGTATTTGATAGACTTCAACATTTATGTTGAACAAGAGTGGTAAGAGTAGACATCCTTGTCTTCCTGATCTTAGCAAGAAAGTGTTCAGTCTTTCATCATTAACTATAATGTTAGTTGTAGGTTTTTTGTAGATGTTCTTTATCAAGTTGAAGAAGTTCCTCTTCGTTGCTATTTTTATTGTGAATATGTGTTAAATTAGGTCAAATCCATTTCTGCATTGATTAATATGATCATATGATTTTTATAAATATATTGGATAACATTAATTAATTTTTTAATATGGAGCCAGCCTTGCATCTATGAAATAAGTTCATCTTAATCATGATGTATAGTACTTTTTCCTATGTTGCTGAAATCTATTTGTTAATATTTTATTTAAAAGAATTTTGTTTACATTCATGAAAGAAAGATATCGGTCTGTAATTTTAGCTTTTGTACCCTCTTTTTCGAGTTTTATTATAAAGGTAATACTAGCTTCATAAAATGAATTGGGAAAGTTTCCTTCTCTTCTATTTTCTGGAAAGGATTGTGTAGAATTAGTGTTACTTAATTTTTAAATATTGAATATAATTCTCCAATGACATCATCAGGGGCTAGAAGGTTTTTTTTTTTTTTGAGATTTAAATTTCAGAATTTAATTTCCTTAGTAGTTATAGGGAAATTCAAGTTATCTATTTTTATATTAGGTGAGTTGTGGAAGTTTGTATTTTTTGAGGCATTGATCCATTTCTGCTAAGTTGTCAAGTTAATGTATGTAGAATTGTTTGTAGTATTCTTTTATTATCCTATTGATGCAGTTATATCCTCTGTTTAAGTACTAATATTAAAAATTTTTGTCTTTTTTTCATTGACAGTTTTACTAGAGAGATTTCAATTTTATTAATCTTTTCAATAACTCAGCTTTTATTTCATTTATTTTCTCTTGTTTTTATGTTGTCAATTTTATTGATTTTTGCTCTGATATTTATTCTTCCTTATGCTTGTTTTATTTAGGCTTATTTCTTCTTTTTCTAAATTCTTGAGGTGGGAACTTAGAATACTTATTTGAGATTTCTAAAAATACATGCACTAAGTAGTATAAATTTTCCTCCAGCACTGCTTTGGCTATATCATACAAAATTTGATATGTTTAATTTAATTTTTATTCAGTTCAATGTATTTTTTAAAATTTCCCATGAGACTTTCCATTTAACTATTCTTTGTCATCAATTATGTAAAAAAATTGTCCAAGTGTCTAAAGATTTCCTGTATTAATTCCACTATGGTCAGAAAATACATTCCTTGTGATTTCAATTATTTTAACTTTTGAGAAATTTTCTTTAATGCCTAGGATACGATCTATCTTGGTATATATACTTTGGACATTTGAAAAGAATGTGTATTCTCTTGTCGCTATTGGGTGGAATGTTCTATAACAGTCAATTGGATTGTTTTGTTTAATGATAACGTTGAGTTATTCTATATCCTTGATTTTTTTGTCTGCTTGTTTTATCAGCTGTTGAAGGAGATGTTGAAGTCTGCAACTCTAATGGTAACAATGACAGCAGACCTTTGTTGGGCTTTTTTAGTAGATGCCCATTGGTATTTCTGAGTTTCCAGGTTTTTCAGTTCCAAGTCTGAGTTATATGGGACAAAAGAAAACTCAAAGAACTCACCACCATGTGGTTCTTCGTGTCCTGAGGTCCCGAGCTGTCTGCTTTCTCTCTCCCGTTCAATGTCTTCTTATACTTGTGTCCAGAGTTTTTAGTTGTACTTAACAGAAAGAATAGGGGAAATATGTCTACTATAGCTTCTCAAAAGCAGAAGTCCTGTCCACAATCTTTTATTCTTAATTTGAAAAATTTGAACCTATATAGAAAGTTGTTTTTTGTTGCTAATGTTGCTTTTTTAAACAACTAATTTCCTTCATTTGTAGTGAAATATTTCTTCATTTTTCAAGAATTAGCTAATAGTTTTCAGCCACTACTTTAATAACTTTCTATTATTTTGTATTATATTCAAAAGAATACTTTTAAATGCTTTGCTATTATGAAATCTTCAAATAGAAATGTAACACATAAACATTTTTTATCTCCCTAGATGCCCTATGTGATGTGAAATGATTTAATATTAGATTTGTTTTGTTTTGTTTTTGCAAGGCCAGCTCTATAGCATAGCAAAGGCTATTATGGTTTGAATTAAATATAAGCCACAAAAGCTAAAGTAAGATGCTGCTTAAGGTGTACACACTTGTGATCAGATATTAAGTGTTTTTAATATGCTCTAAAACATTATAGTTAATTAATTCAACAACTTGTTTTCTCTAAGTGTTGACAATGTATATGTACTTAAGCCACTGAATCTAAGTGGTTCTTTTTGGGCCTCTTTGATTTTACGTGACAAGTTCATTACTAAAGAATTAAATTATTAACTCACAGAATATTAGAGCTGGAAAGTCACTCATAGATTTACTTCTCAAATTGTGGCACATGACAGTATGCCTGGATTACATGGAATCACACTATCGACACAACATATTTTCTTACATTGTTAACCTATAAATAAAAAGACAAAGTGAGAGACAACAAGCATTTATTTGAATAGCTATTTAGGAAGCACTGATTCAGGCAGAAACCCAATAGTATTCCAATTAGGAGGCAAAGGCAATGGGTATGTATTTATGAGAAAGAGAAAGGGAATAGTTACAAAATGAAGGGAAACAATTACATCAATAGAAGAGAGGCATTTCTATAAATGCAAATAAGCTAACATAGTGATGCTAATTCTAAAGAATATTTTTAATTGTCAGTCCTATGGCCAGCAGTCCAGTAATCATAATGTTTGCTTCAGTTTGGGGGGGATATAGTGCTGCTTTAGGCCCAGTCCAAAGGTTATTTTACCTGGTTTTAACATTCCAAAATTTTGAGGCATAAGATGTGTAAGGTAGTTCTTTGGGGATGGCAGCTCTTACTCCATTTTAAAGTGGCTCTGTTTTTATGCATCACAAATTATGTTAGAAAATATGGAGAATGATCTTTTAAACTTTGATGTTATTAAAAGTTGGTGATACTGTGTACAAGGAAATCACGGTTTTTTTTCTATTTTTTCTTGTCTTTAAGTATTGTTCTTAAAAAAAAAAGACTCAGAAATTGAACTATTGTATGTAACTTGAGCTTTTACGATAATTTGATATTTCATTATTTTGATGCTATATAAGATAACCTAGTGTTGTTAGTACCCTAGTCTGTGCAAAGCAAATAGAGTTTATATTGAAGTGAGAGTTCATTTTGTTGATATCATTCAAAATTATTATTTGTGACCTTATATAGATGAGCTTATATATTTTTTTAAATGCTGTGTCAGTTTATGAACTAATGTTTATTTACTTTGAGTTGCTTAAAAAAATATCTTCTTCCTTTTTGCTCCTCTGGGCTCCTTTTTTTCCCCTTTCTGGGTTCTCTTTTTGATTATCTTTTGCTGCCATTTTGCCCTTTTGTGGCCATGTTGGCTCCTTCGTGTTGGTTACAGTGCTGGGACCATGTGTCTCCTTGGGGCACACTTTGTCTTTCTCCATGAGCCTCCTTGGGGCATTCTTTGTTTTTCTAAAATATATTTTTAATAAAACTATCAAATCTCAAAGAAATTATCTTCCTCAAATTATTATACCACGAGCACTCAATCACATCATTTTTTTTTTTGGCATGCATACCTTCATAAATATTTACTTAATGCCCATTTGGTATCAGGAAAGTGCTAGGGAATGGGAGCAGAGTGGTAAACAAGAATTACATGATTCTGCTCTTTTTAAACTTGCAATCTGGAAGGAAGAAAAAGAAATAAATAGAAATATAAAGTAGGATACAAGTTATGGGAATTTACAGTGAAAATCTGGCTACATAACATGTAAGTAGAGAAAAATTTGTTGGGTGATTGGTAAAATCTTTGGACATGCATAACTATAGTTACAGTGTTTTTCATTATTCATATTTTTCAAATGTATCAATTTCAAAATATATATTTCCACAAGAAATATTTTTCTATATAAATAAAAAATTAGAAATACAAAAATTAAAACAATAAAAATGATATTGAAAAATATTTTAGAACAATATGAAGACTAGTAGTTGAACAGAAGTTTTTCCCTAAGAATAGAAGCAATAAATCTTACAATGGAGGTTATATGACTCTATTCATAGTTATTGACAAATAGCTATAGTTAGACTAATAATTGCAGATTATGATTATATTTAAAGATTTATATGAGGAAATTATTTTTGTTATTAATCTGAAAATGAGCCTAAGCTTCTTTTGTGAATAAACCCTAAGTAATAACTCCACGAGACCATGACACTTGCAGACATTTAAAAAAGAATAAAAGTGATAGAAGAAAATTACCAGCTTTTTGCAAATAAAAAAGCCTTGTCTAGGTACAGTATAATGAAAAGCAAAATCAAATGTGAAGTGAAAGCACGTTCGAACTTCTTTCAAGACTTTTCAGGATTGCCTATAGGAAGTGAAGCTTAGGTAATTGGAGAAAATTTGGCAATGCCTTTAACTATAGATACCTAAATCTATTTTTTGGATTAAGAGAAAAAGGGAGAGAGTAAGAATGAGAGAGAGTGAACATGATGTTCCCGCCCCCGAAATGAACTTCTAAAGAATCAGAGCTAAAATAACTTTTTATTGTGGCTAAAAATTATTTAGATAAAAGATTATTTTTATATTTAAGTAGCAAAAATAAGGTTCACCAGGATATTTGGAAATTACCATGAAAATATTATTTGGGTAATTTTTTTGGTCTTTGTTTACTCTGTGTCTATAGATTCTATAGTATTGTTTATGGAATGTGTTAACTGCAAAATATAGAATAGAAAAACTAGTAGTAAATAATTCTTTGTCAAGAAAAGGGCATGGGCTTGTGCAGAGATGAAGCCAAGTTTGTAACAGATATATCATCAAGTTTTCCATAAAGCAATAGTAAATCCTGAATGCACAAACACTGAATTCTCCGAGATTGTCTTACAGAGTTTTTCTCTTACTGTTATTGAAGTGCTCAATATGGCAATCAAAATGATAAATTTTGTAATGTGACCCATTTGTCAAATGTCTGTGTGGTCTCTATGAAAAAAAGTTACCATGCTGGTTTTTCTCCATTCGCTACCTCAAATCTACTCTCCATATTTCCCTTCCTTGCTCTGATCCTGGGTAAGTAATCCTTACATCTCCCAAGCTACCTCCTCACTTGTTTTGGGTGGCTTTGGCCAGTTGTGGGAAATCAGATGTGTTTTCATCCCTGCTATATCTCTGTTTTCTGCACTGAAACCCTGACACTGGCGGCGGTCTTCTCTCTGCACCTACAGCCCCAGCCAGGAAGTCCCTCCTCCAGGGCTCCAGCAACGGCCTTCAATAATACTCTGTCCTGCATGTGCTCCTAAAATCTTAGAAGTGGTTAGGGCTGCCGCTGTTACTAGTCTCTGATACCTTTCTACTTTCCTCTAAAATTACTCTCTTCATGCAAGTCTCTCCATTTCGACAGTGAATAGAATTCTGTTTTCTTGCTGGGTTGCTGCCATATATTTAACTTTCTTAATTATATTTGGAGAAAATTGTTCACTGAAAAAAGAAAAGTTTTTAACCTTTCCTGCAGGAGAAAAAAGAATCTGATCAAAGAGTCAGTGACCACATAATCATAGTAGTCAACATTCATTGAATGTTTACTATATACCAAGAAATACTATAAGCACTTCACATGAATTCAATTTTTTTTTTTCAGAAAGTAATCTATGATGGATTCTATTATAATTCTCAATTTACAAGAAGGAAACTGAAGCATCAAGAGTTTTAATAATTTGACAAGGATGATAAACTTCTAGTGTGCCAAAGTGAAGCAATCTAGAACCAGGCTCTTAATTGTTGTGCTATATTGCTTTCAACACAAGTTAGCTCAGCTCTTGGTAAGATGATTTACTAATCTAAATTTCTACCAACAGAAGACTAAAGGTACTGTTTCCCATTGCTGAGCTACCTCTTTAGCTGCACCTTCCTCAGTGCTTACTCGGATGTAGAGATGAAACTGTTATTTGAATTGACATGTGTCCTGTAATGCACCTCACTAGCATTATGAACTTTGGGGACTAGAATATTTAGACTATTTTCCTTGCATGCTTAATTTCTCCCTCCTCCATTATACTTGCACTCTACAGGAATTCTCTCAGTATTATATTCACTATTGTATTCTTAGTGCTTTGCAAAGTATCTGGCACATTATTTTAGGCCTAAATAGATACATATTAAGTGAGTTAAAGAAAAAAGTATGACTGTACATCACTGCATTCTCAAAATATCATAATTACAAAAAAAAAATAAAGAAAAATTTCAGGGTTGCTTATCCTCATAGGAAGTGCTACAACTTTTAGAGTTTAGCTCAGTTTTCCATAATTAATAGATATTAATATAAGAGCTTCTTTCCCATGAACTTATGTCATATGTAGAAAACTTTGTTTATCATGGTTAATAATTTTTAGCATTTGTTATGTATTAAAAATAAGTCTTATGCAAGTATAGTATAATGCAGAACTTTTTAAATACTTTATTAGGAAAAATTTTAAACATATAAAAGTTAAAAGAATTATACAGAAAATATTCTGAACAACTTAATTCTACAATTAACATTCTGCTGTATTTCCTTCATTACAAAACTCTCTTTCCTTCCTTCTACTTTATCTCTCTGTCTCTCTGTCTCTCTTTCTGGATACATTTACTAGTAGATTGCTAAGATCAATGCATGGTACCCCTAACTACTTTGGGGCAGTTATCCTTAACTAGAGTTCAATATATGTTTAAAATGTTTAGGTAAAATTTATATGAAGTAAAATGTACAGATATCAAGTATCTCATTTGACGAGTTTTGACAAACGCATACAACTATGTAACCTGGCTGTCAATTAAAGATACAGCACATTATCATCATCCCATCCATTTTCAGATTGATTGATTTTTTTTTCCACCGGAGATTAATTGAGCTTATCCTAGAACTGTCTCAATAACCATTTTCAGTATTTCCAAATCAGACTGTAACTTTTTCCAAGGATGATTTTACACATATTGAAACAATGTGAAGCCTCTATTGCCTTCTCCTGTTTTTCATACAGACTCTTGCCTGCCAATCATTCTAATAGCAGTTCAGGAGTGTCTCTAATAGTTTCAGACAGTTATTTCCCAATTAGTATGTAAGTTGAAGTTTATAATGTCCTCTGTATCCTAGTTATTCAGTATATATATAAGTTTGTATGGTTTTATTTGCTCACCTTGTTGATCTGTTGTGTGGAGGATGTCTGAAGAGACTTGAGTTCAGATAGTAGCCATTATCCAACAGAAATCATCCAGTACACTTTTTCATAACCTATGCTATTTCCTAAAAATAAACACGTTACATAATTAATAGTTTTACTAAAGTAAGGGTCTCCATAGTGGAATACTCATATCTCAGAAGGAATGAAACATAAATATTAAAAATTCTACGTTTTTCTTTCTTAATCAAAAACATAAGGAAGATATTAAGCTTTAGTAAGTGAATCAGCAATTATATATACATATGAATTATTTAAAAACTTACATTTTATTGATATATTTGTATAAAAATGAAAGATAGTTGCATGAGAGTATTATGAAAAGTTCTATTCAGGATTTATTTTTATTTTGAATAACATCTACTATTAAATCAGCTTTTTGATGCATTGATCTTTCATGCTGTTTGCATTTTCTTTATGCAAACCTATCCCATTTTTCTATAGTTGAGGCTTGTTATATAAATGTTTCAAAATAAACAACTTGACCATATAAACAAGACTGACCATGCAAACAGCCAAAGCAGCCAAATATCAACCAAAGCAGAACAGCAGAATGGATACATAGTGTATTAACATTTCTTTTTCTTTGTGTCATAGAATCACCGCTAATTAACATTTTCTGAGATCATTTCTATCAGCATGAAATGACCATAATATGTTTGCTTATTTTGACTAGTTTAATCACTGATCTGTATCTTTATACTGGATGATTTGTTGTGTTGACTCCACAATGATATCGGAAGTGGTATTACTTAAGTAAATTGACGTTTTAAACCTTGTTTAATGGCCTGATTTGTAGACAAACCAGTTAAATGTATTAGTTAAAGACTAGTTATTAGTCATAGACCACTAGGTGGTTTAGTGAAAAAGGTAGCAGGATTAGGTAAGACAGAAAGGAGAATGGGACCTAGTAATGGTGGGTGTAGAACAAAAGTATTTAAGGTTGTCATGGAAAAAATTGTCTCAGGAAAAGAATTTTCAGTGGTTTTAGGTACAAATCTCTCTACTTGCTAACATTGCTTTTATTGTATTTCTTTATGTATCAATGCTTAAAAATAGGCAACTAAGCCTAGATATGTCTTGGTTAGCCATAACAGTAACACATTATTTCCGTAGAAATTCAAAAGAAAGTACAACATAGAGATGGAAATTACATGCCACGCTACTCTCCATGCTTAATGAAAGATATTTCTGTTCATCAAAGTACTCTCCAACTTTGAGCCCTGACAAGCCTTCTTATCATGATGTTTGAAGTTACTAGTTGACATAAACTTTTTGCTTTTACTAAAAGAATGAATTAAGGGTTACTTGAAAATCATGGTTTTATAAACAAAGGTCAGCTTTCACCAAGATCTTTAGAACAATTGAGGCTAAAACCATAGGAATAGAATCAGGAAGATCACAGTAGAGTCACTGTGAAGAATGAGCATCAAATGTGATACTATCTTGATTCCAAAGCACCTAGAACTTTATATGGTATGAGCAAAGATCAAGTAAGAAATACTGTAATTTAAATACTGGAGCTAGAATCTGTGATGATATGAGAGTTGGCTCTTAATTTTTATGTTTTGACAGAAGCCATAAGTATAGCAAACTTTAAAGACCCCAGAGCTTTAGGGGCCATTATGATTTTCCATATCAGTAGCATCATTCTCTAATCTCCAAGAGCTCTTAGAGATTATCTGAGCAGGACAGCAACATTTATGTGACCACAGATTGGTGACTCAGCTGGAGCTACGGAATATTCCCTGAGCTATATGAAGGGCAGTCTCCCAGAGCCAGTGGTTTCATCTGGTCGGAGCCCTCTTTACTGGACCACCACTATATACCTCTACAATTCTTTTCATAACCTTTAAATGACTAAAATAAAAGCCTGGGTTCGGGAGTAAAGAAAGAGATACCACTTTTTTGATACTTAGTACTCTGTGGATGTTTTAATTAAATTCTAAGTCAGTTTAAACAAAACATGACATAATTTCCAGCCTGTGGATGGGTATAGCACCAGAGCCATGCTCTCAGTTTAGTTGCCTAAAATATGTATTTGATAGTAGGTAGATACTCTTTCATTACTGCAATTTTTAATGAAACTAATTATTTTCCACTTGGCTAATTTCACAAGTGATACCTCTCTCTAGACAAATTCTAGCTGTAACCAGCAGTCAGAAACACAGAAGTACTATAATTTTACATGTTTCTTTCCTGACCTCTTTACTCCATTATGCATCCACTTCTATATTTTTTTTTCTGTTGGGCATAAAGCAATTACTTCCTAAATTAATAAACATAGAAAAAGAGAGGGGATAAAATTTTAATCTGGCTAGTAATAAGTAGCTTTCATATCGCAACATTAACAGAGAGTAAAAAGGGAATATTGCCATCAAGGTTTAAATGAACTGGTGTGTGTGTGTGTGTGTGTGTGTGTGCGCGCACGCGCGCGCACGCATGTGTGTGCATGCATGTGTGTAAATGTATACATATGAATTACTTTAAACAATGTTTTAGTTTATTTCAAAGTGATAAGTTACATATGGTTCATAAGAAGTGAAAATTCTTTCCATAAGCAAATTTAGTAATTGGAAACAAAATTTATAGTTTACTTGGGATCATTGTCATGAATTTTCATATTTGAAAAAAAGTTAATGAAAAACATTCCTGGTAGAAACAGGTGGGTTAAGTATGATGTTTGTGCGCTTCCTTTAGTTGCAGTCAATATAATCTTCTCACTTACTCAACAGCAAGTCTACAACTATTAACATTTTGGTTTCCAATTAATTCAAATGTGTTTTTTTCTAAAATAAAAAATGTTTCTTCCAATCATTGCCTTTCAAATATTTGATAAAATTTCTATGGATAAGCAAATTTAAATGGAATGGAATAGAGTGAAGAGTGTCTGAGAAAAAGTCACAAAATGCCATGAGTCGAAATTGAGACTAAAAAATACACTCATTATAGTTAGAGTGGCTTATTCCACACAATAGTTTTCATGACATAAAATTTCCTAATTGTAGACATTCATGTTTATAAAAACGAGCTGATGTGGAGGTGTTAGAAAATTAGCAAGTTGGTATTTAATTTATGGATGATTTTGGAAAAATTGTTTTAATATTTTTTGCTTGTAATTACTTACTTTACATATCATTTTAATTCTCATTCCATCAATTCTCATGTTATACTAAAAATGACAGTATGGAGGAAATAAAATATCATTGGGCTAAGACTTGAGAAGTGTGAGTTCTAGTGCTAAGTGTGGCATCAACAGTCTATGAGGCAATCACTTAAGAAGCTTGATTCTAAGATTTTTTTTAAACCTGGGCATCATGAAAGTTGGATTTGATAACCTCTAAAGTCATTAAATATTTTGATTCATTGGCTCCAAGATTGAATCAGGAATTTGTATTATTATTATTTTTTAAAATTTCCTCTAAGTACTTCTGATCCAACCTCTATTATCCAGTTTGATGATGTCTCAGCTATGGCAGCACTGAGTCTGCACACTGGGAAGGGGGAAGGCACAACAGAGGAACAATGGATACCACTGGCAGTTCTAGCTGAGAGACAGCCTTGCCTCCAGCCCTCACTCCAATAATTCAGTATCTTTGTGTAAGACCCTGGCGCCCCCTGTGCAGGCAACCTGGCGCTGGTGCTCAGAGTAAACAGGTCGGTTACCATGAAAGTCTGCTTGTGGGCAAAGCCCCTTAAAGATGCATCTGCAGCTGCCACTGTCGCTGTCGTAGCCTCTGTCTCACTTGGCCACTTGGGACCAGGCAACCTTGTGTCTTCACCCCCTTCTACCTTCTACCCTTGCAGGTTGATTAATTATTTCTCTTCCTAGTTGTAGTGCTTCTGTTCATCTAGATTCCAGGCAACTTTCCTTGCCGTTTGCTCTGTGTTTCTGTCACAACTTTGATTTGGGCACAAGAGGGATGAACATAGCCTCTATCATCTACGCCATTTTCTCTCATCTCCTATATTTCTATTATGTAATACCACATAATAATTTTAAAGGAATGTAATAGAACTATGTCTGTGGACAAACATGATTTTGCTATGATACCAACATCTTTTTTAAAACTACAGTGACACAGATCTTTATCTAAGTGAGAAGAAAACATGGAAGAAGTGGTTTTAGGAGAAGTAACCTGAGATAGGGTTTTGGGTAACAATGAAGAAAGAAGAGGAGAATAGAAAATAAGCAAATATGAAAACAAAGAAATAAAGATTACATTAAAAAGAAATGCAGGTTTTTAAAATTTATTGTTTGGATGAGCACATTTCAAAAAAACTTAAAGAAATCATCTATAAACCTGCAAGCTTATTCATGAAACAGTGTTTAGAGAAAAAAATAGAGGCGTATTGTAGAAATGTATATCATATTACTTAATTTAGTTTAAATGATACAAACACTGCATATGTGTGTATATGTGTATACATATTTGTCTCAGCAAATATAATGAAAAGAACAGGAAGCTGTTAATTTGAGAGGAAATTAGTAGAAATAATTTGTTTTATCTGCATACATTTTGTATTGCTTGTTATGTTATGGTATTCAGGACATGCTACCCCAAATATATGGAATATATGATACCTTGACATATTAAATATCTTAAACAAAGGAGTTTGAGAAGAGAGCAGAAACAGGGAGGTCAATGACCTATGCCCCTCGCTCTTTTCCCCTGAAACAAGTCGTAAAACTCCCATGTGAAATGTACCCTACCTGTACCAGGAAGAAGAAGATGTTCTTATCACCAAAGACAGGAAATTTAGGGCCCAGAAGACTATATAAACAAATCACTTAAAAGTAACTCTTATCCCTTTACTACCCCTGATCTAAACTCCTTTGTTTTGTCAATTTTTCACAAATTTATTGTTTCTTTATTTAAAAGGTATAAAAGCTTTCTGCTCTGGTCACTTCTTCAGGTCTTCATTCTCTTGTGAAAGCTCCCACATACATGTAAAAATTCAATTAAATTTGTATGCTTTTTTCCTGTTAATTTTTCTTTATCAGTTTAATTTTGAGACTAAGCATCAAGAAAAGCTTTTTTCATGCTCTACATTATATATATATTAAAATTAAGAATTAGGAAAAAAATCTCAAAATATAACTGATATGATTACATAAAACATTTTAAATTACACAAATTTTCAAAAAAGCAGTAAAAAATGCAAGTAAATTATTTGCTGTAAATAAGAAAAAAATTTTAAATTCTTAATATTTAAGGAGTCAAATTCAACCAAAGAGACAGCAATAGGTAAATCAGGAAAAACATCCATGGATGACTCAGAAAAGAAGAAATATCTAAATAAATGTATTAATTTACTAGAAATCAGAGTAATAAATATTATAATTGCAAAGTTATTACTTATTACCTTTCGAATTAGCAAAGATTCACTTAAAATATTAGTGAGAGCACAACATGAAAGACACTACAATATTCTGCTGATAGGAGTGTAAATTAGTAGATATTTTTGGAAGACATTTAGCAATTAATTTAAAGTAATATAAAATATTAATATGCTATGACCAAATAATTCTAACTTTAAAAATATATCTTAGAAAGGAAAACAAGATGCAAAAAAAGTGTGAAGTTGTTGAAGAATTATATAGCCCTTGTGTATAATTCTAAACACAAAATTTTAATACTAAGTTAATAGAAAGGAAATAATTTGTATTCAATAATAGAAAAGTATGCAACACTTAAAGTGGTACTTTACCATTTTTAATGACATGAAGAGATCCTTGTTATAAAAATTATAAATATATAAAATAAGGTAAAAATTTTGTGTATTTTGAATATAGTTATAAAGTATTGATTGCTGAAATAAAAACAATATCACTGGAGTTATAGATGGAATGTTCTTTTTTTAAACTATATATTCTATTTCTCATTATGAAAATTTATAGATTTTATAATCCAATATAAAATAATTTACAAAAGTAATGGAAAATAACTGCTTAGATAGATATTTGCTTTTTATGGTATTTACGTATATTAATGTCATCTTTGAAATTACCCTAGTACTTTGATACAATTATTGTTGTTTTGTGAGTTTAGTAATTTATTATATATTGGATGCAACTGCACCCAAACCTCCCAGGTCAAAGTCCATGTTCTTTTTTTCCTCTCACAATTCTTTGTGTATTGTTTGGGAAAGGGATTGACCCCTTGTATGTGTATTTTTTGCAATTAAAATCTTTATTCTGATAATTCTTCATCAGTTTAATTTTGAGACTAAGCATCAAGAAAAGCTTTTCCATGCTCTACGTTATATATATTTTAAAATTAAGAATTAGGAAAAAAAATCTCAAAATATAACTGATATTATCTTCTTGTGATTATAGAATTACCACTCCTGAGAGTTACAAGCAGAATTGCCCTTGAAAGACAAAGACATTCACAATATCATTCATCCATGAATAAGGTAAGTTTTTTAAAAAAAGTTCTTGCTGGTTTAATGAAGAACTGATGAATTATTTTACAGTAGGGAAACATGGACATTAAGTGTCATTATAAATAAGAATTCAGAATTGTTCAACCTCAAAACAACTTTTTATGACTTTAGAAATTAATGGCTCTTAAGTCAAGGGCACTACACTAAATATAAAAACAGAATGTGTCTTTAAATAGGTAAGCTGTATAGCATGTGAATTATACCTCGATAATACTTTTTCAGAACAAAATGTGTAACTTATTTACCGGGTTAAAGAAACTTGACCTGGAAATAGAAATAAAGAAAAGAAGCAAAAAGAAAGATAAAAAATATGATGGTATAATAAATTCTAATATAGCAGCCAGTGCAATAACATAAATTAAATCAATTAAAGGCAATATTTTTCAGATTAAATTTAAAAATTTAGTAATATTTTTTTTATAAAAAAATATACTTTAAAAAAGACAAATAAAGGTTGAAACTAACTAAAAACAAAGTATGAGACCGATGTTGTGGGGAGCAACATGTTAGAAATCTTACATTCCATTAAAATAAAATTAAGAACCAAAAATATCACACTTGGCAATGAATGATGCGATGTACAGGTCAAAAAGAAATATACCACTGTAAACATAACCTCACCATATGGCTCAAAATATATTGAGCAATTGATAGAACTATAGAAAAATATGTAGATTAGCATGTTTAGCTGAAAACCTTAATGCGTCTTTGCCAGAAGCTTGTAGAACAAGAAAAATAAAAGTAAGTTCAGAGGAGACTTCTGGATTTCTCTCCAACATGTAAAATACTTGGAAATTGTCACTGTCATTCTCACAAGAAAAAGCTGAACCAACTAAAGATCAATGACTTTTCTGCGACCCATTAGAAAACTGAGGTTGGAGGGTAAACTGTCACCACAAAATCTGGAGAGATAGGCAAATACGGGAGTCACAGCTGAGATAAATTTATATGAAACAGAAACTTCTGGAGCCATAAACTAGTAGGAACACTTAAATGTTAATTTCGATGAATTGCTGGAGGCTCAGTGTAGATTAGCATTAGAGTTGGAAACTCCTAGAAGGGTCCCAACATTTTAGAGGGTTTTCCCTCCATACATGTTACCAGATTTTCACATTGAGATATCAAGAAAGACTCTTTTTGCTCTGGCAGAGGAGAGCTGAGTCTGGCTGGGAGAGAGATTCCCATAACAGAGGCACAATTCTCCATGTGGAAAAGATTTAACAGCCTTATCCTATTAGGGAAGGAGTATTCCTAATATTCAAGCTCCCTATAACCTCTTGTCTCAATAAGGGGAGAGAAGCCAGACCAGTGAAGAAACACAACCGAAGGTCATAAACCCAAGACAAATGTCCACTAAAAGACTGAGATTTTGTCATAAGATTTTATGATAAGATAATCATGTGTCTATTTTTGCACCAATACAGCACAATTTTGATTACTTTAGTTGATTACTATAGTTTTGATTGCTACATTATTCAACTTCCTATAGTTGAATAATAGGAAGGCTTGAAATCAGGCAGTCCTACGTTTTCTTCAGTATTGTCTTGGATATTCTAGATCTTTTTTGCCTTTCCGTTTTAACTTTAGAATTAGTTTGTCAAAGCTACAAAATAAATGGCGTTTTAATTGAGATTGTTTTTAATCTATAGATAAGATTGGTAGAATTGTGCTAACAATATTGAGTCTCCCTATCTGTGAAAACGAAATGCTGCTCTATTTATTGGGCACTTTGATTTCTTTCATCAGAGTTTTGTAGTTTTCCACATATAAATCCTGTAAATATTTTGTTAAATTTATAGTCAAATTTTCATTTTGGGGGTCCTTTTGCTAATGACATTTCTATTTTAAGTTACATTTGTTTTGAATGCAAGTATATAGGAAAGCAAATAACTTTTGCATTTTATCCTAGTATCCTGTGAGTTTTCAATGCTCAGTTATTAGTTCAAGTAGTTTTTTGTTGATTCTTTAGAATTTTCTACATGAACAATCATGTCATCTGTGAATAAAGACAGTTTTATTTCTTCCTTTTCAACTCGATCACATTTTATTTCCTTTACTTGTGTTTTTACACTAGTTAGGATTTCTACTAAGATTTGTGTAGGAGTGGTAAAAAAAAGAACACCCTTGTTCATCATCTTAAGCCAAAGCATTCAGTTTCTCACCATTGAGTTTTATGTTGGTTGTAGATTTTTTGTAGATGTTCCTTATTACGTTAAGAAATTGCCTGTCAATTCTTAGTTTGATGAGAATTTTTATCATGAATGAATATTTGATTTTATCAAATTTATTTACATCTATTGATATGATCATAATTTATTTTTCTATAGTCTGTTGATATGGTGGGTTACATTGATTTTCTAATGTTGAGTCAGCTTTGCATACCTGGAATAAATCTCACTTGATGGCGGCATACAATTATTTTTATATATTGTTGGATTCATCTTGCTGGTATTTTGTTGAGGATTTTTGCAACTGTGTTTATAAACATAGATGAGATATAACTACAAACTATTACAATGATTAAAAATTTTAAAATGACAATACGAATTGCTGGCAGGGATACAGATCCACAGGAACTCTCATTCATTGTTGATAGGAATGCAAATAATGGGAATGAAAAATGGTACAGCCACTTTGAAAATTAGTTTAACTTTCTTACAAAGCTAAACATTGTCTTTTCACATGATTCAATAATCCCACTCCTAGCTATTTATGTAATTGATTTAAAAATGTATAGCCACACAAATCCTATACACTAATATTTATAGCAACTATATTTATAATTGCTTAGAAGCAACCAAATGTGCTTCAACAGGCGAATGAATTAAAAAAACTATGATTCATCCACATAATACAATAGTATTCAGCGATAAAAAGAAGTTACAGAATAGTCATGGGGAGGTAAAGTATAACATAGAGAATATAGTCAATAATATTGTAAAAACTATGTATGATGTCAGATGGGTATTAGATTTATCAGGGTGTCACTTTGAAGTCTAATCACTGTGCTGTACACTTGAAACTAAGATATTATTGTTTGTCAACTATAATTGAAAAAAATTTTTTTAAAAGTTAGCTATCACACTGCCCAAACCAAAAACCATTAATGAATATAAAATACAAATTGTTTCTGTTCCATAAAGGAAGACTTGAATAAAGTTAATAGACAAATAACAGTATATGTTGTATATAAAACTAATGAAAGGGATGAAGAAATTCTGCAAATCAACATAAAAAAGGCACTTCAATCAAATAATTAGGCAATATATAAAAATATACAAAGAAACAATTTATGTAAGAGGATACCTAAATGGCTAAGATGTTAATGAAATATCCAGTGTCATTAACAATAAGAAAATGTAAGTGAAACCAACAATATATTATTTATATTAGAAAGCTTAATAATCTTCAGAGTTGGCAGTGATGTGTGACTACTAGAATTCTTTTACACTGCCAGTGGGAATGTGGACTGCTGCCTACATCAGACAATGTGGGGAAATACTCTGGTGATATTCACTGAGCTAAATACACACAGAACTAGCAAGCCAGTAATTCAACTCCTGTAGAATTTGATTCCTTATAAACTTTATGGAATTTTTTCATAGATATATGAATAAAAAGTTTGAGGATATTTATAACAATGTTATTTGTAGTGGCAAACATTTGGAAGAGGAAACCTAGATATCCATCCTTGGGAGTATGTGCGTAAAATGTAGTAGATGCATACCAGAATACTATGTAACAGTTAGAAGTAATATAAAACATGTAGATACAGAAATGGGTGGATCTTAACAATCAACTGTTGAGTGAGAAAAAGTAAGAAACAGAATACCATTATAAAATTTCATACACACAAAATAACAATTTATAGTTTGCAAGAATGCATAATTCGTACTATTTCATTTTGAGAATCTTGCACAACAGATCCAGAGCAAGTTGTAAGTGCTGATCTTTTATTGAAAGATACAATCTCAGAGAACACAGAAGGGAGGCAGAGAAGAATGGGATGCTACAGCTGAGTGATACATTGCTGTTCTGGCCACTGCTTTATGATGAGTTATAAAAAGACACAGCTTATCTCTCATGTGTCTTGTGCATATGCTTAGCCATGTGAGATATTGCTAGACAGACAATATGGAAAATTGCATTTTAGAAGAGTCAGTAGGAGCTCAGAATGGTTAGAGAAGGTATTTTGCTCATCTCCTGATGCCATTGATCAGAATTCTCCCCACAGGGAAATAACTCTACTTCACTTTAAAAATGAGGAGGAAGTCAGCCCCTCAGAAAGTCAGACCCCATGCCTCATGCTGGCACTTTATGGTGTGGTGGGTGAATTGAAAAATCTCAAGCTTCAGGTGGAGATAACATATGGGTACATGCAGACTCAGTGCTGCAGCAATGACTCAGGTGGAACAAGTGGGCAAGATTCTAGAAATAAGTGATCGAGAAGAGATATGTGTTATATCTGGCACACATACAAACAGAAATATACATATTAAACATATTAAAATGTTTGTCTATGCTAAGGGAAAAATCAAAGAGTGGGAAATGTGGATAATAAATAAAAACACAAGGGAGTGCTGGAAACAAGGGTAATAATGGTTCATGAACCAGAGTATAATTAACTTTACCATCTTCACGTACATTCAGAAATAAAGGGAAGTAAAATATATCTAGCAGATTATGTCACAGTCATCAGCAAATAAGTGAAATATGAAATCCCAAATGAAAAGACTCTTTACTTGTTAAATTATTGAACAAGCACAAGATTGTGTATTGTGGAAAAGTTTATTTTTTTTCCTTTTTAATACAGAAAACTAAATATTGGTTTTGTTTAATTAAAAATATGAAGAGAATTATGTGAAAAAAGTAACATTTCCTATATTCAAATATTGTCAAGAGTACTGAGAAAGTCCAGGCAGGCTTAATAAGAGTCATGAATCTGAATAGAGAAAGATTATATACTAATGCCTTGCCCAAGGTGTTTAATTTAGAAAGGTATTGCTTATAAACCACAAATCTCAGTTCTTGAGTAAGCAAAAAGCTGTCTCTGTAAAAGAGAAATGCTTAATATTTGAGGGGACTGAATACTTACATCGTCTCAAAATTTCTATGTTGAAGTCCTAACTCACAATGTGATAGTATTAGAAAATGGGGCCTTTGAGAGGTTATTAGGTTTAGATGAGGTCATGAAGAGCCCCCATGATGGGATTAGTGCCCTTTTAAGAAGAGAGACACCAGAGCTTCCTCCCTCTGTAACGTGAGGCCAGAAAGAGGATCTCTCTAAGAACCAGATGTACATGGATCTTGAACTACTCAGCCTCCAAAACTATGAGAAACAAATTCCTGTTCTTTAAGCCATCCAGTCTGTGGTATATTGTTGTGACATCCAGATCAGACCAAGCCAATTTATTAGGTCTCCTTTACCTGCAAATTAAAGAAACTCATCTCAAACAAGCTTTAGTTTAACAACAAAAGAATAGACCAGAGACATTTACTTACTTTGTAAGACATTCACAGTGCAATTAGTCTCATATGCAAATCCATAATCTTAAACAATATCAAGAATTTTGGGTCTGTCTTCATTTTTTTTTTTTTTCATTTTCTTGTCACAGCTTTTGTCATTATTTTGACCTCTGTCTCCAGCTTTTCTTTATGGTCTGTGGCCAGCACTCTAAGTTTTTGTACACTCTATAGCATAACAAAAAAAATCAAAAGACAAAATTATACCTTGGTCTCAAGTTCAGGAAATTCCAGAGAAAAACTCTAAGTGACCAAACCTGGATCTCCACTTTGTAGCCAGGGATTTTAGGCATAGAACAACATGAAATGGGTGAGGAGTGGAAAAGCAAATTTTGAAAAGAAACTATCAGGCGGTAGAAAGAGAAGCTGGTTAGGTATAAAAAAAAATAAAATTTCCTCATATTTTAATTAACAAATTTTAATTCGGAGGATTTTAGAATAAAAAAAGCAAAATTCCAGGGATTTCTTGAGATATCTCCAAAATCATGTTATTCTATAATGTTGTAACATTTTATATATATATGTCTTTAAAAAATGAGTAATCGTAACAATACAGAATGAATCATTTTTATGTGATGAAAAGTTTCTGTGATAGAAAGTTTTTTTTCTATTGAAATATATAATATGAAAAAACACATGATTTATTTTTTGTTAATAACCAGTAATTTTGGCAAGATTAAGAATTTCAATGTCATGAATGAGTAATCAATACCTGATGCAGATATTGCATAATAAAATATTTTAAAAGAAAGGAATATGATTATAAAATGCCTACTAAAAATCATTTTACAAATTGAAAAATAATACCATGAGAACACCATAAAAAATTTATCATTCTTAAAATAAAATTTTAAAACTTTTAAAACATCTATTGTCATATTCTTGTGCTTTGAAAAAAAAATAAGTATAATAAAATGCCTTCTAGTTTACAATGAAATTGTTTGAGTGTCTAAAATACCTTCATGCTAGGCATTAGGATACAGGTTATTTCATAGAAGCCTTTTTTCATTTAATGATTAAAATATTTTGTCTGCTTGCCTTGATTTTGGCCTTGGCTTTAATATTGATATTATTTTTTTCCAATTCAGATTTTAGACTAGTTTTTATTTCATGTACACATCTTTCCTTCGCATCTCTTCTGCTAATGCATTTGAAAAGAAGAATAATATGCAGCAAATATTCAAAACTAGAAAATGCTAATGAACATTTTTGTGTGATATTCAAATAATACAGTATTAATATGTTTTTAGCAAGGATAACATCATTACACATAATCATGTGTCAAAATTGACAATTTAAAGTTTATTTTGCTTCCAAACTTGTTATTTCTTAGAACATTATGTATAGGCTTAATATAAAGTATACTATGAATATGAACTTATTAATATGTATTTTATTTGCAAGAACAAAATGCACCACTGTTAGCAGCAGACAGAGCCACAATATATACTTATAATATGCCAATGGCTGCAAGTGAGAGCAAGTGATTACATTGTGACCACTTCTCTCCAACCAGCTCCTGTCCTGATTTTCAGAAATGTTGGCCATAACCTCTACTTCTCTTGCTAGCAATTTTTAAACTTTGTTTTCAACTCGACATGAATACTTTCAAAGCATTAACATTTCTATGTTGATAGTTTAGCTTTAATTCTCACAGAAGAATTCTAATATATTTTCTGATTTCTGATTGACTTTCCTCAGAATTCAGGATTAGGGAAAACATATAATTTTCCCACAAAATGCAGAGAAAGGATCCCCAGATGGATATACTAAGTTCTCTTGAATCTTTTAAAAACCTCATCTCAGATAAAAAGCTTGATTCTGAAACGTGGAATGACTTTTGACATTTTGTGAAATTGTGTTCACAAAACAAACTAATAGTTGTTTCATTTTCCTTCATCTTCTCCTAGTAATCTCTTCCTTCAAT
>NW_006439192.1:7083922-7086968 GCF_000325575.1 Pteropus alecto
GAAAGAGATGATTTAAGGTGGCTTAGGCTCAACAAATATATATAACAATGTATGTGTTTGATATTAATCTCTATTCAAAATTACCACTGATAAAATTATGTAAATTTGATGATTATTTTCTACAAGATATAAACTACAAGAGAAATAGAACTAAGAGCACATTTAAAAGTTATAAAATATCTATTAATGTCACCTTATATGTTTTCTTCCTCTTTTTTTAAATATTAGAAGTTGCCAGACCCTAAATGCCTTGACTAAAACAATTCTTACAGCCTGTTATGATATTACTTAATTTTTTTTTTCAGTTATTTAAATCAGTCCTTCCTTCAAGCAGTAATTTCCATTTTGTTCAGCTCTTTGGGTATTATGACTTCTATGTTTGATTCCTGTCTGGCCTACCAAATAACACATATTCTGTGATAATCTCCTTACAAGTAAAAACCAAATACGTTTTTTTTTAAAGGAGCTCTTTCTTCTTTCTAAACTCAGATCTGGAGATCTATAAGCCAAAATCAGGATGATTTCCTGGGTAACTGGGATTCCACAGAGAAAATTTTCTTGCTTTTACGTTCTTGATTTTCTTTCTTGATCAATAGTTAATTACTTTTAAAAATATTTTTTGGAGCATGGACATTCCCGATAGCCCAAATATTTTACAATTTTTATTTCATAGGTTAACCCCTATCCTTTCCTCTCATTGAGTTAAATTGGTATCCAGGACACAGGCTGAAGGCACACAATGCTATAGCAGAGTTAAAGGTGATATAATTAATCAACAAGCTATTGGGAAAGGTCAGTAATATTACAATTATTAAAAGTAAATTTTCTTTAGGGAACAGAAATAAAGATCCTCAATGAAAAACTAATGAGCTGAAGTTTGCACTTGTCTGTTTACACAATCCAGGTGGTGCCTGACCTTCAGAAAGTACACATTATATCAGATCCTGCATAGCAATTTTAATTTCATTGAATTATAGTGGAGCTGTGTTGCTGATTTGTGTACTTAGATTTATTAAAGTCCAGTATTTTGAGCATATTTTTTTCCTTCTGGTTCTGAAAATTTCAGGTGATCGTAAATAATATTTAAAAAATAAACCAAAAAAAAATGTTGAATTTGGTTCTTGATCTCCTTTTTCTAGAATTGTTATCTCAAACTAGTCACAAATAGCTGGAAAGGTCCACTATCATATGAGCCCAAAGTTGAAGAATAACTTATCTCTATCATCCTGAAATACAGAAGTTTTGGATACTGAGTGCAAAGGATTGGAAAAGTGAATGGCATATTTCTGCATTATTATTCTTTGCTGTTTTTTTGGACCATATATTATAAAATTTTTTATCAACATTTACAGTGTGTAATATAATTTTTTCAAATATTACAACAAACTTTAATTTAAAATAAAATACTATAAAGCGAAAAAATTTAGAATATATGTGAACACTCAATATAATCATACTGATAAGAATTTTATACACAAAACTAGATGAGGATATTGTTCTATCTCACCAATTCAGAGAGGACATTTTTCAATAAATTGTTTCTAAAGGTAGTACAGAATATTTAGAGACATGTTCTGTGAAAGACAAGATAAAATAGAGGAAAACACTTTTGTAATCACACTAGTAGTAGCAGAGAAATCAATCATTTTGAGTACAGGTCCCTCCCTATGTAAAACAACATAATGAATCTACGTTTCTTCCTAAATTATAGGGTTTTATTAGAACCACTGAAAAACAGTGATCTCATAGGGATGGGGGAAAAAAAATGAAGCCTATGGCTGTAAGTTGCCAGGCTGTAGCACAGGAAGGGGAAACCTTAGAATCCAGTGGATTCCTTAAATTGAGGGGACAAAGTTAAAACTCTAGTGAGAAAAAAATGCAGTTCACAGGACAAAGTACCAGAGAAGAAAGAGCTACACGACAAAAAACTATATAGAGTACTCTTGGGTATTGAACAAAATATTAATCAGCCATTTTAGGAATGCGGCAAAATATTGATCAGTACATATGCCATATATGTGAGGAAAATATCAAGGTCAGGCAAAAAACCGCCCTAAAGGATTAGAGATCAGTACTTGTTGCTCAGAAAGTTCCCAACAGCCAGATGGAAAATGTAAAATTTATGGGACACTGGGTCAAACACTCGGAAGCATATCTGATTTAGTAGTAGGAAAAACTGAAATAGTAGTGATGCCTAATAAATCAGGTATTAAAGGAAAGATTTTCTTTCTAAGTAATTTTAGAACAAAGATTAAAAATGGTTAAAAGAATGTAAAAAGATCCTTACATAAAAGTTAAATATTTGATAACAGTAGCTCAAATGCAGGGAGGGGAGAAATGGAACTATATTTTTATATGTTTCTCATGCTATATGTGAAGTGAAATAATATCATTTGAAGATAAATTATAAGTTAGAAATGTATACTATAAATCCTAAAGCAAACACCAAAATGACAAAAAATTATAGCTATTAAGACAACAGAGGATATAGATGGAATCATAAAAAAATAGTGGATTGATCCAAGATGAGGTTGAAAAGAAAAGGGGGTAAAAGAACAGATTTATCCATAGAAACAAATAGTCAATAGATTTCAGTACAAAAATATCAGTAACCATATTAAATGTGATTGATCTAAATATCCAAATTAAAGGCAGATATTAACATATTGTATAAAAAAAAAGCAAGACCTAATGATATATCAACTACAAGAAACACTTAAAATATAAAAACACAAATACTTTAAAAGCAACAGGATAGAAAAAGATATACCATGCTATCACCAACCAAAGAAAGTAGAGCGACTATATTAATATCAGACAAAGTAGATTTCAGAATAAAGAATATTACCAAAGATAAAAAAAATTGATAATAATAATGAGGTAAATCCACCAAGAGAACATAATCCTAGAATTATGTACCTAATAAGACCTTCAAAATACATTTTAAAAATGATAAAATTTCAAGTAGACAAATCCACAATTAAGAGTTAGAGATTTCAATATCCCTTTCTCAAAAACTGGTGAAACAAATAACAAATAAGTTCAG
>NW_006439192.1:7087000-7093553 GCF_000325575.1 Pteropus alecto
TAACTTTATCTAATTGAAATGTATAGAACAGTCCAACCCAAAACACAAGACTGCACATTTTTTCAGATATCTTTGGAACATTTACTATAATAGACCATATTTTAGACCATAAAATGAGTCTCAATGAATGTAAAAGATTGAAAGTCAAAGTATCTTCTCTCACCACAATAAAATCGCATTGGACGGATTTAACAAAAATATCTCTATAAACTCCCCCAATATTTGAAAACCAAATAACACACTTAAAATAACCTATGGGTCAAGGAAGAAAGAAAATGGAGGTTAGAACACATTTTCTGCTGAATGACAATGAAATCAGAACATATCAAAATTTGTGGAATGCTACTAACGCAGTAGTTGGGTGAAATTTCTGGTACTAAATACTATTATTTTAGCATTTTTATATTATTAGGGGAAAGAAAGTAGGGGGAGGGCAAAGTTGATAAAGGGGGTCAAATATATGGTAATGGAAGGAAACTAAACTTTGAAGGGGAATTGCACGATAGAGTATATGTTGAATTATAATCTTGTACACCTGAAAATTATGTTAACCAATGCTACTACCTGAATAAATTAAATTTAAAAAAAAAAAAAGAAAGGGCTTTCCTTCACTTTAAGACATTAGAAAAAGAACAAATTAAATGTGAAATAAATAAAATAATAATAATAAAAATCAGAGTGGAAATCAAGGAAGTAGAGGCACAATAGAGAACATCAATAAAGCTGAAAGCTGGATCTTTGAGATGATATATAAAATTGATAAGCTTCTAGCCTGTGTGATTAGAAAACAAACAAAATGATAAGATACCAACTTCAAGAATGAAAGAGCTGATAACATTGCAGATTCCACAGATATTAAAAGGAAAATAAGAAAATATTATGAACAACTCTATGTCAATAAATTCATCAATTTAGATGAAATGAATACATTCCTTGAGAAATACCAATTACCAAAGCTCTTTTAAGTATAAATAAATAATCTGAATGGCCCTCTCTCTCTCTGTTAAACAAATTGAATTTGTAGTTGAAAATTTCACTACAAAATAAATTACAAACATAGCTGAATTCTACCAAACATTAAACAAAAAAATAATACTAATTCTATGCAAACTCTTACTGAAAATTAAATAGGAGGAAATACTTTGCAACTCATTTTGTATGGCCAACATTACTTTGATACCAAATTCAGATGACAACTTCATAAGGACAGAACATGGAATATTATTATTAATAAATGTAGCTTAAAATTTTAAACAAAATTTATAAAATCAAACCTATAAAATGTTTAATTTTATAAAATAGGTAATATAGGAACACAGTGGTTGGCAGAATTTTTTCTCATCTCAACTCTTCAGAAGAAATACATTCCTGCCAACATTTTTATTTTAGGGTTTCTGACCTTCAATGAATTTGTGCCAAGTTGTTTCAGCAGCAATAGGAAATTAATACAATGAATAAGTTGTTTACTCCAGAATGTAACTGTTTAATATCTGAAAATCATTCAGTATAATTTACCACATTAGAAACTAAAAGAGTAAATCACATTATTATCTCAGTAGAGTTAAAGCATTAGACAATGTCCAACATTTATTCTTGATAAAAATTCTTAGCCAAGTAGGAATAGAAGAGAACTTCTTTAATCTGATAAGGAACATATACAAAAAAATTTACAGAAACATTATACTTAATGATGAAAAACAGGTCTTTCCCTCTAAGATCAGAGTCAAGACAAGGATATTTTCTCTTAAGACTTCTGCTAAACACTGTACTAGATATTTTACCAAGTGCAATAAAGCAAAGAAAATAAATAATAGCATTCGGTTTGGAAAGGAAGATGAAAAATAGTTTTTATTAATAAATGACAAGATTGGTTATGTAGAAAATAGAATGTAATCTATAGCTAAAGCTAATAGAACTAATAAGTGAATTTAGCAAAATTGCAAAATACAAGATAAATATATAAAAATCTATATGCTTAAACTGAACAGTAAGAAATTGAAATAAAAAATATCATTTACAGTATGATCCAGTATGTGAAATTCTTAAGATGAACTATGACTAAATATTTACAAGACATTGAAAATATTAAACATTAGTAAAATAAATTTTAAAATGTCTAAAAAAATTGAGACCTATATTTTTTTCTCATGGCTCAGAACAATTGATCTATAGATTTAATGTTATCCCAATCAAAATCTTGGCAGAATTTTTTTTTATAAATTGACATAATTATTCTAAAATCCATATGAAAAGGCAAAGGACTGAGAATAACTAAAGTAAATTTCAAGAAAAAGAGCAAAGTTGGAAGACTAACATTACCTGATTTCAAAACTTATTTTAAAGTTACAGTAAAAGAAAAGTTTGTAATGGTTTAGTCATAGAGATTAATAAAACAGAAAAGAGAATCCAGACATAGACTCAAACCTACGTTGACAACTGATTTTTTTAATTAAGTTTTTTGGGGTAACATTGGTTAGTACAATTACATAATTTTCAGATGTACATTATCATTTGACATCTGTATATTCTACTGTGTGTTTACCACCCAAAGTCCAGTTTCCTTCAGCTACCATATATTTGATCCCTTTTACCCACTCACCCTCTCCCTACTCTTCTATATTTGACTCCCTTTAACCATCTACGTACCCCCACCTCTCATGTCCATGAGTCCCTGTTTGTTTGTTCTGTTCTGCTTTTAGGTTTACATCCCACATATAAGTGATATCATGTGATTTTCAGCTTGTTCTGTCTGGTTTATTTCGCTTAGCATGATTATGTCGAAGTCCATCCATGTTGTCGCAAATGGCAGTATTTCATCTCTTCTTGTGGCTAATATTCCGTTGTATATATGTACCACAGCTTCTTTAGCCAATCGTCTATCGTAGGACACTTCAGTTGCTTCCATGTCCTGGCCACTGTGAATAATGCTGCTATGAACATCGGTGTGCAAATATCTTTTCAGATATGAGAACCGATTTTTGAGGAAAGTACAAATGTGATTATGTGGAGAAAAGACAGTCTATTTTAACAAATGGTGCTAGAATAATTGAAAAACCATATGCAAATTACTAAACTTTAAACCAAAATTTATACTACATACAAAAATTAACTCAAATTCAGCATTTATCTAATAGAAGTTCTAGAATATGCAAACTGAAGAAATGCCAGTGAAGAGATAATACTTGAGAACTCTTCAGAATTCAATTTTTATGAATAGCATAAAAACAAACAAAAACAATAACAAAGAAACCATCCAGGAATCAAACTGGATAAGTAAAAACAAGTCCAATCCTGTTTTTAAAAAACAAGATTCATCATGGTGAAATAGAGAACATCAATAGAGAGAAGAAAACTTAGACAAAAGACAGAAACAGAGTAAATGACACAAGCCACAGACTAACAGAAGATGTCTTCTCAGGAACAAGACTTCAGAAGAAAAAAGTGATATTTTCAGAGTTCTGTGAGATATAAGCAATATTGAGCTGAAATATCTTTCAAGAGATGGTGACAAAAACTTTTTCAAATATACAAATAATAAAAGTCAGAAGAAATCTGAACTAAGAAGGAAGGTGAGGCATTCAAGAAACAATAGTGAATATGGAAATCAATACATTGTTGACAAATTTAATCATCAGTTATTAAATAACAAATTTATGTGTTTACAATAAAAATCATAGACCCCAAATCCAATAACGTTAAAGAGATGGAAGCTTTTGGTTTAATGGCTAACTCATGCTGATATCATTATTATCTTTGAAAGAAGAAAAGAAGTTCTGAATAATTTTAGTTAGAAAATTTAGATTAAAATTTATATTGAAATTTTAAGAATAGCATTAAAAGAATAAAAATCAACCAATAATTTTCTTTGCCATAGAGTAAAACAAAGATTTTTTTTTTTCAGTTAGTACTAGATTCATGTGAATATGAGGGAAAAAATAACAGTAATTTATGAAAAATATAGCTTAATTTTTGCTATCTAAAGTAAATTTAAGTGCAATCAGTAGAAATTTAGTACTTGGTGCCTTCGTGATTATCTGTTTGACCTTTCTAGCCCAGGATTTCTTCTTTATGCTAATATCAAAATCTATGATGGCTGCTTTGAATTTGAGGCCAGAAGAATAAAAGGTAAAATGTCAAGAGAACACTTTTCCGGACAAGTCAGCTTTATTTAAGTTTATGTACAACCCTCATACAACATTTCTGCTTATATATCATTGCCCAGAACTTGGCAATGCTCACTCATGTTTGCAAAGGAGGCAAGAGAAGGTAATATTTAATTCTGGGTGAGTAACAAAATGTGTAGCTAACAATTGGTGAAACAGGAGGGGCTTTATGGACCTCCAAGAAATCAAGGTCAGTTGATTATATAAACCTGATCTCTCAAATTTTTATTTTATTATTAGTTTCAAGTATACAGTACATTGGATAGACATTTATATAATTTATAAAATGATTGGTTTTTTTTCCTCCTAATTGCCTTTTCTCTCCTCTGGCTCTCCACCGATCCATTACTTTAGTGTTAACTGCATTCCTTATGCTGTGCTCCCCATCCCTTTGACCGTCTGTCAACTACTAATTTGTACTTCTTTAACTCTTCACCCCTTTCTTCCAGCCCTTCAACCTCCCTCCCCTCTGGCCATCATCAGATTGTCCTCTATATTTGTGAGTCTGTTTTTGATTAGTTTGCTATTTTTATTCCCTAGATTCTGAACATAAGGAAAATCACATGGTATTTATCTTTCTCTGTTTAACTTATTTCACTCAGCGTAATAACCTCTTGGTCCACCCATGTTGTTGTGAATGGTAAGATTTCATTTTTTTAATAGCTGAGTAATATATATGAGTCATAACTTCTTTATTTATTATCTATTGATAGGCATTTAGGTTGCTTCCATGTCTCGGCTATCGTAAATACAGCGAACATAAGGATGCATAGATATTCACAAACTATTGTTTTGGTTGTCTTTGGAGAAATACCCAGAAGTGCAATTTCTGGGTTAAAAGGTATATCCATTTTTAATTTTTTGAGACTAAAATTCTTAATGTCCTTCTTCTGGGTATATATCCCAAGTTTGTGTTAAAATCGAAAGGTAATATGGAATGAAAAAGAAGTCAAAAGATTATTCCTTTTGGATTAGAGAAAAAAATGCTTTACATTACCTTATTCAGTTATTTATCAATAGTAGGCATTCGGTTAATATTTGATGAATGATTTCCCATATAATAAATTCTTATTGAGCACCAAGAATTTCATCAGTGTCAATTATGATAGACACACTATTGTGCAAACACCTTCCCTTAGGATGCTCTAATATGTTGCAAAAGATTTGGAAGATACAAAATATTTTTCTGGTAAATAAAGTTTTTCTATTTGAAACAATTCAAGGGAAACTAGTATAGTTGGTTAAATGAAAAATACCATATTTACATTTCTCATTCTCTTTCTCTCTACTTCTCCTTGAAAGCAAAATGATATGCAAATTCAGTTTGAATAGTATTAATTAGGCTATAATGTGCCATTTCCCTGATAAACTTAAACTGGTGCAGAGAACATAAAATCCACAAGATACATTTTTAAAAATCTAATAGTATTCTTTATTCCTTGGTTTGCAAATCTTCCTGACTTAGAAGTGGTACCTCTCACAATTCCCCAGACCCTACAGACAAATCTTAGGAATTCAGTTCAGAAGAAATACAGTCTAGTACATATATTTTCCTTTCAACTAGAGGATTTCTAAGCAAGTCTCAGAGGGATTTGTTGTAATACACTGTTCCTCTTGGGTAGATCAGTTGTGTAAAAAATATTTCAAAGGAGCTACAGTAAACAGCTGAGAATACATGAGCAGCAAAGACTTCAGTGGTAGAATTCTATCCAATAAACAAGAATTACTTAAATGTAAAAAATATATATATTACAAACTCTATTGAATTGGACCATTGACAACCCAAAGATTATTCAACAAAAGTTATCTAAAATGATTTTTATTAAACTTTTTTTTATTTCAAAGAATTTTTAAAGAAAATCAGTGTTTTTCTTATCTGTCTTTCCTAACACATACACCTTGATATTTCAAAGCAACAGGGATAATTTTGAAACATCACTAAATATTACAAGATACCCACCTATTTTAAGTGATTTCTTTTGCTCATTTCACATTTCTGAGTTGGTGTAGTTTATAAAAGAGAAGTCAGCATTTGGACCTAAGATGTGAGACTGTGTCAGTAATTAAGATACTACTTTCAGTTTCAAACTCACTCTTGGTGATGCTGAGTCAAGGACTTTCCCATCCACATTTCAGTTTCTCCAGCAGCTGTCTTTTAGGTCCTGCCAATAAGGAGCCCTAGAAAGAGTCTTGAAAGCACAAAGAGAGAGGATAAACTTCTCCTTATCCACTACCTTTAGCTGTTTTTTAATTTGTTTATTTTTGTTTATGTTATTTTGTTTTTTGGCTAATTTTTTTTTGTTTTGTTATAGTGTCATTTCAGCAATATTTTTTTACTCTAACAGGGACAATTTGTTCATAGCAGCAATTAATTCCAATTTGTAATATAT
>NW_006439192.1:7093712-7106086 GCF_000325575.1 Pteropus alecto
CAAACTGGAATATATATAGATACATTTTTGCTTTTAACAATAATTGTAGAACCAGCCTCATGACACTGCCAGCAAATCAGCACCCGCCAACTGATGCCCCCTCCTCAGAGGTCTGTCCCCTCACCTCTGTGACTCCTCTCTGAGCTAAGAAACAGCAGAACCTGCTATGCAGAACCTATTCCTTAAAATGTTTTACCTGTCAGGAATTCTCCACCAAGTTTCTAAATTTTAATAATTCCAACATCCTTCCTATTCCTCTAGTACTAAGGATTGTAGCTGCTTCCTGCAGTTAATTATATGAAAACTTAGTGTTCCTTTTTGAATTTTCAGTTTTTCAATGCCTAGTCAATAATTATTTATCTTAAATTCTCTCTTAAAACAACCGGTGTGGTTTCTTTCTTGTGACTATACTCTAGTTAATACACTTTGTGATCCTCAAACTTAGAATAATTGCAATATTTATGGGAGCAGGATCTTTTCATTTAGACATTAGGTGATGTCGGTGTCTAAGACACTTATTTGGTATCTACTAGATATAAATATATTGTGCTAAGAACTGCAAGGACTGTAGAGAATTATTACCTATAACTTCACCTGCAAGTATTTAGGTGATTTTAAATAATGGAACCTGAATATGTATATAATACTTATAACACATTAAATATTTTGTATTATACAGAATGAGCTTTAGAAAAGCTAGGGGGAAGGAAATCAATGTCTTTGGAAATCAGAAGACATCTGAAGAATTTTAATAGAGGATAAATGATAACAGCTGGAACTTAATAGGTATATTTATAAAGGAAATTGAGAATACAATTGATGGAGATTTGGAAAGATGAAAGAAAAGAACATGAATAGGGCGGAATATCAGAAGAGTTCAGAGCATGCATGCATCAATATTTGGCACAAATATATGGTTTGTAAAATATAACAGTGGTAGATAAAACTCACAGGGAAGACTGGGATGAGATAGTAGAAAATCTTCAATGACTATTTAAGGATTTGAAGTCTTCTTGTCCAGGTGACAAAGAACAATTAAATTTCTGAAGATAACTGGTGGCTAAAGAAGATTAACCTAAGACATGTTCAGAACTGATTTGAGAGAAGACTATAAAGAATGGAAAAGCATTTATTAATATGAATACATAGCCTAATATTTCTTTCTCAAACTGAAAAACCCATATCATGGAAGTTCTCAGGACTTATTAAGGAATTGTGTGGTCTGAGCACACAATTGGGAATGAAAGTAATATTTACTGTAATGGGAATACATGAAGAATGAATGTATACATATCAGGAGAATCAAGGGCTCATTTTTGGACCCGAATTGTCTATTTAACATCCAAGTGGAATTGTTGAACACATGTTTATACAAAAGAATATGGAGTTCAGATAAGCAGGTAAAGATAGAATTATACACTTTTGAACCATCCTCAGATAGATGGTACTTAAGACCATTAGGCTAAATAAGAACACTTAAGATATATGTGTACATGGAGAAATGAGACCTGAGGACTGAACCCAAGTACACTCAAACATTTAGAGACTGAGACGAAGAGGATTTCCAAAGAAGACTAAGAATGGGCTGCCAATGAATTAACAAACCTAAGAAAGTGTGATATTCTAGAGTCAAGACATGAATTTTTTTTCAGAAACTATAAACTGAATAACAGTGTCAAATGACGTTGAGACCTACCCAGATGTGAACTATAAGATGATCATAATTTAAATGTAATTAATGTGTTAAAGAAATACCTTTGTCCTGAAGAAAATACCAGATGAAAGTAGTTAATTCTCATTTTGCACAGATTCCATATTTGTGAATTCACCTACTCACTATCATTTATTTTGCCACCCCAATACCAACATTCATGGCACTTTAGCAGTCATTCATGGACATGTGTAGAATGACAAAAAAAATTGAGTTACCTAATGTACACTTTTCCAGCTGAGGTTAACAAGATGATGCGCTGATTTCCTTTTAGATCTCATTTCGGAGTGTACTTTTGAAGTCTTTTTAATGCCACATTTTTCACATAATAGTGCTTTGTGTTGGTGATTTAGCTGTTTAAAGTGGCCACCCAAAATAATCCTGAAATGCTCTCTAATGTTCAGAAGTACAGAAGGTTGTGATGTGCCTTATAGAGAAAATGCATGTTACATAAGCTTTATTCAGGCATGAGAATTAATGTTGTATGCTGTGAGTTCAATATTAACAAGTCACTGATCTATATTAAATAAGATGTCTTTGCATAGAAACACATATACAACAAGGTGATGTAGTGATCAACTGATGGAAATA
Source organism: Pteropus alecto (assembly GCF_000325575.1). Taxonomy (NCBI): domain Eukaryota; kingdom Metazoa; phylum Chordata; class Mammalia; order Chiroptera; family Pteropodidae; genus Pteropus; species Pteropus alecto. The sequence continues at coordinate 7,096,015 of NW_006439192.1, forward strand.
TTGTGGCCAGAGGCACATAGGAAACTAAACCTATATTTTCACTAGGAAAAATGACTCAATATTTGTGAAGTTAGTGTTGATGGCAATTTTGTAGAAAATAACTATCATGAATAATAATAATTAACTATCTGTATGTACACAGGGCATGATGAATGCTAAGAAAGGTAGACATGTGGTTATTTTCAAAAACATTTTCATCTTTAAATATTAGGAAATAATTGACTATTTAAAACAAAAATAGAAACATTATATCATGGAGTTTATAGCATAAATACAACTAAAATACATAATAAAATGGAACAATGACCAAGAGAGGGAAATGGAAATATAATATAATATTTCCATAAGGTTTGCATGCCACAGATATAGTAGAATAACAATATTTGAAGGTAGATTGTGATAAATTAAAACTATATACTCTAACCATTGAAGCCTTCATTAAAAAAATTAGTGAACAAAATGGTAGAACTAATAAATGTACAATAGAGTAGGTAAAAATGAAAACATAAAATTTATCGATCCAAAAAAGGAACTAAAATTAAAGAGATCAAAGAACATATGGGACTAATAGAAAAATAACAATATGAAAGATTTAAATTCAACTATAACAATAAAAATATTAAGTTAAATTGAATTAAAAGACAAAATTGATCATATTGATTAATTATATACTGTCAACAAGAATCCAACTTTAATTATAAAATTACAGATAGATTTAAAGGAAAAGGACAAATAAAAGCATATACCATGCTTATAATTACTAAGTAAAATTAGAGTGGCTATTTTAATATCAGAAAAAGTTGATTTCAGAACAAAGACTTTTCCAAGGAATAAAGAGGGTCATTTTATAATAAATAAGGATTGATTCATAAAGAGAATATAATGATCTTAAATGTTTATGCAACTAATAACGTAGATTCACTATATATAAAATGCAAAACCTGATAGAACACCAAGGAGAAATATATGAATATGTAACATCTTTTTCTCAATAATTTATAGAATATTATCAAACAAGTTGGCCTAACTGATATTAATGGAACACTTAACTCCCAAACAGCAGAATATACATTTTTTCAAGGTACATGGAATATTTACCAAAATAGACTATATTTAAAGATATAAAACATGTCCTTATAAATTTAAAATGATTGAAATCATAGTATATTTTCAGAGTGTAAAAATTAAAAATGAATAACACAAAGATATACAGAAAAACTTTAGATATTTGGAAATTGTAAACACATCTTTAAATAATTTGTGCATCAAAGATAAATCATAAAGAAAATTGGAAAGCATTTCGAACTGATAGAAAATTAAAACATGGAATGTCAAACATTTTGTGATGCAATTAAAGTAATAGAACTTTACGTCATTAAATACATATGATAAAAGTAGAACTATTTAAAAGAAATTATGTAAATACTCTTTCTAAGAAAAAATAAAAAGTAAACAGAAGAAAATAATGGTTATAAAGATCAAACTCAATGAATGAAAAGAAGTCAATAGAATAAATCAGTAAAACTAAAAGATGGTTATTTGAGAAGATCAATAATACTAATAAACCTACGAGACTATTCATATAAAAAAGAGAAAAAATAAAAATTACTGATATCATGAATAAGACACATGACATAGCTATGAATCATATAAATACTAAAACACCATTTTATACTAACAAAATTAGTATAAAATAATTTTATACTAATAAATTTGACAAATTAAATAGAATGTACAAAATTCTTCCAAGACACATATCACTTAAGAGGAATTAGAAAACCTGAATAGCCTGTATCTATTAAAGAAATAGAATTTGCAGTTAAAAATCTTCCCACAAAGAAATCTTCATCCCCAAAAAGTCTTTACTAGTGAGTTCTACTAAACATGTAATAATACAATAATAGGAAATTTTTACAAAGTTTTTCACAAAATTAAAGGAGGAATATTTCTCATTTTATGAGGCTAACATTACCTTGATATCAAATCCAGAGAAAGACTTTGCATTTCAATTTACAGAATAATAACCTTTATGAACATAGACCCAGAAATTCTTAATAAAATTTTAGCAAACCAAATCAAACAGAATGTAAAAAGAAACATACAATACGACCAGTGGAATTTGTCACAGTAATATAAGTTTGGTTTAACAATCTAAAGTCTATCAATATAAACTTGTTATCAAAGTAAAAAAACGTTATCATCGTAATTAAGATGCTGAAGAAAAATATCATGAAATTTAGTGTTTATTGTAGAAACAGAAGGGAATTTCTTCAACATTATGAAGGCCATTTTGAAAATTCTACAGCTAACATCATATCTCCTGTTGAAAATACAAATACTTCCCACCAATATTAAAGGCAAATCAAAAATATCTGCTCTCACTACCTTTATTCAACATTGAATTGATGATTTTAAGCAGTGTAATACTGCAAGAAAAATAAAACATATGCAGATTGAAAAGAAAAATGAATGTATTTGCAGGAAATCTGATCATTTGAGCAAATAAATTACTACAGCTTTATCAGTAAAAGGGCAAGAGTTTTCTCTTTGCAATTGGTTGGAATTAATGAGTTTCAGGAAGTACAACTGTAAAAAACAAAAAGACTATCAAAAAATGATAAAATTTTACAATTATAAGAATTTAGACAAATGCTACTCAAACAAATGAGTTTAGAAAAGTTTCAGAATACAAGATAAATATACAAAAATAAATTTTATTTCTCTTAGCTAGAAGTAATCAGAAGTTGAAATGAAAAGAACTATTACTTTTATAATAGCACCATAAAATATGAACTATCGACATAGTATTTACATTGTATTAGGTATTATAAGTAATTGAGAGATAATTTAAAGTGTATGGGAAGATGTATGTAGGTTATATACAAATACTATGCCATTTTATAAGGGACTTGAGCATTTGAGGATTTTGGTATGTGTGGACATCCTGGAACCAATAAATATATTATGGATATTATATAAAATATAGCTATATTATATGCATTATATTTTATATAGTATATAAGGTATAACACATTATATATATTTTACATAGTGTATTATATAATACACATTATATGTAAGCATTATATAATATATGTCATACATTATGTATATGTATATATGTAATGCCTTTGAGGTCTGTTATGAATATAATTATTAGAATGCATTAGATGGCATTGTGAAAGTTCTTTTATACCATAAGTTTCTATATAAACTGAAAGTGGTACTAGTCTGACCTTTACTTCTGTATTCTTTAAATCTATGTTAATTAATAATATATTCTAAGAATATAGCTAAATATTTGAAGGTGGTTGTCAGGTTTTATCATTTTTTGGTTGTTCTGTTGCTTTTTATGATCTTGCTGCTTGAATCTCATTCATTCTGTCCAACTACAATGAGATAGCTCTTGCACTATCACTGATACAGCTGAAATAATTCATATTTCTGTGGATATATTTCAATTGACTTTCTGATGGACCATTCTGATAGTCCATTTCCATCTGTTTTATCTGTTCTTACAATACCACCCTCTTTATTACTTTTCTCCAACCACAGCTCTTCTATTCTTCATTTCTAACACCCTCTTTCTCCTAAGAACTTTTCTTGGAGAAAAGTCACCCATCTCCTTGTCACCCATCTCCCATGTGCCCTTATTTCCTGGTGGTTTTGTTTTTTGCTTTTTGTTTTTTTGTCTGTTGGTCTACTAAAATCTTTTGTTTTTCTATTATAATTGAAGAAAAATATTTAAGATTTAGTGTCCAATTAGATAATTTACTTTTAAGGAAGGTATTAAATGCTTATATTTATGATCAGAAGACCACAAAGCAATTTCCATCTCTCCTGGAACAATCAAATTTACACCAGACTTATTACCCAGTACAGCTCCTGAGAAAAGGAAAATGACAAGGCATTGCATTTGATGACACACTGCCAGTGTCTTCTGTCAACAAGAATGACTGTCCTCACTTAAGCCTCTTGCTGTCCTCAGCATCAGAGAGTTTTTATTTTTCTACATTTGGAGGTTTTACATTTGTCAGTTGTAAGAGTTCATGACCTGACTCCTCTCTCCTCTGATTATTATTGGCAGGCCACTCATCTCTAGTGGTTGCTCTGCCAACGTGAAAAACAATAGATTAACAGCTTTCCAGGAATATCTCTCAGACATAATTAATTCCTGCATTTGGTTTTTACACCTCATGTATCAGTGACCTCTCTTCCTGCTAAATTTCTGTTCGAACGGGCTTGGAAGGAACCCGAGATTCACCTCCCTATTTCAGTACAACTAAATTATGTACTTCTCTCTGCAGTCAGAGGTGGGGGTTTGTATTACATTTTTTCTCAAAAGAATTTTTTGAATAAAGAAAGAGGGAGAAAGAGAGAGAATGAGAGAGAGAGAGAGAGGAGTGAGAGAGAGAGAAAGACACCATAAGCACTATTTGGATTTCAATGTGTTATCATTCAGATTTTATTAACTCATTGTGTATCACAGGAAAGCCATTTCAATAAATCAGGAAGTAATGATCTGGATAAGAGAGAAAACTAAATCTTCCCTTGTGAGAATAATTCATAGATATAAATACTTTTAGGTTTGATATCTGTATTAGCCGAGAGTTTGCCAAACTTCTGTAATAAATAACCCTAGAAACCTCAGTGGTTTAATAAAAAAAAAATCTGACTCAAAGTGCAGTGCAGATGCTTGTGTTTGAGGGGATCTCCTGGGATATTCTTCTCTATGTGAGGACAATCTAGAATCCAGGCTTTCTTCTGCCTTGTGCAGTCACAACCTTTCAAAATCTCGTCTGTATTCTCTGTATTTGATTGGCTAATGAACAATAAAAGGAAAGTGGAGAATCTCAAGGGTGATATAGTGTAGACCTCAAGTGGCATTCAAACCTTTCCTCACATTCCATGGGCACTAACTAGTTACCAGCTCAAATGACACAAGGAGGCTAGGAAACTTGTCTTCTTACATATCCATAGCATTTATGGGCATTATCTCTACTACAGTTGCATTTCATTTCTCATCACTATGTGCATGCCATCATTGCTACATGGATAAAGACCTGGCTTCCAGTTTCCTTATTCCATTAATTAGCTGGGAGAAAGTTCAGTCTCTAGAGCTTTCTGGGTCCCAATTTCCTTTAAGGAAATGGAAATAAAAATAACAATCTTAAAGAGGGATTGTGTGGATCAAATATAAGGATAAGTAGGGAAGTGCTTCAGATGGAAGCACTATTGATGTAATAGATTGCTATTAATGTGTTCATCAATTTGTGTGGGGGGAAATAACAAATCAAATAATGTCTCAAGACTCATGAAGAAGCCAGTCACCTTCTGATCAAAATATTAGAGAGAGTAGTTCCATTATATCCCCTACAATTACTCTAAAAGCCATGCATTATAAAATATCTAATATATACCAAAGGTAAGAAGGCAGCAAGAAGTCATTAGATTAATTTGAGAAAGGAATTGATCTTCTATGCCTTTCCTTTTTTAATTCTACTATACATTTCTTCAAGGGCTCTTAATAGAACAGTGTACAAATATGGGATATTTCTAATTTTTTAAAATAAATATGATCAGCTGAGTTTTGTCAATTCTCCACCTTTCCATGCTCTAGGGAATGGAAAAAAGATACAGGATAGAAGGAGGAAACAAAAGAAAAGATTATTAGTGCTGCCCATATTAGTGTTTGCTTTCTCTAAGATTTTTAGTACAGTCCAGTGATTTGTGGTCTGATCCATTTTGATGCTACATAACTTGAGGCTCATTAATCAAACTCATTTATTTCTTAGCTTTCATTACTATCAGTTCCGGAAACTCTAAACAAACATTTAATGTACCAGTATGATTTCTCGGATGGCAGACGGGTATGTAACTGACTTTCTCTCCCTTTCTCTTGTCCTTCCCACATCCTGCAAAAGCTAAAACTCTGGTGAGACATGGAATTTCTCTCTTACAAGACTGATCACTGTGATAGTGAATTTCTTAGCCCACCATCTCTTGGTTATCGTATTACTCCTTACTCTTTAGATTCTGCACGAGCGTTGGAGGGCCTAGAGAACACCTGGAGCAGATGCGGCCTGTGCATCTTTCTAGGCTGCTGGAATGACCATGAAAATTTTGAGCAAATTGCTGCTGGGCTCTGAGCTGGCAGCATTATGCATACTTTCCTCAGATGCACTCATTGCTTTGTCTCAAAAGGCAGCAGTATATGCACACCTGACCAGTATGCATAACTCAGCTATCATCTCCTTGCTAAAGCTGTAACTCATGGCCTGTGGAAACTCATCAATACACTTCTCAACCATGTAGGTACTTAAGAGTAAGTAAACTGGTAGATTTTACTCATTCTCTTCTAGCAGCACAGCCATGCAATTTTTCTCTAAAGTCCTTCCCCTACATTCTAGTATAGTTGATGCCAGTGTGACTATGATGCTCAAATATCAGAGGTAAAATGCCTAATCCACTACAACTTCATGCATGGAACTAATCAGAACAGACTGAAATAAACAAAGACTAAAAGCAGAAATACTAATGAGAGAGTATTAAAAATGCCTATGGGGAAAAAAAGTAGTAATTTGGATTAGGGTTCTGTCAGAAAGAATAGAGAAGTCCAATGTGGGACTTACTCATTTGACTGACATTTCGTGAACACTTAGTATTCACCAGGCACTTTGCTGGGTTCTAGAAATATAGCGATTAGAAGTTGAACACTGACTTTGCAGACCATATAGTCTACTGGCAGAAACAGATTTTAAATAAACATTTACTGTAAAATACAAAATAGCATATAATGAAATGAAAGTACAAGGCTGATAAAAATATATCATGGGAAACAGGATAGGTTAGGAATTTGGAATGAAAACAGAAGATGATGATGATGATGATGATGATGATAGCTTACATTAAATTGTATAAGGTTTTGCTTTCAATTATTGAAATTCATTTAATATGCATATAGACTGTATATAAATCATCTTGGAATCTTATTAAAATGAGAATTCGGATACAGTGTAGTATGGGGTAGAGCTATCACTGGTACTGGTCTGGGATAACTTATTGAATAGGAAGAGACTAGCTTATTCATAGAAATTCACTAATGTTGGTGTTATTATTATCTCTATTTTAAAGGGAGAGAAATGAAGGGGTCAAAGCTGTATCACTGGGCACATAGCTGATAAATGGGGGTGCAGAAGGCGAAGCCAGTTAGTATAGCTCTGGAGTTCACCTCTGCAGTTTTCAGAGTGTCATCTTCAATTTGGATTGAAAAGATAAGAAAGAATTAGCTGAGTATGAGTGTGTGTGATGAGATTGTGTGGGAACATGGGATGAAGACAGTTTCTCAAGAGGGAAGATAGAATATACATGGAGGGTCAACAGGAGATAGAGGGAAAACTTCAAGAAACATACATATGTAGAAGTGTTTTGGAAGAGGAATCAATAGCATATGAGGTATGAGTGTAGGATTAGAGGGGGGAAAGAGGCAGGCCCAAAGGAAGACTCTTAAGATTTCGAGTTTAAATAACAGGATGGGATAATAAAACCATCAATTAAGATGGAAAAGACTAGAGAAGGCTGAAATTGGGTGTCAAGTAGAGGAAAGAGAAAGTAGGAGCACAGTTACAGATCAAAAGAAGGGGTTTACAGGTTAACCACCCTTGGTGGAGATATGGCTGCTTTCCAGGCACGTGTGAGAGGCAATTGAGCTGTGTACTGAGTACCATTTGGGACTTTCTGGAGATGCAATCGAATATTATTTCTTAAGTGAATAGTGAGAGGTTGAAGCACACAGTTTGGAAAAATGTGTCCCCTTAGGATTTCGACAGATCTGCTATTATGTCTCATGTTTGTTTAACTTTACTGATATTGAAATCACTGTACTATTCAAAGGAAAAGGAGACTGAAGTAAAATGTTGAGGAGTGAGAGGGGAAGATGAATTTTTATCTTCACCAAGGAAATGAGCTCAGTCTTTCTTTTACATTCTGTCCCCAGGCTGTACTCTATAGGGCCTTTAGTCCAAGATTTAATCACTGTTAAGTACAGCCTTACAATCTGCCTCTAACATGCAAGCCGTGAAGGCCCATATTAATTCAAGACACCTTTCCCCATCTCCACCCAAATGCATACACACGTGGGGTATCAGGCATCTGCTCACTTTATTATTTTTCTTTTTTCTCCTTTGTGGAAACTCAGTGATAAACTGCCCAAGCAATTGTTCTTTCCTGCAACCATAAGTACATAAAACTCTTACTTCCTCTCCTTAGAAATCAATTTCTCCTGCTTCCTATTAAATCCTCAAATTTGTTTCATGTTTTAAAGACAGAGAAATCATAATTCTGTGTGATTTACCAAGTCAAAGAACATATAAAGTATAATTACACAGTTATTCCAGCACCAAGAGAGAAAATCGGGAATCAAATGCCTACTGAACAGAAAGATGATTATGGATGTGTTAGTCAAACTTATTAAATCCAGGACTAAAAGGACATCTTAGAATCTGCTGCCCACTCATGTCCAATTACTAGCAAAAATAAAAATATTTTAAGCAAATGCTGAACCTAGAATATTGGGTGTAACTGAGACACCTCTTTTCCATGCCCCCCTCCACCCCATGCACATTTTAGAAGTAGAATAATTGTGGGAATTATTCAGACAGAGCTACACATTTAAAATTAATCTTTTTTTGAAATTTGTTTGTCAAAACATCGATCTAAGTACTTCCTGCAAATCCAGGGTTTCTGAAGACATTCATTCAAAAAGCCTGAACCTTCTCCCCTAGTAGTTGTAGTTTGGTTAAAGTATATGTCTATGCAGTGATGATTAAAATGTAAGCATTCCATGTATGAACACACTTAAAATAAACAGGAAAAAGCTGGCCATTGCTGACAATAAAAGCAATACATCTGCAAATTTATTGCATAATTTTTCCCTAGTAACAACAATGTACAACAATGACGAGCAAGGCTGCTTTTCACAAACAAATTTATTTCTTCTGGTTGCTCTTCTATTGCTTTCAATAGGAAATGCCAGAATAACTGTGATTTAAAAATGCTGTCAGCTGATTTGCATGCTCAATAGATTCAGTGCATTATAATAAAACTTGCCTCTAAGTGTTGTACCTAGAAGAAAACACTGTATGGACTTAAATCCTCTGCTTTGGCTGCACATTTCTGCCAATATATTTACAGCAGACCACTGGAAGTCAGCTTTTGGTTTCTTATCTGCATATTCATAAGGCTGTCAAACAGCTTGGAAAGAGTTTTTACTTAGTTATCCCACATTAAATATTAGGACTTGCTAATGTTCAGTTTATGCAAATCTTGAGCTGAGTTCACATCATTCCTCCAGTGTTGTGGGTCATAATTCCTGTACAATGCAGGCAGAGACTACACAACAGCTGGACCCTGGGGCTCTGTGCTATACATCACAATTCTTCTAGCCATTTAGAAATTGGGGATCAGATCCTTGTCCAAGGAAGCGAGGTCATGCCTCAACCACAACCCTATTTCACTGAGGAATCAGAAAACATAGGGAACAACTCCAGACTGTTAAGGCAGGTGGTACAGCTGAGCTCCTTTCTTACATGCATCTTCAGACAGAATTTCTGTAATGACACACAATTTATTTTAATTATGGAGAGAGAGTGTGTGTGTGTTCACGTGTGTGTTTGTATAGTAGCTTCTCAATTATCATGAAATTGTCATACACTATTTTGAAAGCCATATTCTGTCTTTCTAATTTGAATTTATTGTTCATTTTATAACTTGCACTATGGTGGGAACTGCAGTATTTGATAAATTTCTAATTGGGAAAAATAATCTTCATCTCTGGTTACTTCCAGTTTGCCAAAGATTCCCAGGGTCATAGGATAATAATTCAGGGGTTTGGAATTGATAAGTCAGTTTGGATCACAATTAGGGACAATGACTAAAATATTGATTACTCATATGAACCACTATTTTAAGCTATCCAGGTAAAAGGCAGTTTGGTTTATGTGTGTGTTTACCTGCTGAGGCTATTGGTTTTCAATGATGAATGCTATCTGACCCCCCTGCTTAAGCTTCATAT
>NW_006439192.1:7106138-7108049 GCF_000325575.1 Pteropus alecto
AAGTATGAGTTATGTGTGATCGACACCATCTCTTCCCCAGAAATCATTCTTTTAAATTAATATCTTTATTAACATGATTATAATTTTCCGGAGTGCAAAATTGGCTCTTCAAAGAGAAAAGCAACATGAGAAGTGTTCAGAAAGAAATAGACATCTATTTGTTGGGATTTTGAAGTGGAGCTTTATGCATAAGCATAAAATGTGGCAAGATGATATTTGATGACCCTACAAATTTTGAGTTCTAGTAAAAGTACAACCAGTTGAAGAAATATGGGTGAAAGAACTTTAGAAGATAAATAAATATAATAGACGAGATTTTCATTTCATTCTATGAGCCCAAAATAATAACCTCTTTTTATACTTATGAATGGGTTAAATGTCCAAATGAGTACAAAATTTATAGTGTAAAAATGCTCTTATTTACACAAACAAAAATTATTTTAATTAAAATTTTCTTCTAGGTCCACTTGGTATTACTACAGAGAATTTAGTGTGCTACCGAGCATAAAGACTTGCACAGAATAAAGGTTTCTAGGGGCTAAGCTAGATCCATATACCTAAAGGGTGGGAGAAAGACAGTATAGACAGACACAGCATTCAAGGAATGGTTGAACAGGGAGATAAAAGCATAAAGCTGAAGAAATAGTGCTGTGTATAAAGTACTATTTCACAATGATAGGTGACTAAAGGAAGATTAACCCCAAGTCAGAAGTAAGGAAGAATAGAAAAACAATAGAAAATACGTTGCAAGAGGAGTTAGTCAAAGTGGTTCAATATTAGGATCATAAAAAGTATGTTGCACATTCACATAATAGGACATCAGATTTGCAGTGGAGGAGAAAAAGCTCAGAAACCCAGAACTTTTCGATACTGATGTCCAAAAAAAAAAAAAAGAAAAGAAAAATTATTTCCCTAATGTACCACTATTTAACTTAATTTCTATAAAAAATCTCAGTACATTAAATATTTCCCATAAAAATAGTTCCAATGAGTAAATTATTACTTATAAGATTATTCGTCATCTGTCAACACCCAACATTATGATACCAAAGTGACACAATTATCCTTTTTGACAAAAATATGTTGTTACATGACTCGATTAGATCTGGCAGCTAAGAGAAAAGGTTATACACTGATTTACTGGCTGCCATAGTCCTTTCAAGAAAGATATCAGGCATTTATGAATTAAAGTTACTCTCTTTGCTGTTTTAATGGACATACAACTGAATTGGAGCCTGAAGGTGATAAGTACATGAGTGTTTTAAAAATATTCACTGACCCTTTGGATAATTACAAAGTGTAAAGGTCTAGGAGCTATAGTGAGATGTCACTCGAGAACTTGAATATAAAGAAAAGAGTGTTTTTCTTAGATATTTGGATTATATTATATACTGATAACAGATCAAAGCAGAGATAAACATAGTCACCTTAAAGTGACCTTGACCCGATACTCAGTTACCTTACTAAATGTGACACTCTAGATAGCTATAACAAGATAGAGAATTTTATTTACCAGATTGCATCCCTGAGAATTCTGTAATAGAATTTATCCTGAGAAAACCAGGCCAAGTGTGAGACATAATGCACTCCCAAGGCGCTCTGTGAACTTCGCTTGTTGCAGATTGAGGGAGACTGAGACATGGAGAGTTGCTGGTGTCTCCAACCTTCTAAAAGCAAGTTGGCACAGCTGGAGAGAAGGACTATAAATGTGAACAGCCACTCCCAGTGAGAGGGTTGTTACAGAATGCTAGGGAAGGAGAAAAGCCCCCATACATAGGATTCTACATAGGCAAGATGTTGTGGGCTATCTCGTGGAGAGAGCTGAAAGTAATGAGATAATGGGAGGCTTAAACTGCATACCTGCAGTTTGTGAAAGAATGAAGAGGAGAAGAAAAGGAATTCTTTTTGTGG
>NW_006439192.1:7108100-7137425 GCF_000325575.1 Pteropus alecto
AAATCTGCAAATGGAGGCTAGAATTGTTTTTAATGACTCATGCTAGACTGTGGTATCTTTAAAGTGTTGACATGTAAGAATTTAGCCATATGGAATCCCTGTTATTGTTGTGCTACATTAAGAATAAATAAGTTCAACCATAAAATCATGGAAAAAGAAGAAATACTAGGGCAAATATTGGCAGTGCTCATCTGAGCACTGTCTGGTAGACAGGCCTAAGGACTCTGCATACCCAAAATACTGATATCAAGAATCTCGGCTTAATATCAGTAAAAATTTTAATTACCTACTATTTTGATCTGATTCCATGCAATCTCCTCATTATACTCCTGCTTCTCATGTTGTGCATGTCCACAAAAAATAATGCATTGGATGAAGACGTCAGGTTTCCAGTTTCCTTAGCATTCGCAATTCTCATTGCACATTAGTAAACAGATTTTCTGATTTTGTACCTCAGTGTCTGTGACCTTGGTTAATGTGAGCTTGCCTCTGATTAAACAATGCGTGCCCTGAGGTTTCTGAGCTTATGAGACTAAGAAATTTACAATTTACCTTGGAAAATTTAAAATTGGCCCAGTGAGGGCCGTTAAGATGCTTTCAGAGTTCTTAATGCCATTGTGACTTATTTGCCTTTCCTATTCAAACTACCTTAAATGGCCATGTCAGTCATGTCTGTTTGTCTGTTTAGGGAAGAAAGTACACACACATACACATACATACACACACACACAAGCAGAGAAAAAATTCACAAAATAAGAAAAAAAAATGGAGAGGGACAACAGAAGGCATAATGACCGTATCATCACATAGCACATTGTCATTGTCTGCTCTGTCCTAACGCAGAAAATTCTTCTCCTTGGCATTATTCAAGGAAAGCTAGATGGTCCCCTGCAGTGATGCTACTTTACTTCTATGAATTCTGTTTTTATCATTTCTTTTTAAGACTGAAATGGAAACAACGGACACAAATTCTTTTGCACAATTAACATGTAAGCATTAACTAAGCACTTAATTGTTATTCTTGCTATTATTTTGATGTTATAGGAGAGAATCAAGTATAAGATTTATGGTTATAATGGGTAATGTGAATATCCTTTTCACCCATAACATTCTAATATTCTGTGAGGATGAATGAGATTTTAATAATGAGAACTAATTTGAACTAATTTGAACATGTGAACTAATTTATTGGCCTTAATGAATAATATCAGAATGTCAACAGTTTGTGCCATATTTTTGCTACAGCCTCACCCAGGTTCTTACCTGGCTTACAGAGTCTTACAGAGTCCATAAAATGGACTTTCTAACTTCATGTTCTATCACTCTCCCACTAACTTACTCTCTTCAGACATTAGCTTCCTGCTGCATGCTTCTGCTGCAGGGCCTGTGCAATCATCCCCCGTCCTCACAAAGCCCACTCCCAGCTACCTCCGTGGCCTGTTCACCCTCGACTTCTAGTTTGGGTTCAAATGCTATCTTATCAGGGAGGCCTTCGTGACATTCTTGTATTAAAAAAAAAAATCTTTTCATTATTATTTTTCTCTTTACCTTTCTTTGTTTTGCTTCATAATCCTTTTCAAACTATTGCATAGCATCTTATTATGTTATATGACATATTTGTCTATATCTGTTCCCCTTATCGGAGTGTAAATTCCATGGGAGCAGGAAATATACTTTCATCACTATTATAGTCCCACTATCTAGAACAATTTCAAGCACATAGTAGGCACTCAGTAAATAGTGGTTAATCTCCTTGCTATTTTTTGTGGTGATCATTTTGCCTGGAATCCCTTTCTCTACTCCTTACAAAGCACTTTGCTGACAAATAATAGTTGATGAATAAATAAGTGGGTGAAAAAGTGTACCAATAATCAAAAATGTTTCTTTTCTAATTTGTGGAGTTGCTGTGCTGAAGCATATCCTGCAGATAGGGAAAAGTCAAGATCTAGAAAATAGACTGTTCCTAGGAGATAGGGATTTGGCCTTAGCAATAATGCAGAAATCCAATTATCAGGGTTAGACCATAAGGTTAGAGCTTGCCAAGCAACAAATAAATTCATTGAAGCCACTGATGTGTTAGTTTAGAATTTCTTAAATGCCTGTGGAGGTCAGATTGGCTCCTGAGACTTAAGGAAATAAAATCTAGAGTCAAACTGCATGGGCCCAAATTCTAGCTTAATCTTAATCATGACCATGTAACATTTCTTAAAGTTACTTGATCAATGTGTGTTTTGGTTTCCTTACTTATGCAATGAAATAATAGCACCTATCTTTGATGATCCATGTGATGATTAAATGAATTTTTCTATATGAAGAGCTTTACATATCCTCTCTCATATAAATATTATAAAATTGCTAGTTATAAGTATATTTAGCACATAGTTGAAGAGCAAGTGATCCCAGCTCTTCATGAAATGAGGCAAGTTTCTAATTCCTACAATTCACTACTGTCTCTGAACCACAACCTAAAAATTAGTACTCTAGTTCAGCCTGGAAAATAAGTGGATTCTTTACATCCATGAAATAATCATGATTTTGCTGAAGATAATATACATTCAAATCTGAGAGTTTCTATTTCAAAAGTATAATGATTTGGAGTAATTAAAGCAATAGAATTATTTTATGAATTTTCTATAAAATTCTACCCATCTTCCACTTTCCTTTGACTATGGACACCGTGTCGCAGTGATCTGAGGTGAGTTCCCAAAATATCCATGAATCCACGTACGTCAGAGAAGTGCCTCCAGAGTTTAGTTAAAGCTTGGGTCCTGAGGTTGCTAGGCAACAAGTCATGTACTTGGCATGGTAGGTAGTTTCTCGGAAACATTAGCACAAGCAACGCAGACACGCTTAACTCTGCAGATGTGTACTGGTTAAGCTTCTAAGCTATTTCCTGACATTAGAGCAAATTCTAATATGAATCTTCAGAATACACAGCCTACTAGTCTTCATAGCAGCAATGTGTTGGGTGAATTAAACAAAACACTTTAAGAAAATAAATAGCAATTACTGCTAAGAAATCAGCTGCCCTTTTCTATACTGGTTCTGATCACTGTGTATCAGCTCTTTTTCTTTTCCACTTTCCAAAATCAATCAACCAATTGATCAACCATCAAGTCTTATGATTAAACTATGACAAGAATATTTTTATTAGGTGTTTATAGTTTAAAAGATGTGTATGCAATATGGTTCCTATATTCTAAAGATTTTATCATTTTTTGAGAAAATCAAATAAGGATTCTGAAAACTTCTTTTTACTCCCATGTCAATAAAAATATGTTGCTAGGTATTTGAGGAATAAAAGGTTAAGTAGGTGAAACACAATTGGATTTTTAGTGCAGTGAAATTTTCTGTATGTCTGTATGATACTGTAACGGTGGATACGTAATTATACATTTGTGAAAATCCACAGAACATATACCACCACTAGTGAAACCTTAGACTTTAAGAAATATTATCATGTCGATGTAAGTTCACTAATTTTAACAGTTGTACTGCTCTGGTTTGGGACATTGGTAGTGGGAAAAGCTATGGAGCGTGGGGTATGGTGTTTATAGGAGCTCTCTTACTTTCTGTTCAATTTTGCTGTGATCCTGAAATGCTCTAAAAAATAAAGTTTATTTAAAAAGAATAAACTTTGATATTAATATCTATAGCTAGGAAGAAAAACAAAGTAGGATAAGAAGTACTGAGAATGAGATTGCTATTTCAGAGAAGATGATTAGGGAAAGTATCTGTGAAGGAATGCCACATGAGCAGAAACCTAAAGGAAGTGAGTGAGCAAACCATGTGAATATCTGAGAAAAGAATGTTCCAGGCAGAGAGAATAGCAAGTGCAATCACAAAAGAAAATTGGCAAAGAAAATAGTGCATTTCTATTGGAGGCCATTAACAAAGTAGTAGATGTAGTAACACCAGGTAATAACACGGGTTAGAAAAATACAGTTTCAAATCTCGGATACTTTTAAAGGAACCAGCCATTTAATCAATATTTTATTCATTTACTTTGTCGATGGGTAGCTTTTGGAGTCAGTTGTTTACTTTAAAGTTATAGTCGATATATTTATTCAATTAATATTTATGTACCAACTCCCATGTACCAGTCACTGCTTTCCCTGTTTAAGCATTTATCATCACTTGCCAAGACTCTTACTGTAGCTTTTTTCATGGTCTCATGGACTTTAGTCTCACTTATACTCATACAATCTCTCTTGATCTACAGTAAATTTTCATGGGGGAAAGATCAGTCTCATAATGCTAACATTTATGCTATAAATAACTGTTAACCACCAAAATGAGCCAAATTTATGAATGAATGGAGATTCTATAAAACAAATATGTATTCAAACTATTCTAGATTTGAAAATAAAGCCAAACATTCACTGTATAAAAGTTTGATATCGTGGTGGAGCAGTGTCCAACATTTTACCTATGTGCCAATTAACTCCCTTGGAGATTATATGTTTGACATAATATTTACTATCAATTATGGTTGAGAAATTTTATAACTCTATAAAGCTTGAGGTTAACTTTTAGAACAATGATAAAACAAGGTGACTTTATTTTTTGTAACTAGGAAAGATAACTTGAAGTCTGTTATTGTAATGTAAGATATGAAAAAGTTTATTTTAAACCAAATGTAAGACTCTTAAATCAACGTTACTTTTTTATTTCATTGACTACATAAAATTTTATTTCTTTTATGTATTTTTTTAATCAGTTTTTCCAAATTGTTGGTTCCATCACTAATGAATTAAATTAAAATATGACAAATGATCACTATTTATTTATGTAAGAATTATGTTTTTAACATTTTGAGAATTATACTTTGACACTTGATTGATTTCGTATCAGATTCAACTAGCTAAGACCAAAATTAAATGTACCTTTCCTATGTAAATTCTGAATATTATCTTTGTATGAAAGTCTTCCACATGTGTATTCAAACACATCGATAATCAAACTTGCAAAATATCCATTTGGGAATCAATTTTGCTTTCTTTAATTTAGGACATTCAAGCAAATATAAATTTTAAATAAGATTTTTAAAGATAGAAAAGATTGATTTAGAACATTTTTATACAGGTAACATTTCTCTGTAATATTTCGTCTGCTTTGTATAAAAGCTCAGCCAAGAGACTGAGCAATGAGTACAGTCAGATATCATGGAACTAGCAGATAAATTTTTTTAATCATTGTCACTTAAAGTGAAATCTGAAGCATTGGGAAGTTGGTAGCAAACTTGTGCTCTTGAAGTGAGCAAAGTTATGGTCAAAGCCAATTGTAGAAAATAGTTTCAGACACTCCAGAAGTAACAAATCTTCAAGTTTATTAAAAAGACTTTAAAATTCCTTGAAAGCAAAAACCTTTATCATTATATACTGTAGCATGATTCTACTCACATTTTAAGTGCTCAGAAAGTCTTTGAAGTTATTTATAGTGAATCGGAATCAGCATAAATTAGGGATTTGCTGGTAGGATTTAAAAGATAAGAATAAATCAAGAGGGCACCATATATTATGTAAATAGCAAAACTGCACCAATAAACTAAGCTCAGAACAGCATAGTGTTAAGTATGAATACGGAGCTGGACAGCCTGGGTTCAAATTCTAGCTGACTCTAGTATAGTTGTGGGTCTTAGAATAAATTACTTAAGCTGTCTGTGACTCATTTTCCTCATCCGTAAAATGAGGTTATTAATTACACCCAATGTATAGAGTTGTAGAGATTTAATTAGTTAATAAATATAAATGATTTAGAAGAATTTCTAGCATAAAATATGTGCCATGTTAGTCATTACAAGTATAAATTATACATGGGAGACAAAAGAGAGGGAGATGAAGTAACTTTAGGAACCTGAGGGGTCAGATGATGTTGTTACTTCTAAAAAAGAGGACAGAATTTAGTAAAATGAAGCTTAGTAAATATACAAAGCTTTCCTGGTTCAATGACAATAAGATTTTACTAAGGAGTTGTTCACTGGGTTTTTGTCTGATAAATGTTTTTAACACATTTAATCTGGATTTATAGATTTGTTGCAAGTCAAGATAAAAAAGGATATAGTCTTTGTTTTTTTGTCAATATCACTACTATATTGTTTAAAAATACAGACACCTGATGTGTACGAGTTTTATCGGGGGGAATCACTTAATTATCTAAATGTCTAACCACTGTGCTGTACACCCAAAACTAATATAATTGAATGTCAACTGTAATTGAAAAATAAAAAGAAACTTTAAAAAATACAGACACCTGGGTAATCTCTAAAGTCCACTGAATCAGATGTTAGAGGAATACCTTTTAAAGATTATTCTGATGCAAGTAAAATTTGATAAATACTAATCTGGTCCAATTACCTTCTTTTACACGTTGGAAAACTGAGGTCCAGAGACATAAAATGGCTTAGGCAAGTTCACATTCTTCCGGACACCTTTGGGTTTAGAACCTTGGCCTCTTGTGTCCGGATTGGTGCCTGTGCCACATCTCGATAAAGAGTACAGAACACTAGAAAACAGTGGCCTAAACACCACACTCTGATGAGCAGAGGTCTGATGCATCCACATGGGTTCTGACTGAGCAGGCATATACCTTCCTATTCACCTGCATCTTGAAAGGAAATGTCTTATCTGTTGCTTAGCAATGGTATTGTTGCAGAGTTTTAGGATTTCAGCAAAGAAAAAAAGAAGGGGTCAATTGTTAAATAAGCTCCCCGTATGTCATTTTCATGTTTCTTCCAAATGAGTGTTCTATTTCCAACCTTCCTGCCAATGAGGAGAAGGCCTGGGCTCGGCAAAGACGATGATGACACAATGCCATCTTTTATTTGCTAAAGATTATTCCTTTTGTGAGTCTAGGGGTAGAAGAGATGACTGACGTGTCAGAATTCACACTGATCTTTTTTTTTTCTTTTTCTCATCAGACGAATAAGACCTAGCCTGGAAAATTGCTGCCTTTAAGAGCTATTTCTTGCCATTGCCTTTGTTTTCACTGCACTTGAAATTTTCTTTGCAGGGAATTCCACTCTAGGTTCAAGAAGACATCTGGCAGTACTGAAGAATGAGATCTGTCTTGTGGACCATTATTGGAAAGATGTGATAATTCCATTTTCTGTCAAACAGCCAAATGCATATTGTTAAATGTCAAGTATTTCTACAAATAGCTGGAAAAATGAAGCCACAGAAAGTTTTGTTTATTATCCTACGGCTTCTTATTCTGTACAGGAAACATAACTTTGTTTGAACACGTGGTTCAGAATATTAATAGCATCTCTATTTTAGATAGATTTATTCTATCTTTTTACAATAAATATGTCCATTTTTCTTCCCATCAGTTTGACTCAGAATCATCTGAGGCGGATTTGCCAAATCAACTTTCAAAATGAGAAAAAGAGAGTCCTTCTACAGTTAATTCAAGCCTATAGTAAACTGTTAAGTTATATGAGAATTGATCTCATTGTGTAATAAGATCATAAAATGTGAATAGAGTCATCACGAGAATGAGAATTTAATCATTATTATGATAATATGAGCATTTTCTAAATATCAGGAATCAAACTTTTATGATCATTTCTTGAGATATCAACATATAAGCTCTTTCAGTTCTTTGTTAATGTTCTACCCAATCTGACAATCAGCCAATAATTTCTGGGTATTATCACTGAGAAAATGCCTGAATTCTCTTCTATGGATGCTATTTTATTTGAGGAAAAACATTTCTAGAAACCGAAGCATCACATTAAAAAGATCATATAATCAAATCTCTCTTTTATAAAGTGTGAAATTGAGGCTAAAATAAGTTACATTAATGTAAGTTATAATATCAGAGTTGATAGAAGTACAGTGGTCTCCTGTTTCCTGTCAATTCAATTAAACAAATATGGTGAATTAGTAAGTTTATTTAGCAGGCACTGTGCTAGGCACTAGGCCAAAGTGAACAACAGTGCAAGGAAAAGGCAGTAAAGTTCAACAAGCTGGGCTAGAAGACCCAAGGGGAGGGTTGGCAGTGGAGTGGGGATCAGACATGACTTTTTGGAGTTAGCATAAGCAAAAGTGGGACCTGAATGTGAGTTTGCATTTTTTTATTCCTGCTTTGTCTTTTTCTTGTCTGAAACAATAGAAGAATGAAGCATGGAGTTGAGAGAGAGGCAGAGAAAGTGTGTGTGTGTGTGTGTGTGTGTGTGGTGAGAGAGAGAGAGAGAGACAGAGAGAGACACAGAGACAGAGAGAGACAGAGAGAGACAGAGAGAGATAGTGAAAGAGACAGAGAGAGAGAGAGACAGAGAGACAGAGAGAATGAGAGAGAGAGAAGGCAGTGCAAAGAAATTAATTCATTATGTATGGGATGGCTGGAGAACAGAGTGGGAGGGTAAGAAGGATAACAAGTCATACCATACTAAGGATTTGGATGTTATTTTAATAACAGTTGGAGTTGCCGACAAGCTTTTAATGGAATAGTTACAGTGCTCATTCCGTCATACCACATAAAAATTTTGGTTCGAAGCTACTGAAGCATGGCAAAAGGCAGCACACAAGACACACTTAGAGTACACTGAATAATTTGAGGGGTGTTAAAATGAGGTCCTCTGTCCCCAAATATATCTCCTGTCCACTTGTGAACTGTTCTCAAAGTCCCAGACTTTATCCTTTCAGCATACTAAGTTTGATGTCTAGTCCCTGATATGGGCCTGATGTGGGGTAAGGTGTGGAGAAACACTTGAGCAACCAAAAAGGGGTCAGGGGGAGGATACCCACAAATATGAAGTGAGAAAAGATCTTATTGGGGACCAAGGTGGAAATAATATTCATAGTTCTTATTTGGTGCTATTTAGTTTGTCTTCTCATTCATAATAAATTCATGCTAACAGAAATTTAAAAATATTATTAACCTCACTACACTGATCCAGAGAAGATAAGCGACTTGCAGCTGTCATATAGCCAGAAAATAGCAACAGTTGCACTTAACTTAAGGTTTTTGGCTTCTAATCCAATAGTCTTTCCACCATACCTAGCTGTTTTTGAGAATGAAGATCGACTGCTTCCAACTCTTACCAAGCACTGACCCTGGCACCATCAATCATGGCTTTTATTTCTCATGAACTCATCAAGTATTTGTGTCGACCACTTGCTCAGCAAGACCTGAGTGAGACCACTGCCTGCCATCCCTTCATAAGTTTTAATAATCCAGATAAAGAAGTCAAGTGCATCCCTTTGGGAAGATGTAGAAAAGCCATATATAGAGATTAAAATTAAGAACATTCTGTGATTAGATGCTGTTAGTAACCTCTGGGAACATCTTTCTACTCATTTAAGATGCCCGCTTTAGAAATCTTTATTTAAATATTGTTAGTCAAAGCTTAATTACCCTGCTGTTCTCTGGGATGCGATTTAGAATCCCTTCCTTCACTTTCTTCTTTTTTGGCCCAGTCACCACTTTATCCAGTAAAATAAAGTTAATGCTAAAATCCTCACTTGCCAAATGCACGGCACAATCCTACCAGCGCTACTAATTTGCAAAGAAAAAATAATTCACCTACTTAGGTGCCAAATAAAACAAATCAGCTTCAACCAGCATTTTAGCTTAATCAGACAGATACAATGGATTTTATTAAGTTTTTTTCCCCCCTTTTCCCTTAGAGCAAATGTTCTTGCTGGCTCTTTGAATATTCCGTCAACATAAATAAGTGCAATATTTTAAAGGCTTTCATTTTTAATTTCATTTTTCCCCCCCTCTGGGGAATATTCATTCTGCTCTGAGTCTGGCTATACTCTGGGCAGCTCTTTCCTGTGCTCCCAGTTTTCAACATTTGGCCCCAAAAGCATTTAGCATGGAATTTGGCACCAAATGAGGGTCTAGTAAATGTTAGCTAAAACTAAATTCTTTCCTGTTCTATTTCCAGAAAAAAAAATAGAGTTGTTCAAGACCTCTAAGTAGGTATCTAGGGTGACTGATGCTAATCACAAATTAGGACAAGGCAGGCTGTCACTGTTAAGAGCACTCGCCATTCATAAAATGGCAAGAATGTCAGGGACTGCTGCATAGTGATGAGGCTACACAGGCTTCATAATGATCAAATTTGTTTTGCTTTTCTTGAGATATTGCACAAAAAGACAGCTTCCCGCTGTCCATTTCAGACTTGAATTTCCTATGAGCCAGTTCTGGGTTTCGGCCAATGAGCTGCTGATTGGTTTGGAAAGAAAAGTCTTTATTATAAGTACAAAAAGAGAGAATAAACTTAAAATCTTTCCTCTGGGTGTTTTGTGTTTTCTTTCTCCCAGAGATAATCAGGGGGAAAGCTTAGCCAGGATTTAAAACCTATGTTTTACTTGGAGATGCTAATCAGTAGAATGTCTTTGGAGACTTTATCTGCTGATCAGTTATTCATGAGGGAGAAATCATCATGCTTTTTGTTAAAGGCAAAAAAAAAAATCTAACATGTAGTGGCGATGATCACCCTTTGAGAAAGCAGTGCTTAATTAGAGTGAAAATTCAAGGGCAGAGCAGTGGCTTTTTTATTTTCTTTAAGACTAAGGGTTTATGAAATTTGAAATTTAAAATTTAAGAACTCGAGTCTCAAGATTTTACTGTAAATTACCCAGTTACCAAGTATTTGTCTGGTGTTCAGGTCAGGAGTAGAGTGGACACTATAATAATTTATAAGTAATGTTAGAAGAAAATGATACCTGCTAGATTCATATCTTTTCATCGGTTCCTAAACACCCATGAATTTTACTAGGGAATATCAACCACTGAAGGTGAACAGCAACCTAAAGAAAAGACAGGTCTGGACAGAGCTCAGAGACAGCGAGGCTCAAAACTCTAATCTGAATTTAGCTATCTGCTCTTCTGCTCTGGTCATGAATCCGTGGAGGGGCAGATTCTCCATTTTACTTAGACTTCAGTATAGTAATAAACAGCTGTAAAAATAGGTTTCCACTCATGAGAAATAAAATCACCACATGACACGATTGATTTCTAAACCCAAAATTGTGAAAGGACAGAAACAAAAGCAAAAGTGGACAGACTAAGATAAAACAAGAACACAGAATACAGCATGTGTTCTTGTCCAACAGAGATGTACGCCTCTTTTTCAGCATCTCTCAGATCTCTCCTCGTAAAGTTCACCACCCCCACCACCCCACTCTGTCCCAGCACACTGTTCTTGCTATTTCTCATAACTTTGTACTGGCTATTCTTTCCGCAGGGGGTGCTCTTCCACAAAGTTCACTGTTTAAATTTGCAAACTGTCCCATTCCATAATTTTTATCTACTTTTCTAATTTTAAAATATTTCCATAACACATCATCTTCCAATATACTGCATAATTAGTTTACTTATTATGATCATCCTTTAGTTTCTGTCTTATCTTACCCTTGCTAAAATGTAAGCTCTAAGGGAAAGGGACTTTCTTGTCTTTTTCATGAATGTATCCCAGGAGTGCCTAGGAGGTAATCAAGGAAAGGTACTCAGTACAAGTTTGTTCAATGAATGAATGGATAAATGGATAATAAAGCAGAATTAAATCTTGCTAGGTTAAAATTTATGAGATTTAAGTGAAAATCATTCTAACAACTTCTTTTTCACACATTGCTGATGAAATTCTCTAAACCAGTTTGAAAATTAATATCATATTCTTCTCATCACATACAATAGCCAAAAGTCAACTAATATATTAATCTAAAATTAAGAGCATGGCTTTGAAGCCAGACAGATCTATACTTGAAATTTAGCCCTGCCATTTGCTAGCAGTAATTAGAGGTAACTTATTTTATCCTGTTAAAAATAAATTTCTCATTAAAATGGGGATAAAAATACCCATTTCACAAAGTCATTGTGAGCATTAATCATGTTTGTAAAATGCTTAATACAGTGCCATGTAGAAACTCTATAAGTGCAGTTATTACTATTAGATTATCCTTAAGCACCTCCCTGCCACAAATGTATACCTCTGCATAACTGAATTAAATCAAAGATGGTATTGAGTGATTCAGAAAATTTCCAGAGTATACGGCTAGAATATGTATGTATCGTCAGGAGTGAATTATTACATCTCACTGAGCCTCAGTTTCTCTTTCAGTTCTCTCTCTTAGTAGAAGGAGAATTTCAGTTTGCATCAGTGTGCTTAATATCAAGTATCAAATATTACATTTAATAACTGGAAAATAAACCCCTACATTCTGATAAGATGGATTACTTAAAGCTTGTAAGTACTTTTGGGGGAAAATAAGGTATTATTGATCTACTGTACAGACATACCTCATTGTGCTTCTCTCTGTTACACTTTGCAGATATTGCATTTTTACAAATTGAAAACTTATGTCAATCTCACATCAAACAAGTCTGTTGGTGCCATTTTTCCTACAACATATGCTTATTTTGTGTCTTTGTGTCACATTTTGGTCATTCTCACAGCATTTTATTTATTTTATTATTTAAAATTTTTTTTATTTATTAAGTTTATTGGGGTAACATTGATTAATACAATTATATAATTTTCAGGTGTACATTATCATTTGACATCTATATATTCTATTGTGTATCTCCCCTGTCCCCTTATATTTGATCCCCTTTACCCATCTACTTCCCTCCTCCTCCCCTACCCCACTAGTAACCACTAGTCTATAGTCCTCTGGTAACCACTAGCCTATAGTCCATGTCCATGAGTCTCTGTTTGTTTGTACTGCTCATTTGTTGCTTTTAGACTTATATCCCACATATAAGTGATATCATGTGATTTTCAACTTTTTCTGTCTGGCTTATTTCGCTTAGCATGATTATCTGGAGGTCCATCCATGTTGTCGCAAATGGCAGTATTTCATCTCTTCTTATGACTGAGTAATATTCCATTGTATATATGTACCACAGTTTCTTTATCCAGTCCTTTTTCATAGGACACTTCGGTTGCTTCCATGTCCTGGCCACTGTGAATAATGCTGCTATGAACATCGGTATGCAAATATCTTTTCGGATATGGGTTATCAAGTCTTTGGGGTAAATACTCAGTTGAGGGATTGCTGGATCATATGGTATCTCACAGTATTTTAAATATTTTTATTATTATTATATTTGTTATGGTGATCTGTGATCAGTGTTCTTTGATGTTACCATTGTAATTGTTTTGGGGTGCCACAAACCGTGCCCGCGCAAGATGGAAAACTTAGTTTTGTGTTGTATGTGTTCTGACTGCTCCATCAACCAGCCATAGGCCTTCTCTTACCCTGTCCTTGCGCTTCCCTAATCTCTGAGACATAACGATATTGAAATTAGGTCAATTAATAACCTTTACAATGGCCCCTAAGTGTTGAGTAAAAGGAAGAGTCAGTTCATACGGCAAAGTTTATTGTTGTCTTGCTTTAAGAAATTGCCACAGCCACTCCAGCTTTGGCAACCACCACCCTGATCAGTCAGCGGCCATCAACAAGAAAGCATAGATTGTCCACCAGCAAAAAGGTTAGGATTCACCAAAAGCTCAGATGATAGGATTTTTAGCAATAATTAATTTTTAATAAGCTATGTACATTGACTTCTTTAGACATAATGGTATTGCACACTTGATAGATTATAGTATAGTGTAAACATAACTTTTATATACACTGGAAACCAAAATATTTTATGTGATTTACTATATAGCAATATTTGCTTTTTGAGGTGGTCTGCAACAAAACTTGCAATATCTCCAAGGTATGCCTGTATGTGCCTTTGCAAGCATGCACACATCTGCACATGCACGCACTCACACACATTCCTATAGAGAAGTCTTTTTAATTTAGCCCAGACTAATTCAGAACTCAAGAATCAACTATTTTAATAAATATATGGCAATGATGTAAAATTTGGAAGGTTGTGCCTAGAGGGGTAAAAAATACCAGCATAAAAATCACAGAGTCACTCACTTTAAGAAGTGTATAACTATGAAACTTTCTATTGGAGAAAATTGAATAAAATAAATGTAAAAATAGATATATAAAGTATCTGTGTTGCCAGAAAAGATCATATTTATAAATGGCAGGCTCAGAGAAGGCTTTACAAAGAGTTAACCCCTGAGTTAAGTCTTGGATGAAAAAAAAAGATTTTTGGTATATATGTGAAGGAGTATCTCAGTAATATAGGATAAGGAAAATTCTAGAATATGTGCAAAGTTGGGAAGGTTGAAAGTGCCTGCCCAGTCCAGAAATGTAAGCGATCAGCTGTGAATGAAATGAAAGGATGAAAGGAGATTCTAGAGGATGATGAAGTTAGAAATATTGGTTGCGGCCACCACATGGAGGACTTTGAACACTAGGTAAAATGTTTAGACTTGATTGTCCAAGTTTTGAGGTTGTGAGTATTTGGGTAGGAAAAATAACATGAGTTGATTTGTTCAGATGATAACTCTGACAACTATGAAGGATGAATTGAAAAACTTTTACCATTTGAGAAACAAATAAAAGCAATTAAATAAGCTCGTCAGAAGCAATAGGAATGGAAAAAGAGAAAATTAACATAAGAAGCAGGAGGAGATGGAGACTTTAGAGTTGTATTTCCATCATTGATGAGTCCCTTCTACTTTGGCTTCTGCAACAGAGAGCAAAGATAAAGTGAAATGATAGATCAAGGCAAGAAGTTCAGAAACTTCTGGGCTGTAATAGAAGCTAAGTCCTTGAAAAACTTAAAGTGATTAACAAGTCTTCCTGCCTTAAGTCAGCTTTTTTCAATGCATCATCTATAAGGTTGTCAGAATGGTCTTTGTAAAAAATAACTGTGATTATGTCAGTCCCTCATTGAACCCTTAACAACGGCTTCTCACCTTTAGATAAAAATCCTAACTTCCTATCATGGGATAGTTTTTCATGATTTGGCTCCTACTTATTTCTCCCTTCTCATTTTCTCATTGCTTGACACTCCCTGCCTGAAAACTTGGACCGTTTAAAGTTGAACTATGTCAATTGCCTAAACACACTATTTTCTCTCACTCTTACATGCTTCTCTAAATGCAGTTCATCTGCCTGTACTGCCTTATTTGAACCAACTCATGAAGATCCTTCAAAATACATCTGAAACATCTCTTTTTGGGAAGTTTTTCTTTACCACACAGTCAGCCTGCCAACCTCCTTTTGGGCTACCATGGAGTATTCCTTTCTTACAGTGCTTAAGCTGCATGGTGCACAGCTGGTTTCTCCAACACTATTTCATGTTATGTTATGTTATGTTGTTATGTTATATTTGTTATGTTATAGTGTTATATTAATATTTCTTGAGGACATGGATTTGCTTTCATATTTGTCACAGTGCTGTAAACAACAGAAATGATCACTACACATTAGTTGAACAATTAATGAATTATTAAATAATAGCGAATGATTGGATATGAAAAGTAAATAAAAAGCTGAAATTAAATGTTCCTGAGGTTTACAGTTGGGTGATTGGGAGAATAATTAAATGACCTGAAATGGAGTCTAATCCAATCCATTCTCAACATGTTCACTGTCTGTACGCAATCAGCTGAAGGTGGATAGAGAAAAATATGTATCATATTAATTGGATTTATTTCAATTTCATTACCTCAAATTGCAAATGGTTCCTCAGTGCTGCCTAGAAATCTCACCATGTTTTCTTAAATAATTCATTCTCCCACATTCCCAGATCACTATTTCATCTTATTCCCTAGTTCAAATTTTAAATATGCTCTCTGCTGATAATATTGCTTCTTATTTCACTGAGAATAGACGTTCAAAAGAAAATATCCATATTCTTTTTCTCCAGACTTCTTTTCTCTCTCACTCTTTATTTTCTTCTATAATACTTATAAATGCTAACATAACACAACATTTGTTATTTTGTTTTGACTTTGACCAACTTCTCCCCATCCTACTGGAGTGTAAGCTCTAGAAAGGCAGAATTGCTACTGTTGTTTTTATTTTCCACTTCTGAATCCCAAGCTATTAGAATAGTGCCTGACACATAGAAATCAATCAGTAAATATTTATAGAATGAAATAATTAACTCTCCCACAAATAAATCTACCCATTTCTCAGGAACTGTACCAATTCACTGTATGGTACATTCTATTTTAATGGATGAACTCTTATTTTTCCTAAGGCCAACTTTCATTCCCATAATCGACACAGGGCCACCATGGACAATCATGTAATTTGCTCACTGTACAATAGTGGTTGGCTAAAAGGACAAGTGATAGCTGAAAGTCATTTGCTTAGAGGGTGGTCTTTTATTTTCCAAATAATTGCTATGTGGAATAGTAATATCCCTAATTAAATTTATAACATTTCACCTATTTAAGTTCTTTTATGCAAAAATGTCATAACAAATTCCATCTTATAAAAAATAACCATCCTTGATTCTACACTCTTTTTTCTTCTATCCATTATAAAAAAATTCCTGAAATCACTATATCACTAGAGATAGACCAGGTTATGCTATCATGACAAGAAACCCAAATCTCAGTGTCTTAGCACAGAGAATTTATTTTTAATTCATATAAAATCTACTGTGCAGTAGACAACAAAACAGTGCAGCCGTCCTCCAAATGTTGACCAAGCAAGTAAAGATATTCTTATTTATTTCGCCTTTATACCAGCTTGTGCTTCCACTTTCATCAAGGAAGAAGAAGAATCAACTGAAGTTTAAGAATCTGCATTTGGTGCCTTCACTGGTAAGTGGAGTTCATTGGTCAAACATTTCACATGGTTATGCTAAGTCCAAGGAGACAAGGAAGTTCAGTCTTCATTTCTGCCCAGGAGAGAAGAGAACCAAGTACCAATTAAATGTTCACAACTATACTCATTGTCTTTCTCGCTTCTCGTTCTATTTTTAACTCATTCCAATTTTATTTCCACAACAGCACTGAATCTCCTGTCAATGTTACCATTACAAAATCCTGTGTCAAAATTTTTAAAGAGCTTTAATAAGGTATAATTGACATAAACTATACATAATTAAAGTTCAGTGTCTGACACATTTTAATATATATGTATTTGTGTGTATATATATGTCTGTGTGTGTATATATATGTCTGTGTGTGTCTGACACATTTTAATATATATGTATTTGTGTGTATATATATGTCTGTGTGTGTATATATATATATGACTGAAACAATCACTGTAATCAATGTATTGAATGTATTCATTATGCTCTGAAGCATCCTGTGCCTTTAGTAATCCTTATCATACCCTCCTTGTGCCCCCTTCTCCCAAGCAACCACATATTTAATTTCTATAGGCTAGTTAGAATTTTCTAGACTAGTTAGAATATCTAGAATTTTAAATGAATTGAGTCATGTAATTTTCACATAATTATATAGTATAATTTTTACTCCATGTAATTATCTTAAAATCCATCCATGCTGTTGCATATGTCAAGTTCATTGCCTTTTATTGCTGAGTAAAAACACAATAAGCATAATTAGTTTATTTTTTCAAATACTGATGGATATTTTTGTTTCCATTTTGGGACTATTACAAATAACACTGCTTTGAACATTCATGTACAGTTCCTTGAATGAGCATGAGCTTTACCTTTCAAGGTAAAAATCTGAAAATGTAATGGTTCGGTCATTTGGTAGACACATGTTTAACTTTTTGAGACGCTGTCAAAGTTTTCAAAGTTGTTGTCATTTAACATCCCCACCATCCATGTATGAGAATTTAAGTCCCTCCAAATTCTCTCCAACACTTGGTGTGGTCAATCTTTTTATTTAGTCATTCTAATATGTGTGTAGCAGTATTTTATTTTGGTTTTAGTTTGTATTTTCCCATTAACTAATGATGTTGATCATCTTTTCATATGCTTATTTGCCATCTTTGAATTCTGGAAATTATGTGCTCAAGATATTGGCTCATTATTTTATTGAACTATTGAATTTTGATTTTTTACATTTGAAACTTAATATATTTTAGATGCAACTCTTTTATCAGATATAAGCTCTAAAGTGATTTTCTTCGTTTGTGACTTGCTTTTTCATTCTCTAAACATTGTCTTTTAAAAAACAGAAGTTCTTCATTTTTAATGATATTCAAGGTATACAGTTTCTTTTCTCTTATAGACTGTGCTTTTGCTGATAGTGTCTAATCTAAGAAATTTGTGCTTAACCCAAGGTTAAAAATATTTGTTCATGTTTTCTTCTAGAAGGTTAGTAGTTTTAGGTTTTACATTTAGGTTTTACATTATAATTCCTTTTGAGTTAAATTATGAATATAGTAAAAACTTTCAGATGATCTGCATATTTTTTTCAGTCACTTTTAATCTTGACCTCACTTTTGATTATTTCTATTCTATGTATTTAAGTTCACTAATATTTTCCTTTGCAATGTCTAATCTATCATCAATTACGTTCAGTGCATCATCACTCTTGGACATTGTAGATTGATCTTTTTATATCTTGCTTTTAAGCTTTATAAGGTAGGATGAGAGAAGTACTTTGTCTAGGGCTATTATTTGCTCCTTATTGAGGCAAGAACATTCTGAGTACCCTCCCTGATTCCCTGAAAATATGGGGTTTTCCAATCTGGTTGGTAGGAACAGAAACTATCTCTGTTCTAGTAAGCCCCAAAGATTGTTTCCTCTAATCATTTCATGTGGTTCTTATCTGGCCTTTAGTTCCATACATCCATGCACCAACCAATAATCAACTGGAAGAATTTCTGCTGGTGTCTCCCAAATTACCTCTATCCCATATATCCATGAAATTCTCAACCTCTAGTATTCTGTGAGGTAAACCTCTTCTATCTCAAATGGGTGTCTGGCACTGCCAAGACTATTCAAAAAACCATTGAGCCATGTTTAATCAATCCTACGTATAACTGCTGCCCAGCAAGTTAGTCTACCAAGACAAAATATTTTTTTTATCTCACAGAAATATACCTACTAAGGTAAAATGTGTCTCGCATGTTGCAGAAAAAGACAAAAATATTGCTCATTGTCATATTTCTCAACTCAAATCCACAGAAGACCTTCAAGGTGTCCATATTTCTTCTCTTTGTACTTCTCTTTGGATCCATGTGACTCCCATCAAGTCATACCTCTAGCCTTAATCTGGCAGTAGTTACTGTTTTCTATCTCTGCTAACAATTAACCACTCTCCCCTCCACCACCCTTCAAAGACAAATCTATTCCCAAATGAGACATTCTAGTTCTTTGTAGGAGAGTTGGTACTTTCATTGTAGTATGATTTGTTGAGTACTATTGAGCTTCGAGGAAGTACAGTACCACCTAGTATTTCAGACAACTAGGATATGCATGCAAGAGTTGCACAAAACAAAACAAAACAAAACAACAACAACAACAACAACAACAAAAACCCTAAAAATCAGTTGAAATATCAGACTTAGATGAAATCTAGATTGGAAGATATGCTTTTACTGAGTGATCATAACACAACTTTCTAGTTTTTCACTTTAGTAATAAACCTGACCTCCTCATTTCTTACAACTCTTAAATAAGTACCATCTCACATGGCAGAAAATAAACAAAAACTCTTTCTCCAAAAATAAGAAAGTCCAAAAAAGTATCTAGGAGAAGCTTAGTTATCCACGTTAGTTCCTTCTCCAAAATTCCTCCAAAAAAATAGCACTCCTCTCTTTCTTTGTGAAAGACAGAGTGATGGGATTGGGTAAGAGGGCAGGCATGTTAGTAAAGTGGAATTCACTCTACATGGAAATGGAAGTCGGGAAAATGGAGATTGAGAAAGTAAGACACTCAAAAAGAGAGAATAGTTTTATCACTATTTTACAATTCTTTTTTAACCAAAACAAGAAAATAGTGAACACATTTCCTAGTGTTTAGCATGCTGTATACCTGATACAATTTTTCAATTTGATAGACCTTTAAAAATGATGACAAATATATAAAATGAACACTATTTAATTTTAAATTTTATGTTGTTTACTAATGAAAATATGTGCTCTTACTTTTTTATAATATAAAAATTACAATTACAATAATGTGATATACTTTAAATATCTAATTTTAACATTTGATTAATTCAGTTCTGGGTTGTGTTAACTTTACTGAGATAAATTCACAAAATATACAAATCACCCATTAAGGTGAACAATTCAAAATTATTATTATCATTATTATTATTATTATATTCACAGATTTGTACAACCATCACTACAATCAATTTTAGAATATTTGTCCTCCCTAAAAGAAACTTCAATTGCCTCATTTATGCCTCCAGTCATAGCCAAACACTAACCTACTTTTATCTCCATAGATTTGCCTGATCTAGACATTTAACATAAATGGGATCACACCAGCCTTTTGTGATTGGCTTCTTTCACCTAACGTAATGCATTTAAGGTTCATTCATATTGTAGTATGTATCAGTAGATCATGCTTTTTTATTTCTCAGTGATATTCCATTGGATGCTATGTTTTATTTGTTATTCATCAGTTTATGGACATATGTGTTGCTTCCACTTTTTGGCTATTTTGAATAATGCTGTTATAAACATTCATGTACAGATTTTTGTATGGGAATGTATTTTTCTCTTTTATGTATATATAGATCATAGATAATAGATAGATAGATAGATAGATAGATAGATAGATAGATAGATAGATAGATAGACAGACAGATTTACCTGAGAATTTCTGGGTCATATAATAACTTCATATTCAACATTTTGAGGTACTACCAGAGTGTTTTACAAAGTGGCTACACCATTGTACATTAACACCCAGTGCATGACGATTCCAATTTTTCTACCTCCTTGTCAACATTTGTTATCTATCTTTTGATTATAGCTTCCTAGTGAGTGTGAAGTAGTATCTCATGTTGATCATCTTTTCATGTATCTATTAGCCATTATTTGTATATCTTCTTTGAAGAAATATCTATTCAAACCAATCTCCCATTTTTAATTTGGCTATTTGTCTTTTAATTATTGAATCATAAGAGTTACTCGTATATTTTGGATGCAAGTGTTTTTATCAGATATATAATTTGCAAACTTTTTTTTCCTATTCTGTAGTTTATATTTGTATTTGAAAACATTTTTCTCCTATTCTATGATATGTCTTTGCACTTTATTGGTGGTATTATTTGCAGCACGAAAGTTTTTTAATTTTGACAAACCCAACTTATTTTTTGTCCTTTTGTCACCTGTTCTTTTGGTGTTATATCTAATTAACAATTGCTTAACCGAGTTGCAGGATTTACTTGAATATTTTCATCTAAAATTTTTAAATTTTTTGCTCTTCAATTTAGGTCTGTGACTTTTTCTGAGTTAATTTTTGTGTATATCAAATTTTAGAGGTTCAACTTTATTCTTCGCATGTGGATATCAAATTGTCCCAAATATCTATTTGTTTGAAGGATTATTATTCGCCATTCAATGGTCATGGCATGCTTATTGAAAATCAGTTGAACATAAATGAAAGAGCTAATTTCTGGATTATTAATTCTCTTCATTGATCTATATGTCTATCTCTATGCTCTCTTGATTACTCTATCTGTATAATACATTTTGAAATCAGATTGTGTCAGTCTTCTAATATTTTTTCTGGCTACTCTGGGTCTTTTAAATTTCTGTATGAATTTGAGGAACAGCTTGTTAATGTCAAGCAAAAAGAGTTAGCTGAGATTTTGCTAGAGTTTGTGCTAAATAATTCTTGGTCTTAATGAATTTCATAGATGAAGTTAACTGACAGACACATGAAACCAAATTTTAAAATTGAATTATTAGTTGTACTTAGTGAGTCATACACTTATTTTCCAGTCCCATTTAGCAATTATGATTCTAAACACAATGAACTTTTTCATTGAGAAGATTTATAAATATGTTTAAAAACTCTGCTTTCAACTATTTTTGACACATTTACATTTTTTCAATGAATAAGTCATTTAATTATGAAAACACACTTCCAATTTATTTTAAAAATAATCCCTCTATAGAATGAGTCTTATTTTTTGAAAACAATAATAATGTTATTATTATTTTATTTGCTCATTGTGAAAAATATTAGCATTTTCTTGACAGGACTTGTCTGTGTGTGTGTGTGTATCTGTCTATGTGTGAATAACTCCTAGATGTCATATCACCACTCCTCTGCATTTTTTTACAGTTAGGTTTTTGCAAAAGAGAACTCTTTTAAAGATTTTATTGTTTTGCCTTGAAATAAGCAAGTGACCTATGTATGCTACAAAATATTCCTCACTTGATTGTAAATTATTGCCAAGATTCTACAATCTAAAATGTATTTCTTGCTTAAATCCATCTAAGTGAGCATGCTTAAATTAAGCTACTTCTTAATATGCTAAAAAGGACTTAATAAGATTAGCACCACTGACCATCAGTATGGAGTACTCCACTTTTCCATCACAACACTCCTAATCTTACACAACATATTAAACTGATGAGAGCACTGATTAAATCTAAATAGTTAATTTTTATATGCTTAATTTGTTAATATAAAAATAAATGCACATTAAAGTTTTATGTGTTTTTCTGTATAATCATGTATAATCTTGAACACTGCTTAGGTTATATGGATCCTACTTTGTAGACCTCTGATCTACAGCATCAAATGTTGCCAAGAAATCAAGTTGATCCATGAAGAAAATAATGCAAAAATTTTGCCAACTAATTATTTTTGAATTCGATTAATTTATTACAATATAAGAGCAAAGGTGAAATCTTAAGAAATAAAATACAAGATAATAAAGTGCTTCAGAAAGGACACAGCAGTCAACTATGTTAAATGATGAGAACAAATGGAATGAAGCAATGACAGAGAACCAAAAACTGGTATATGAAAATGGAAACTGTGGGTGATGGCTAGAAGGACGGTTTCAATGAAATAGAAACAGTTCTGGACAGAATTGCTTCCCCACCCAATTTGTATGTTGAAACCACAATCCCCAATGTGACTGTATTTGGAGATTGGGCCTTTATGGTGGTTATTATGGTTAATTGAAGTAATAAGTGTCCTTATAAGAAGAGGAAGGGACACGAGGGCATGTGCGCTTTCTCTCTCTCTCTGTTCTTTCTCTCTCTGTTCTTTCTCTCTCCATTCTCTCTCTCTCGCTCTCTCTCGCTCTCTCTCTCTCTCTCTCTCTCTCTCTGTGTGTGTATGTGTGTGTGTCTTTTACACACACACACACACACACACACACAAAGACAATATGAAGACATACATAGCAAGAAGGTGACCATTTACCAAAAACCAAATTCACTGACAACTTGATCATAGACTTAAGCCTCTAGAACTGTGAAGAAATAAATATCTGCCCTTTACACCACCCGGTCTGTGGTAGTTTGTTATGGCAGTCCCCAAAGACTAATACGAGTGGTAAGGACAGAAGCCTCATTAGAGTAGGTTGAGGAAACAGTGGGTAGTAAGCAAGTGATGACATAAAGTTAGACAATTCTTCCTAATTTTGCTAAGTAAAGGAGCAGAGAATTTGAATGATGCTAGGCAGGTATATAGGACAAAGGAAAACATTGTTTTCTAATATAAGTTTTATTTTCATAATTTTATGCTTTGGAGAATGATCCAATAGACAGAAATGTTAATGTAGCAAAAAGAGAGAGAATTTTTGTGTTCATTGTCTTATGCAAGTGAACCTGGGACCCAAAGCAAAAGTTCAGGAATCACATGAGATAGGAGAAGGCAGAGTGCATGGATATATAAGCCTATAAACTTGATGGTGTGAGAATGACACAATACTCTTCTGAGGCGGTTTATCGAGGAGTTTAGAAGTGAAAGAAATATAAGGTGAAAAGTCAGAGATTCAGGAAAAATGTGTTTTATTTTTAATTCTTAGTGAAATATTCTTGAGTATGTTTGTAGATAATAAGGAGTAGCTATGCTCACAGTTTAACACCTCAAAACTTAATAAAAAGGGGGAATAATTGAAGAGTACCAATTAAACTTTTAGCTAAAGAAGGGGTATCTAACTTCTAGCTCAAGTTTAGGGGAAAAAAATAGAAAAGAATGAATCAAGATGCACAAAGGAAAACTTGCAGTAGCATTCACAATAGCCAAGATATGGGAACAACCTAAGTATCCATCAAAAAATGAATAGATAAAAAAGATGTGATATATATATGTGTGTGTATATATATGTGTGTGTATATATATATGTATATATATCTCACATATACGTATGTATATATGTGTATATATATCACATATACATATATACACAATACACACATATATATATATACATATATATATATATATACACATATATAATGGAATATTATTCAGTCATGATAAAGAAGGAAATCCTGCCATTTGTGACAACATGGATGGAATTAGAGGACATTTATGCTAAATAAAATGAGCCAGACAGAAAAGAACACATACTGCATGATGTGGAATCTAAAAATTAAAAAAAAAAAAGTTAAACTTATAGAGATAGAACAAAATTTTTTTTTTAAAAAAAGTGTTTTCCAGGGGCTGGGAGGTGGGGGAAATGGAGAGAGGTTGGTAAAAGGATACAAACTTTCATTTATAGGATGAATAAGGTCTGATATCTAATGTACAATGTAGTGACTATAGTCAATAAACTGTATTTTATAATTGAAAAGTGCTAAGAGAGTAGAACTTAAATTTTCTCTCACACACACAAAAATAAATATATGAGGTGATAAATGTGTTACTTAGCTAGATGGGAGAATCCTTTCACAACATATACATATATAACATCACCACAATATATACTTTAAATATCTTATAATATTATATGTCAATTTTACCTCAACAAAACTGAAATTAAAAAAAAAAAAAAAGATCTGGAGAAGGCAGAGATAATGAGAAATCAGATATTTAGCCTAACTTATTTTATGGTCTCAATGTGAAAAGGGAAGAGTTGTCTTATCACTTTGAGGGGTCAGAGGAAATTGTGTAGTATCTAAGCAATGAGGTAGAGGAATTAATTAGAAAAGGTTTAAAAATGTTAAGTCATGGACCAACTTAAGGACTAAAGGCATATTGAAAGGAGCTAGGAGAGTGATTGGCAAGAAGAAAATGGTCAAAACAATTTATTGTACACGGGTTGCGGATAAGAGAGAGAGAAAATGAATATAGAATGTATATAAGACAGGAACTTGCTCTTCTAATAGTGTTTGTGAATCATGCAAAGTGGGGGCATAGAATTTAAAACATCTTATTTCTTACAACCTTTCTGAGTTCTTGAAGGACATAATTATAAACCAATTTTTTAACATTAGCCTTTTTAGTAAGGATAGTATTGGAAACACATTAATAGGTTATGATATGTTTCATGTGTTTGAAGCTAATGTCACAAATAATGTGAAATAAAACCTAAGGAAAGGCATGAATGGAAATGTCAAATTCATTAAGAAGGAGCAGGGAGAATCATCAAATTATGAGGTGTAGATACACCTAACTTCTTTACTGTATTATAATTTCTATAACTATTCTTATTACAAATTAACTAATCTTTCGACATCTCAGAGAGAATTTCTGAGTAGCTTTAAGAATATTTATAAGCTTGAATATGGATATTTTTTAATATTAAAATAAAATGAAATCCTCACCATGAAATTGAGCTAATTTACTATGCAGCAAGCATACTCAGTTAATACATTCTGTGTTCCGTAAATACAATATGAAAAGTGCATATGTAATATGAATTCATTTCATGGTTTTCATTTATCTCTCCTTATTTGAGGACATTGACAACACAATAGCCTCCTGTATGGCTCATATGAGCTATGTCCTTGGCAAAATGAACACATTACTTTAACCTCCAAATGGTTGGTTTTGTAATATGAAGGATGTTCCTGAGCTTGGCAATGAGTACAATGTGTTTATAGTAAGAGTTCGCTATTCGACCAGCTAAATCCTCCCATCACACCGGTGTGCCCAGGGAAGGGAGATTGGAATATTTGTAAAGTTACTCCCTTTTGATCCTGTGGTTTAGAGCCTGAAAGATAAAAAATGACTCCAACACTCCCCAAATTTCACCTAAAATGCTTGCAGAGTTTTACTGCTTCATAAAATGGCCATAAAGCACTACTATTTAAAAAAGGTCTCTCACTCTCTTTTCACTCTATCACGTGGTGTTTACTGTCTTTGATCACTTTAGATAGAAGAGCTGGCATGCTGCCAGAGGCAGAGAACTAAGAGGTTTTTGTCCTCTTCTAGCTATTAAAACATTCTTAGGCATAAAAGGAAAAAGAACAACGCCCCAAACAAGGTACTTCTGTACCATGTAAAAATGTTGTGATTTAATTTGCTGATCTTCGAATTTCTCATGGAAAATAAAAGACTACCTGTAAACTGTCAGCCTGGAGATAAACCTTTGTTAGCATGCAAGCCTGTTAGCACACGTTTTAAGATTAGATTTGCTCATTACATGTGAGTATGTCCACTGCATATTGCATGAGCAAAGAAAACAAGAACATGGTTTTGAAGAGCAATGATCCAGCATGATTCCCATGTGCACGGATCATCTAACAGGGTTATTTTCTTAAAAACTAATCAGAATCTCTTGTTTGCTTAAGGAGTTGAATCTTTCATGATCGTCACTAAAAAAGGTCAGGAATACCAGAAGCAGCTTTCTGAAAATGGACATGGTTGGAATGGGTATGGGCTCCCACTTTTGTGAAGTAAGCAGATTGTGTTTAGGGGCTCAGCAAATGTTACCTTTGAGTAGGAAAAAATTAGCAAGTTTGTTTTTTGTTTTTGCCTTCTAGCTCATACCTGGCTAATACCTGGACCTATTTTAGCAAGGTCATTCATAGGTAATAGGAAGCAAATTATGAGTGTCCCCACTAAAATTTATTTCGAAGCAAAGTGGGTTATAAATAACATTTAAAGTGCATTTTAAATTATTTTATCATTCTCATTAGTTTTGAAAGTTCATGAGTAAGATGACAATAACTGATATTGCTCTCTGTAGATTTTTTCATATATCCTACTGTGCCAACAAACTTGAAACATCTCCATACCCACAGGCATTTGCCCTTATACTATTTACATTTGCCAACAAGAACTTGTCATCACTTTATTCAGCTCAATGATGTAATCATCCTCCTCCTCCTCCAACATTTCTTGAGTGCTTTCAGCTTTCATGGCACTCCGAACTCACTTAAGAGCTAAGTGGAACAACACTTAGAGTCATCATTCTACTAATCCAGTTCACAGATTCTAAGGATAAAGGATAAGTATAAAATATGAATTTGTGTGTGTGTATGTGTGACAACAGTTTGGCTGACTTGATTGAGGTGGAAACACTGCTAGAAAGGCAACCCTTCTAATCACTCTACCATAAATATCTGTTTATATTATTATGCATGAAGGAAGACAGGGAGAAGGATTACATTTCTGAAATTATAATGAACTTGATGCCCATAAGGAATTTCTTAGGAGTAAACATATAAAAGGCTTGATAAACATCACAGCATATTTTACAATACAAGAATGAACAGTTAGCTAAGTAAAAGTAAAGCATACAAGGAAAGAAATCCTGAAAAAGTGAAACTACTGATAGGTAAATGCACTATGAAGCAAAGATTCACTCTGGGACGTTTGCTGGTCGTGGAGGATAGAGCTTAATCTTGATGGACTGCAGGGAAAAAAATGCAGGAATAAAATTAGGGCATGGACTAGAAGGGAAGTTAGATGAGAGACTCTCAGATAAAGCTAAAATATCCTCCATTTCATCCCACCAAGAAAAATAAGAAACTTTTTAACATCGTGATAAGTAACAATGACAGAAACCCTTCCTGCAAAGGGAGACAAAAACCAACATTGTCTGGCAGTCTTGATTTTAGGGGAAGCTGGTGATTAGAAGGGAGAAAAAAAATAGTTTCCCATAAGAATTTCTATCACAAACTCATCTACACTTATTTTGGGGGATAAAATTCATACCATCCATTCGCTCCCATAAACACCAAAATAAAATAGCGTTTAATTTAATGTTTAGTCCAATATGGTCTTGGGTTGCCGGTGTCCTCAGGCATCAGACAGAAGCAAATTCAAATCATCTTTCAAGGAACGTACTTTAGATATAGAAACTCAAGTAACAGAGAAAGGTACAGGGAAAATAAGCTTGTAAAATACTAATAATCACAGCATGTACAAGTTAACAATCTACTACTAAGTAAGAACAGAAAAAAAGATTTCAGAATCAGACCTTCAAAAAGTTTTTAAAATTTGACTGTAAAATATGAAGGCCTGATATATTTAAGAAAAAAAAAAATCAAGGCTTACGGAAATATAGGAAGAAAATTTAAAATGATCAAGAAAACAATTTTAATATAGTAAAGCTTTAGAAATAAATAATATGGCAATTTAATTAGTAGAATAGGCATGTGTAAAGAAATATTTAGTAAAACGGGAGATGGGAAGAAACGATCAACGTGGAGGGAGAGCAAAACAAATGACACTCTCCAGCACCTCCGACACCAAAGAGAGTTCCAGCAGCGTCCCTCCCATTCGGAAGATGTTCTACTGTTAGTAAATGAGTTTCCTTTCTATATAGTCTAGGTGCTCTTTAAAACACAAATTTTTTTGCTGTGCCCCAGGGCCAGCGAATCTGGGCACAGGCACTTCAGCGATACCCTCCTACTGCAGGATGCTGTGTTAGTCGTGAGATTCTCATAATACTGTGTCTTCATCTCTTCTGCCCATTTCTGTGTTGTTTTTAGTTTGTTGTGCAGAAGATGTTCAGTCAGGTCTCAGTTCTTCTTCAGGGCGAATTGCTCTGTTTGTAGATGTAAATTCAATGTATTCGTGGGAGAAGAGGAGTGTAGAGGCTTCCTGTGCCACTGTCTTGGACCAGAAGCCCTGGGTTTCATTTTTAAATTACAAATAGTACAGTACTCCAAAGCCCCTGACTTGTAAGCTTACCTGTTACACTCTTAGCCTATAGCCTTCTGCTCTGGCACATCAGACTTTTCCAGAAGCTGCTTGATTTTCTTAGATTTCAACACATTCACATTTAATTGTTTATTCATTGACACAGCAGTCAACAGCTTTGCCATGTCCTCAATGTTCCTGTGGCTGAGACATTACAGACAAGTTTAATTGCATAAAATAGCTGCAACTAGAAATTCACTCACAAACACAGACTAATGGTGAGAAATGTTTTTCTGTTTTGATGATTTCAACAAAATGCCTTGACATTTATTCATGTCCTTCCTATTAAGTCATTCCAAGTTGGTTCCTTAATTTCAGCTTTCCTAAAAATGAAGCACTTATATATAGTTAACCTGCTTTCCAGGCATATTTCACAGACTTATTATTATATTTTAAAATTAACTTCTCTTCTTTCATTTTCAAATGGATAGAAAAGCAAAAAGCAACATTCGTCAGATGAGGTCATATACGCAGGAGGTACAATTAACT
>NW_006439192.1:7137449-7139379 GCF_000325575.1 Pteropus alecto
ATGAACCAGAACTCATAATAAGCCTCCCCCAGGGTACCATGACCAATTTGTGCATTAAAATGTTTTAATGTGATCTTTTCTGGACAGAGACATCCACTTTTGTCCCTTTACAAAGTAAAGGTTACTGGCCTTTTTTAAAAAAATTTGTCATTTTACGATTATTTACTGAGATGTTGGCAGAGTAGGTAGAGGAGGACAAGTGAGGAAAGAGAGAGGGAGAGAGAAAGAGGGAAAGAAAAAGGGACAGAGAGAGAGAGAGAAGAGCGGGTGCGGAGAGAGAGAGAGCGAGAGAGCGAGAGAGCGAGAGAGCGAGAGAGCGAGAGAGAGAGTCTCATTATGCAGCAGATGTTGGGAGTGGTATTTATTCACCAAAACCACATGGGTCATTCATTAAAATCTCAGTTTTAATTAGCAAACACCTGTTTTCTGTTTGATTTTACACTGATATCTACTGTCTGCAGTTTGCCTTCTTCAGTACAAGCAATTAGATAGCCCTGACAGTAACAGTTAATCTAATTAGTCCGGAGGTGCCCCGGGAGGCAACTATTGACTTGAAGAAATTTCAGATAAAGCAATCACAGCTTCATTCACCTGAATGGATAAAATTTGCAAAGTTATTGTTAGGTGTCACCTTTACCCTTGGCCTTTCTTTTTAAACTTGGATTTAAGAGAAAGAGTGAACTGATAATGATTTTTGAGTGTTTCCTATAGACCGGTCACCATACTAGGTTCAGAAAGTAGAAACCTAGAGAAGGTTATAATCTAATGAAAGAGACAGATACATAAGTAGATTATTGTGTATGTAAAGGGCTTAGGAGTCCAGAGAAGCCGAGATGAAACCAAGTACTTATAAGCAAGAATCAAGATACCTCTCTAATAAACTTTGGTTGCTATTAAAAGATCAGGATAATGCCATTGGCTTTTTTCAAACAGAGAAAGTTGTATTTGTTTTCAAATTGGTAGAAATTTGTTTATAAGTGTGTCATATGAGTGACTCTACTTGCATCTAATCATGAAACAATGATGCCGTGTGATGTCTCTCTTTATATGGATTATGGTACATAAATTGTTCTCTTTACTAATTATAAAGTTTAATTAAAGTAAGTTGTCACTGAGTCCTAAAGCCTAGGAAGTATGCATCAAAGCGGAGTGAGTTATTAATCCAAATTCGATCTGCACATTTTAAATAATGCAGTTAAATGATTTAGAGAGAATATGACCACAAGTAAAGCAAAGATCAAAAAATAGTGCTGATAGAAATGTCCGACCAA
Source organism: Pteropus alecto (assembly GCF_000325575.1). Lineage (NCBI taxonomy): Eukaryota > Metazoa > Chordata > Mammalia > Chiroptera > Pteropodidae > Pteropus > Pteropus alecto. The sequence goes on from NW_006439192.1 coordinate 7,138,721, forward strand.
GCTTCTCTTTCTCTGCTTCCTTAAACAACACTGGTTTGAACTGCATGGGTCCACTTACACATGAATGTTTTCCAATTAATATATTGAGTATTTTTTGGAACTTTACAATAATTAAAAAAAACTCACAGCTTTGTAATATCGAAAAAAAAAAAAGAAAAAGTTATGTCATGAACGCATATAATATACGTAGATACTGGTATATTTTATCATTTACTATCATAACATATACACAAAACTATTTTAAAAAGTTGAAGTTTACCAAAATTTGTATGCACAAAACATTTATAGACCATACATGTCACATTTTGCAGTCAAGAGAAATATAACCAATGTAAAGTTGCACTAATAATTTTGTAGCCACCTCCTGTTGCTCTTATGATGAGCTTAAGTGTTGCAAGTATCTGTTTAAGATGCCATGTAATACTAATCATTTCCACGTGAGCCATTCCTCTATCCGGTAAATTGCTATCACAATAAAAAGTGATCCCTCACAGTTCTCACCTATTTCTCATATTTAGTGCAATACTGTAAACCTTGAATAATATAATGGAACCCATACAAAGGGCCACTAGTGATTCTGGAAGTGCTCCCAAGAAGCAGAGAAAAGTCATGACATTACAGGAAAAAGTTGAATTGCTTGTTATGTACCATAGACTGAG
>NW_006439192.1:7139415-7187982 GCF_000325575.1 Pteropus alecto
ATTTCTGAAGCCATTGCTGCAGCTATGCAGCAAGTATGAAAACCTTGCATTATTATTATTTTTTTTTTTGCAAAGTACTTTTTGATCTTATCGAAAATGCAGCTTTTATGTGGGTATAGGATTGCTATAAGAAAGGTATACCTATAGAGGCTAATATGATTGGAGAAAAAGCAAAACTGTTATATGATGACTTAGAGCAAAAGGAAGGTGAAGGATCTAAAACTGGAGAACTTAGTGCCAGGAAAGGATGGTTTAATAATTTTAGAAAAAGGTTTGGCTTTAAAAATATCAGGATAACAGGAGAAGCAGCTTCTGTCAATCAAGAGGCAACAGACAAGTTCTCAGTTGTTATTAAGAAAATCATTGAGGAGAAAAGATATCTGCCCAAATAGGTTTTTAATGCAGATCAAAGTGCCTATTCTGGAAAAAGAAAAGCCACAAAGTGCATTTGTTAGTACGAAGAGAAGTGAGCACCAGGACTTAAGGCCAGAAAGGATAGACTAACTCTACTGTTTGGTGTAAATGCAGTGGGTTTATGATCAGGCCTGCCTGTATCTATAAAGCTGCTTGCTAACTTTCAAGCCTTGAAGGGAAAAGATAAACAGCAGGTGCCAATTTTGACTGTACAACAAAAGGCTGGACAAAAACTCTTTTTCTGGATTTGTTCCATTGATGCTTTGTCCCTGAAGTCAGGAAGTACCTTGACAGTAAGGGACTGCCTTTTCAAGTTCTTTTCATGTTGGACAATGCCTCTGGTCACCAAGAACCCCATGAGTCCAACATCAAAGGCGCCAAAGTGATCGCCTTGCCCCCAAATACAATGTCTTTAATTCAGCCTGTAGATAAGGGAGTTATAAGGACTTTTAAGCCTCATTAAAAACTGAATATTGTGTGCAAGACTTATATGGAAGTGAATATCCTATCCTTACTTAACTGTGAGTGATATTGAATATAAAATTAATAATGTGTTAGTTTTCTTATTGTTTTATAACTTTGCTTTCAGAAAATTACATTACCATACAGTATGCCTCTTTCATAGTTGGAGAAACTGTGTTATTAGTCTATCATCACAGGTAAGGTTTTTTTTTAATGTAATAATGTTTCCAATACTGTTTGTATTATGACTATAACTATAATATTGCATGCCATAAAAAGTTTACAACAATTCATTCATTACTGTATGGGCTAGGCTATCATGAAGCAATTGTATCAATTATACTAGTTTACCATAAATCAATCATATTTCTGCTTCTTCATTATCAATCGTTAGTATTAGTATTAGTAAAACATAGAACATGGACAGTGTTCATATCATATAAGAAAATATTGATGTAGATATGAACAGATAGCTGATTCATCTTATAAACAGACAATATAAAATTACAGAATTGATAAATACAGTAAAGTACTGAAAATGTATTTTCTCTTATGATTTTAATAACATTTTTTCTCTAGCTACTTTATTATAAGAATACAGTTTATAATACCAATAACATATGTGTCAGTTGCCTGTTTATATTATTGATAATTCTTCCAGTCTACAGTAAGCTATTAGTAGTTAAGTTTTTGGGGAATCAAAAATTATAGAGATTTTTGACTGCAAGGGGGATTTGGAACCCCTAACCTCCTGCATTGTTCAAGGGTCAACTGTACTTTTTTTGAAAAGATGAGAGTGCCAGATTTTACTTGACTCAATTCGTAAATTGGACCCAGAAGGAAAAACACAATGTATCTCTCAAGTGCTCACAGATTGATGTGCCAGCCAGTTTAAGGAGACATCTATGCAATACACAAACTTAATAGAAGTGGCCTCTGACTGCGAGAGTCACATTATGCTAACTGTTGTGAAAGAGGTTTGGCACGGGACTTGTAACCACAGTCCTACAAGAATTAAGTTATGTTCTGCCTAAAACTTCCCAAAGGCTTTTGCTGGAAGACAGTTGTCTGCTGATGCATTAATAGTGGCAATTAATTGACTGGAACTTTGTTTCTTCTTTATAGAAAAGAAATACATTTAAAGTGGGCTGGATTAGTTATCAATATGTTGAAAGATCATCACTTTGAAAAGCTTCTAGTTCATAGAAATTGCAGCCGTAATGACAAGGACGATCATTATGATTGAGAGATGCCTGAGATTCACGTCATTAGGTAGTTTTATCTTACAAAGTTTCTATTACATAGGAGACTAGGGAGGGGAATTAACTTTTGTTAAGCATCTATCTACATGGCAGCAAAGGTGCTGGATAGGAGCTTCATATATAATATTTCATTGTAATTCTCATGTTAATCCTATGAGCTAAATTTTACATATTTATAAATTACTGTGGAAACCGGATCAAAATGGTTACATGACTTTCTTAAAGGTTACAGTTAAGAAGTAACAAATCATTATTTTGACCAAGATCTCTCTGATTCTTTACACTATATGACTGTCTCCAAATGACACTTAATAAAATAAATATTCAAATCATGCTCTGCGTTTTTCAGCATGCTTTAAAAATTATATATAAACCCTACCTAGGAGAGTGAATGGCATTTGCATTATATCATTCGATTCTCACAATAATCTCCAGACATTGTTGGAACACGTAATATTTCCATTCTATTAGAGGAGAAGAAATCAGAAAGTAGCAAGTCTAGAAACCATTGAGACAGACCTAAACACTAATAAATGGAGATAAATCATACTCCATTTTACCTGTAAAGAACTCACTATGTCATGGAAAAGACAAACATAAGTGAATAGGTTATTATCCATGATAAGAGATTCAACAGAGGCACATATAGATTTGGGGGAATATAAAATTACAATATGCCCCTCAAAGCTATAGCACGCTTTGTCAGTTCTAAATAACCCATGACCCATTCAATATTTACCTTTCCTGTGTTGCCTTTTCTCAGAATAAACTAAGCCAGTTAGAGTGTCTATGGCAGCTTAGAAGCATGTTAGTTATGATCAGCTATAGTCAGTGGTATACTGATAAATATTTAACAACTGGCATTCTGGGCAAAAGAAAAAAAATAATTATTTCTAGCATTTGCCAATTTTCATGGTGTAAATACCTTCACAATTTCAAATACCACCTTGATGTAACAATATAGAATTATGAAGAGATCATCACAATAAGCTTGCAAGAGTCTCTAGGAGCTAGCCTTATCACACCACTGGCGTAGTTAATATTGTAGTGTGAAATGTGTTTCCCTAGGGGCCCCAACTCCTTTCTTTGCAGCATTAATTCCTCCTTTTGTGACTCCTAATCCTCATCCACATAGATATACTGGTGCCCTCCCATACTCTCTTTCTCGGGGCAACATTTCCATCAGGAAAAAGATTAAATCCACTAGTTACCTCACCTGGAGACTTTTTTGCTTTACTAATTAGGAGGTAATGATGGCAAGAATAAGGAGGTAGGAAATGTATTTTCCTTCCTTCCTTACGATTCATGTAATCACAAAAGTTAAGTGGTTACCAGTGTTAGCACTACTTGAAAGGAAAACCTAGTTTTTGTCTCTTACAGGGAAGGCACGTTTTGTAGCAGTATTTTAGCAGAATCAATGCACTGACACAAAGAAGCAACTATAACGCAAGAAACCAGGTGAATGAGATTATAGAGATAAATAAATCCTTGTGTTGTCACTCTCATTATAGGGTACTGATGCTGCAAGACACTGGAAGAGACTTACAAGGAGTAAGTTGGTTGTTTTCATAATTGTTTCCCCTTTGTTATTTTACTGTTGAACCTTCAGGTCAGTAAAATTTCCATTTCTATCTTTCTCTTCATCTCAGACCACTTTGTTTATTTCTAAACATTGACCAGATGCAGAACTCACATACTCAGAGTTTTGCCGTTCTGCTGAGGGATATTGGGGAGGGCATATAATGGACTCTTCAGTTTCTTCTCCGTGTGGAGAGCTGTGATAAGTTATGCTATCTTTTTCCCCCTCTAATCTTTGTTTGCCAGACAGAAAAACAACTCCTACTACTTTCTCATTCATATTCAATGGCTTGATTTGAGTATTGTTTTAATACTTCATCAGAAAAATTATCATTCTCTTCTTCCTTTATGCATGTAATTTGTAAAGGTTTGCTGAATTTTAAAATGTCTTTTTGTCACATCTCCGGGCTTTTATTTTTTCATGAAAAAAACACACCTCCAATTTGATAGTAGAGGTCACAGAGGGATTTGTTTTGAAATGTACTCTTTAGCTGATTATTTATTTAATAATAACAGCAAATACATATAGTACTTGCTATGTGAATAATGCCACAGAACACTTTATATATGGTAACTCAATTATTTCTCATAAGAACCTACTGGTAGGTACTACTATTTCGCCAATTTTACAAATGAAGAAGTTGAGGTGCAGAAAGTCATACAAATAGCAAATGATGGAGCTGACATTAGAGCCCAGAGCGGCTGGCCCTAGAACATTTAGTTTTTTTTTTCCTACCCTATATTTTGACTAAAAACAAAAATCATGATCTATAATTTGGCCTATCAAACTGGGAGCACAAAAGACATTAAAAGATTTTTAATATTTATGATCAGCTACTGCAGTTCTCCTAATGAAGAAGGCATGACATATTTAGCTAATAGTACAAAACCTATTCTATTCTATTCTCAGAATAGAATATTTCTTATCAGAAGAAAATCTCAGAAAGCATGGTAATATTTGTGAAAGATAGGTGATTCAAATTTTAGAAAAATTAGAATCTTTGTGAAATGCTTGCATTGTGTCTTGACTCCTTTTCTAATAGTGTACATGCTTCCCTAATACCAGAAGAGCTGCCCATCGTACTAGGCACATCTCAAAATTAGTAGTACCTCAAAGAACCAGACTCATAGTGTTTTGTAGATGTTTGTTGAGTGAGTAAAATGGATATAAGTGGTACATAGGTTGATGATCTTTATCGAGCCTTGATATCCTATGATTCGAACCAGAAAGCGGTTTCTCTGAGCTGCAGAATAGATGATTGCTTATTAAGATGTAAAATTCTTTAGAAGAGTTAATGCGATGTAATACTTTCTTTAGCATGAATGCATATATCGATGGCAGTTGATATATATGTGAAATATATATTTTAATGAATATATATATATACATGCATCTATATACTTTATGGAATATATATACACACATATATACAGGTATGTATACATACCTTATAAATATGTATATGGAGATATATATAAATATGTATATATTCATAAGATTCTTCTAGAGTGAATAGATTCTTAGTGAAACGTGCTGCCAAGTGACAAGATTGGGAGAATGACTTGGATGGAAATCAAACATACATCTTATAGAAATAAATTCTGAGAACCAAATAAATGAATGTTAGGATAAAGAAGAGTTCTGCATAAGCTTAGTTTTGAAAAAAAAAAAAAAAAGGAGCCAAGCAAATTACTAAGATAAATGAAAGAAGGGAAGGGTAGAAGTTATCTAGAAAACTGCTCGATCCCAGGAAGTCAATGTAAAAGGATAGGCAATGAACTCAAAAATTTAACCGATGGTTAAAAGTTATGGATGAACAAAGATGGTGTGTGGGAAAGAGCAGGCTCCCAAAATGGAGACCTCGTGAGCAGGCTCAGAGAGTTGGTAATGTTTGAGAAACACTGTGAGGCAATGAAGTGAGGTGAGCTACCCCAGGTCAGCTTGTGTTTTATCTGACAAACACCTGTGTGGGACAACTGTGAACTTATATCCGCTTCATTTTTTAAATGATAAAATGTTTGTTTGAATACTTAATTTAGTCTATAGATAAAGAGGAACATCATCTGACAGCTCACTAAATTAACTGAAAATAATGTTATAGATTATTAACCTCCTAGAAAGGCTCGGTAAAAAATAAAATGTTTGGTTAAGCGTTGGAAGGTATTGCTAAAAAGCAGCCAACATCATACTATCAGTAAAATATTGATATTGAGAGTTATTAAAAGATATTTGGTGTGTGTGTGTGTGTGAGAGAGAGAGAGAGAGAGAGAGAGAGAGAAAGAGAGAGAGAGAGAGATCTATTGAATGTGCATAAGATCTATTGAATGTTGTAGAGAAGAAATGTTCCAGTCTTGTTTCAATGGGCATAATTATACATGTAAAATAAAATGTAGGGCCCTCCATAACCTCCAGAAGTTCTTTGGAAAGAAACATAAAGTATATTTAACATAAAGTCCATGTTCTTAGTCACTACAGTATGCTGGTAGTTGACTTAATTTTTAAGGATCTTTGTCTGGCCAGTTTTCTTTCTCTCATTTTCTTCTGTAAAATGATTACACTTGAGCTTCTAGAAGTCTTCTCTTCCTGCATATGCAGTGATCTTTATGAATCAAAAATTTAAATATCCCATGTTGAGCATGAATGAGCCTATAGGGCTGTGCCAAATCAGAGACTTAACTCTGATTTAACAGCCCACATAAGAAGGTCTTATCAGAATTATTTTTTCTGGAACATTGGTTTTGTTACTTTTTCTAGGGTATCTTCACTGTGACTCTGCTCTTTTAGATGGGTGACTGATTCTTCAACTCAAAGCGTTAACTTTTAGCCTGTTATATTCCTGGTTATAGTCTGTTTCTATATCATGCCTAAGTCTGTGTTAAAGTATTAGAAGAAATGATAATTGTTTAAAAAGCATATTTGTATCACACATATAATTTCTCTAGTGAGAACCATAGAAGCTGAAATGAGCTTACTTTTGTTAGTTATTCAATGGATAACACCCTAATTTCTGATTGGTTTATAGAAAGAGAAGGATAGTTAATTGGGGCATAGAACCTATGTCTTAATAATGTACCCTCAGCTCCAAAATACATGGAACATTTCTGATCAAATTGTTAATAATTCTAGCCTGCACTTCTTTCCGTGTCGTGTTGCGATGTGAAATGTTCCACTGAATATGAACAGGGACTTTTGAGTCAGACCATCCTGTAGGTTTTTTTTTTTTCACCTCTTTCACAACTATCTGTGGGCCTTGGGCATGTTACTTAACATTTTAAACATTTATTGTTTATAAAATGAAAATAATACTATGTGTCTCATAGAATTGGTGTAATTAGCTTAGCATAAGACCTGGCACATATGTAAATGCTCCATAAATGTTAGTCCATATTATCGATTGCATGTACTTAATTGTCCTCTATGTCCAGTTCTTTCTGAACTCATTGAGTTGCCATATCTGGCCTGGTGGCACAGAAGTAGCAGCATGTATAAATAAAATATCAAGCCTGAATCTCATACTTTTAGCTAAGTTTAGTATTTTGTTTTGTCTTTAGTATTGTTATGCATTAAACATTTTCCAATATCCCTGACCTCTGAACATATTCCTAATTTTCCTATTTTCCATGTTGATTTCATAATGTATATTCGAATTCCTTTCACAGCTATATAATAATAGTGACCAAAGTCAAGTAGTGGCTAATTGGCGGAGCCATGATTTTGACACACACACAGTCTCAAACAGACTTGCTATTTTGACTATTATCCTTATTACTAGGATATCGACTCCATACTTAAATGTTATTTATATTACGGCCACATTTACTCAGGTTACCTTAATTGAGCATTCCCTTATATTCTGCTTTGGATTCTAGATACCATTTTTGCCAAACGCAAAGGCCTTTGAATGTCAAGTGCACCTAACTAGCAAAGAAAGAGCTTGAAGCCATTACTGAGATGTTGGGGCACAGGTGTGCTTTGGCAAAAAGAAGGCATGGGTCACACAGTTGTTGGGCATAGGGAGAAAATATAATCCTGCAGCTATAGTCACTGACTTAAACTCCATCAGTACCTCTGTTGCTTGTGACAGAATTTTCCTCAGGTTTCTTGGTAAATCAAATCTCCTGCTTTCTAGGAGGCAGAGATAGTGGAGTTTTTGGTAACCTGCCTGATGGAGGAGACAAAATGCATCTTCCCTCATATGCAGTCATTCAGCCTCTTCCAAAAGGCTTTCTACCAATGTTACAGTGATTTGCAATGTCAATGTACGTTGATGGTCAACCACTGTGCTACAGGATTTCAGTTGTTAGTGTAAGGATTTTTCTGGAATAGTGGCATTCTTCTCACCTAACTCCAGAAAGGGTTTGCTTATCTTTCTTATTACTAAAAGGGCAAATAAGCTGCCTAATGCTGGTATTCATAAAAGCAGGTCCTGAGCACCCCCATGCCATTTATGCTTTCAGTTAGGAATTGCCCGCCCTAACTTTTCTGTGTTGTATTACTTGTCTGAATTCTTGTTCTTTCATTTATATCATCACTCCAAAGACCTGAAACTTGACACTGTTTTCTTGGCTCTGTTCACAACTGTTCTCTGTGATCAAGATTCAGATTTTACTCCCTGGCTATGTAATCTCAGGTAATTCCAGATAACCATTCAGTTTAATGTGATTCAATCTCTGAATCTCTTGGTTCAACACAGTTTCCTAACCTCATTCAAGTCCAGCCCATCTTCACAAAGTGAGACCTCTCCATAGCATCCATGCTTCTCTTACTTTTTCTTCCTGTTACTTCTAACATTCAAATTTGGTCCTTGCATGTTCCAAACACAGACACAGGGAGCTCTGTAAAACTATAGCTTGTTCGCCTGATAATTTCTGTGTTACACATGCAGTAGTTAATGGAGAGGAGAGACTAGGTAGAAGATGTTCGCTACATTAGCCAGTTTCATAACCCAAAGGCATAATTTCTCCCTGAGCAGCAACAAAAGAATGTTTAGAAATAAAGGCGTCTGCTAATTAAGTTGTGTAGCCTAGGAAAGTTGAGCACCGCGATTAATCTTGCCTTCTTACAGGACCAGAGGGGAGTCCTTTCCTGGTGCTCTGGATGGGATTTGATGAAAGAGACTGAAGTGACTCCAGTTTTCCGCACTCTAAGCAGGTGAAATAGAACCTGATTGAGCAGAGCGCTGAAATCCACGAAAGACTCAGTGCCCAATGTGATTAAGATAGTTGTCTTCACCTGGCAGAAGCTCTGGATTAATGCACTTTGAAGTCTGGAGCATAGATAATACAGATCAGAGACTTTAAGATCATTTTCAAAACTGTCCCCAAATATTGCACTCTCCTCTGCTATATCAGTGGGCAACCTTTGAAATCAGGGCTACTAAAGAAAATCCTTGAAAATATATTCATTTATTTAACAATTATTTAAAGAGTGCCTACGATGTAACAAGTACAGTTCCAGGTTACAGGAATACATTAGTGAATAAAACAGACAGAAAGTGTTGCTTTCATGGGGCTTGTAGTTCAATGGCGGAAAAAGGCAGTTAAGATAAGTAGATAAAATCATGAGAGAGTCAGAGACCGAAAGGGAAAATGAGGTATGTATGATATTCTGAGCTAAGGATAAGGTAAGGCACCTTGGGGCTTCAGAGGAGAGGATCATTTGCAGGATGATAAAAAGAGCAGATGTTCATTAACTAGTAGTTTATGCTGCCCTATAGATAGGTCAAAAAGGTTATCTCTGATAATCACTTATTATGTACAAGGCCCCTAATTTAAATTATTCTAAGTAGATAAAAGGGGGAGAGAAGTTTCTATTGAGCCCTCAGGGACTTTGTTGCCTTTAGCTCAAAACTATCTACATACCACGAGGCAGGTCTTGGAGTGATTCATTCAGAACCCTTATAGTGCCATGATTTGCCAATATGTTATCAGTCATTATATTGGTCTTTTTGACATCTGTTGTTTTTCTTTTTTAAATTCTTACGTAGGCTCCATGCTTACTATTTGAATAATGATTTCTAGGTAGGAATTTTATGATTGTGACTGTATTATAAAAAAATTTACACATTCAATGTGAATAATATAGTCTAAGAGAATAAATTACATACCTATTATTTATAGTCGTATGTAAAAATAGCTCTGTATTGAAGTAAAAATTAAACTTTTATTTATTTAGTACCATTTTAGATGGTTTTAAATGTCATATATTCAAGATGTGAAATAAAAGTACCTGCATATAATTTGTTCTTTTCTCATTAATCTCAACTTTCAATATTGCTTATGGTATTCTGAAATAGGAAAAAATAATTTTTTATTTTACTTCATTCTATTTTTTATTTCCAAAAGACGCACGTTAGCTTTGATACCAGAATTGCCCAGCACCAAAAGCCCTTTCAATCATTTTTAGTGGCCCACATTTTTATAACTCACAATAAAAACTTTTTAAGCTTTTAAAAAAATTTTGGCTTCTCTTATTTTCTTCCTTACTCATATTCATCTCTGCTTCTTCACTCTTATTTTACAAGGAAAGAAGTACTTTATTAATTTTATTTTCTTTTTTATATGTTATTTAAAGCTAAAAGAAGAATTTTTTTTCCACGTGGATGGGTGGCTGAATGGTTGTCAGTATTGATGTTCTATAATTAGAAGAGTCATTTATACCATTACCCCTTCATTATTTAACTAACTTATAACTAATTGCATTATTTAATATATACTTTCATCTTTATTGGATACTAATGAATATTCTTGGCACTTTATTAATTTTGTAGTTTTGACTATTTGAAGCTCACATTTAGGAATAGATCTGATCAGACCACAGAAAGTATACAATTTTAATATTGAAAAACAGTTATCTAAATAGGTGCCATGCATAATTGTTATTAAAGGAATATTATATCTAAATTTATCTTTTATGCACAACTATAGTTCTGTAAAGACAAAGAGTATTCTTCCTAATTGACAGATAAAATATACCAAAATTCAGAGATTTTTGTCACTGAGTCTGTGACAGAGTTAAGAATAAAATTCTGACTCTTAGCCCCTTCCATAACAATAAATTTGATGGGGGAGAGGGGGACATTATCATAGATAATGAAGTAGTACCCTATATGAAAAAAATTGTGATGTGTGTGATGTGTGATGTAGGTTCAGTAAGCATTTGCAGAGTGCTCTCTAGTTCTCAGACACTGAGCAAGAACGTCCAGTGGGAACCACCTCTGTGTCCTAAGCACCTATTCTGTGATGTGTAGCCCTTTAAAGAGCAGGAAATGGTCTTCTCATCATTTCTAGATTATAAAATAAAGGTTGCCTATATGCCTTTATCTGCTATCCAATGCAGTTACTATGCACAAACAAAAGAAGAGTGGCAATTAGTAAGGTGGTATTCTACATTCACCTCATTTGTTAACCTAACGGGCCAGTGAAGAACACTGTTTTGTGCTTGGTTGATTTCTGTTTCTAGGCTCTGCCTAGAAGATTAAGACCATCCTAGGATTTGAACAAAGAAACAATTTAAAGGGCATAAGACCACATAAGCTCCAGAAAGACTTGTATTGTCCTTTCTATTGGTAAAGTCTTCCTTATTAAATGGTAGAGTCCCCCTCATTAAATCTATTTTTGAAAGGTTGCTCAAAAATTTAAGTGTATTTTAAATAGCTATTCTACTACTTTGCTAAAGAAAACTCCATAATATAATGAAAAGAGAACTCATAATTAAAAATTATATCAGCTCTAGTTGTAACTTCCTCCTTATTTTGATGTCTTTGGCACAATATTTGGAGAGACTAACTTTCCACTTGTAAATCATTAGAGAAGTCCTAGGAGATATTGAGAAAAGCAGATAAGGTAGAATCTTGAGCTAATAAATAGCCCACTCAACTTATATGTCCAACCTTCAAATGTTTCATAAAAATCCTCAAGAACAAATACAAAAAGGAAATTGAGCAGCATTATAAACTAACAATGGGAGGAATTCATATGATGAGGTCCAGAGAAATTCCCAACTGTTAAGAAGTATTTTTGTTTTACACTGACTTCTGAACTAGAATAGCATATTGCTGTGAAAACAGTAGGGATATAATTTTCCTCTCCTTAAAATTAGTTCTGAAATCTCAGATGCACATGCTACACTAACCAAAAAAAAAAAGAAAAAAGAAAAAAAAAGCAGCTGATCTACCAGCTGTCAAACAGTTTCTGAGCAAACCACAGCTATTGCTTCTTTCCCCACATGTCCCAGTTATCATTAACATCAGACTGCTACTTTTACTGAGACTCAATGACTCACAAGACTCAATAAAGCAAGTAGAGTTAGACTGGAAGTCTACTGGGTCAACTAAATCTTGAAAATCCTGTCAGAAAAAATTTTCTATACAGAAAAAGTGATAGAAAAAAAAAAATCACAGGGAGCAGATCATGCTGGGATATCGTAGGGCACCATGCAGACAGATGTAAGTGCAAACAGACATCAGAGAGAAAATCTATAAATAATTGTGGAAAACCTTTGTCATCCATTGGAACACACTGAAAAAATGTTAATGGCTAAAGTTATTAAGAGTGTGGGGAAACTGGTATCCTAAAATCTGAGAAGGATTATTTATTGATAGAGCTTTAGGAAGACATTTTGAAAATATCTATGAAAATTAGTGATTCACTTATATTCAGTACTAGAGATTTTTTTCCAGGTGTTTGCTCTGGGGAAGAAAAAAATTCAATATGTGAATTAAGAGAAAGTATCAAATTAATAGTTTTCAAATCATAATAATAAAATAAATAAATCAGTGATCTAGAGGACAAGCTTGAGAAATACCACAATAATTTAGAAGGAAAGCACAAACAAATTACTATATTAAAAGAAATATAAAATACTTAAGATAAGTGAGTGGAAATTCCATTCAAGAATTACAGATTTTGCTGTGGAGGAAAAAGTAATAGGAACAAAAATAATAACAAAGATATGATTAAAAATTTTTGATAAGGTAGAAATAGGATTCAAGTTTTTTGTTTTATTTTTATTTTTTTGCTTTTGATTTGTTTTGTTTTGCCTTTTTATTCTTTAATCAAAAGAGCTTAAAACATTCAGAATCTTATTACTCCCATTACTGAGGATAGCCTAGTTACACTGAGGTCAAAAATAGATCCTTAAATTTCAGTAGTTTAAAACAACAAAGGGTCATTTCCTACTCAAGCTATATATCTATAGTGGATGCTGGAGTCTTCATCACTGCACTTTTATGACTCAGAAGGCAGAAAAAAGAAACTGTAAATCATGCACTGAGTCTTAGGACTTCTGCCAGGAAAAGTAACATAATATGTTGATTCATATCTCATTGGTCAAAGTAAGACACATGGCTACACTGAAATTCAAGAAGTTAGAAAAGATAAATTCTACATATGTTCTAATGCATAATTGATAAGAAATATTAAAAATTACCTATGGGAATGATTTTTAAAATACTAAGATATTTTTCTCTTGGTGAAATTTTAAAATTTTACTGGGAAGAAAAGAATTTTCTAAGCATCTAGGAAGGAAAAAATTGATTGCTCAGAAACAAATATCATACTGACAACAAACTTTACATCATCAAGGGAAGACAAAAAGAAGACTCGTGGAAAAGTTGTGATAAAAAGTGAATTTTTATTTTTCTAGACATTGGTAAGAGAAAGGAGACCAGCTGAAGGAATATAACAGCATGACAATGGCTAGAAAATAGGGACAGAGATTTTGGAGAGAAACGGAACTTGTGGGATGAAGCCATTGTTAAAAAAAGAGAAACTGAAGACGGGATAAGAGGCTCAAAGCGGGGTATTTAAGCAAATTTATTATATGAAGTGCAAGTATAATCAAGTCTTCAGTCTCTATAAAATATTGGTTATTAATTACATACATTAATTACATATATGTGTATATATACATATGTATGTATATATATTGTTTATGTATCTATAAACTTTTTTTATTTAAAAAGGTTTTTATAAATTTCTGAGATTTAAAATCTTGAACAGGATGACCTATTAAATCTGGTTCTACGTAAAGACGTCCAGATGTGCCTAACCATCTACATTTATCCCAGTGGGGTCTAGTACCTCTCCTCTTGTCTGAGTTTTCCTGTGAGAAGCTGTTTCTGTGCCCTTCCTGGAGCCTCAGACATAGCAGTGAGATCTTGTCCCATAAATTATCCACAGAACTGAAAGAAGTGAATAAAATAGTTAATATAAGCCAGGCTGTCTAAGGGATCTGCAGCCAACTTGTTTGTCCTTCTCCTTTTGACTGACACCCGAAAAGTAGGTAAGAGACTTTTGCCTACACAAATATATCTTTAAGAAGTCCGGTGACTCAGAAATTTTCACTAACCCAGCTGTGGTTTTCTAAAAATACTGGGCTTGTGACATTAAGCCTAAACACACTACCTCATCCAAAAATCCTTCCTTAATTTCCCAATAGAGTTATGGTCTTTTTTTCTATGCTCTTATTTTAATTATTTAAAATTTTACAACTTTATTGAATTTCAATTAAAGTGAAACAAATTGCACACAGGTGAAAGGTTCAGTTTTATGTGTTTTGACTTATCGTGAATGTGGGCACACATTCTGCCACAGTATATATTCTTTTTAAGTCTGGATCATTTTACACAGCATAAATATTTTGACATTCATCTATATTTTGTAAGTATAGATGTTTTATTTTTCCTTTCTATTGTTGAGTAGTATTCCTTTGAAGTATGGATGTAATTCAATTTGTTTTTCTATTTACTTGTTGGTGGACATTTGGATAGTTTCTATTTGGAGGCTACTATAAATAAAGCTGCTAAGAACATTCATGCACAAGTCTTTGTGTGGACATATGCATTCATTTCTCTTGGGCAGGTACCTAGAAGTGGCATGACTGAGTTAATTAATAAGTATTTAACATTTTGAGAGACTGCCAAACTATTTTTTGAAGTGGTTATAGCCATTTACATTTTCACAAGTATCATATAACATTTCTATTTGCTTGAGATTCTCACCAACACTTGGTATGGTCATTCGTTTTAATTTTATTCATTCTAATATCTTCATAGAGTTGTTTTACTTTGGTTATAATTTGGTGACTAACAATATTGAGCATCATTTTAGGTGCTAATTAAGCTTTTTTTGTGAGATATCTGATCATTTCTTTTACTCATTTTCTTATTATATTGTTTGTTTTCTTATTTCTGAGTCGTAAAGTTTCTTTATATATTCTGGTTGAAAGTTCTTTGTCTGATGTGTGTTATAAATATTATTTTTCCCCAAACTGTGGCTTGTTTTTGTTTCCTTAAGAGTGTCCTTCAAATAGCAAAGATTTTTTTTAAAATTTTGATGACATTCATGCTTTTGTGTTCTAAGAATCTGTTGCCCAGCCCAAAGTTGCAAAAATTGTCTCCTGTGTTTTCTCTGAGATAGTATGATTTATTTTAAGTATGTTTTTAAGTATGCGGTTAAATAAATTAATCAATGTTAATTTTTTCTCTTTATGGATATTCAGTTGATCCAGCAACTATTGTTGAAAAGACATTCATTTTCCCACTGAATTACCTTGCTGTCTTTGTTGAAAATCAAAAATCTATATGTGTCTAAGTCTATTTCGTCACTCATTATTCAGTTCCGTTGATGAATGTGCTTGATGTTTTACTAATATTAAACTATCTTGATTACTGTCTTGAAATCAGGTAGAGTAAATCCTCTGAGTTGTTCTTGTTTTTAAATTTTTTACTGGTTATTCTAATTTCTTTGCACTTCCCTGTTAATAATCTTATCAATTTCTATTAAAACGAAGTACTGCTGGAGTTTCTATTGGATTATTTCGAATCCATAGATCAGCTTTGGGAAAGTTGCTGTCTTAACAATATCTGGTCTTCCAGTCCCTGAGCACAGTACATCTTTTAATTTATTTTTAAAATTATTCTCATTTTTTCAGTGTAGAAATCTTGGACACATTTTATTATGTTAAATATTAAGTATTTTATAGTTTTGGAGCTACTATCAATGCAATTATTTTTAAATCTTATTTTCAAGTGTTTACTGCTAATCTATGAGAATACATTTGGCACTTCAGTATAAGTCTTGTATTCTCAAAACTTTGTTAAATTTATGTATTAGTTCTAGTAGTTTTGTAGGTTTCTTGGGATTTTCTACATAAGAAATATATCATCTAGAAACAATAAATATTTATTTCTTTTCTGAAATTTATTCCTTTTATTTCATCTTACTGCTTATTGCAATGGCTAGGACCTATAGTACAGTGCTGAATAGAAGTAGTAAAAGTGGTCTATCCTATCTTGTTTTTAATATTTGGGGGAAAGCAATGCAGTCTTTCATTGTTAACTGTGATGTTAAAATTTGTTATGGTGACTTTTTCAGTCTGAAGAATTTTCTCACTACTTCTAGTTTGTTGAGCATTTTAAATATTCTGTGTTGAATTGTTTCCAATTCTTTTTCCAAATCTATTGGAGTAACTGTATGCTTTTTCTCCTACATTCTGTTAAGAGGATAATTTACATTCATTACTTTTTTTCACATGTAATATTAAATTTGTATTACTCGAATAAAATCATACTTAGCCATACAGTAATATCCTTTTTCCACACTGTTAAATTTGGCTTATTATTTTTAAGATATTTACATCTACATCCGTGAGAAATATTGGTATGTAATTTTCTTTTTTGAGTTGTTTTCTAGGATTTTGAAATTAGAGTTATATAAGCCTAATAACATGATTATTTGAGTAGTATTTCTTCTAATTTCTGCTAAATGTTTCTGTAGGATTGGAGTTATTTCTTTATTAAATATTTGATAGAATTCTCTAGCAAAGACATATGGGTCTAGAGTTTTCTTTTGGGCAAGATATTTGACATAAATTCTAATTATTTAATAGAAACAAAGATATTCAGGTTTATTTTGATTTTACTTTTTTTCCTTGTGCCAATCTGACAACTTATGTTTTTCCAGAGTTTGTTCATTTCATCTGTTATGTTTGTTTACATAAAGCTGTTCATGGTGTTATTATTCTTTTAATACCTGTAAGATCTGTAGTGATAATTTCTTTTCCATTCTGGTTAATGGTGGTTTATGTTCTTTCTCTTTATTTTTAGAAAATCTAGCTAGGTATTGCGTTTCATTGATCTTACGAAAGATCTTATCAATTGCTAATTATATTATTAAAATTTTAACTTTTCTATTTTATTTATTTTTCTCTCTTGGTTTTATTATTTCTTCTATTCTGTTTACTCTGATTATACTTTGGGTTTTTTTTCCCCCTTTCTTTTCAAGTTGGAAACCTAAGTCATTGATTTTAGATCTATCTTCTAATTTTCACACTTATAGCTATAAATTTGTCTCTTAGTCTCGCTTTAGCTGTATCACATAAGTTTTGAAGTTTTTTCTTTGTTGTTCATTTTGAAATGTTTTCTAATTTTTCTTGTCATTTTGTCTCTTTTCCATAAATTTAGAATCGCAATGTTTACTTTCTAGATATTTGGAGCTTTTCTACTTATCTGACTGTTAATATTTCTCATTTTAATCACATATTGGTCAGAGAACATACTGAATATTTTTAAATTCATAAGACATTTTATGATCTAGCTTATGGTCTCTCAGGGCAAATGTGTCATGTGCATGTGAAAGAAATATTTTTAACAGTTGTTTGAGGCAGCGTTCTATAAATTCAATTAGATCACATTGCTTGATAGTGTTGCTCAGATCTTCTAGTTATTTGCTGATATCTTTCTAGTTGTTTTATAAGTTACTTGAAGGAGGAGTTTTTTAAATCCCCTAAGTTTATGAATATGGGTTCTTTTTTCTCCTTCGAATCTTGTTAATTGCGCTTCATCTACATATATATTTACAATTTTTATATTTTCTTGACGAATTATCTGAGCTTGTATGCTAGTCTATTCTAACAAGTTTAAGTTGTTATCATCTGGCTCCACTACCCATAGAATATGTCCTCTGCCCATGTAATTCCAAATGGCTCAACAATATATCCATATTCCAAACAGAAGGAAGAGGAAACAGATGAAGAGTAGGGCATGTTCCTTTCTTTTTAGGGCATGCAGAAAATTGCCGCATTACTTACATTCATATCTTATTTTCCAGAGCAACACACCTCAGCTGCAAGAGAAAGCATAGCATATATTTGAGCAATCATGTGGTCCACTAAAAACAGTCCTCTATTATCTGGGGGGAAGAAAATAATATATTTTGGAATAGAATAATATAATAATTAGCTTTCTCCTTTATAAAAAGTTAAGTAATCTGATCGAGATTTAGAAAGGTGTTATGTGAATGCATGTTTCAAACTTTACTATATGTCAGTTTTTTATGATTCCTTTCAAGTTTTGTGATACAGAGATTATGTAAATGTTTTCCTTTAAATTATTCTAAAATTTAATAAGTGGGATCTCTATGAGGTTAGAAACAATTTTTTGATGTTTGTTTTGTGCTATTTTTGTTATCCTGTAAATCTCTAGAAACTCACATGACATCAGGCACATATAAAATTCTCAATATGTATCTGGTGAATAACAGAATGGATAAATTGGTGAACAGGGAGCTATTCTATATTTAGATGAGACTTTTTTCTCTCTAATAGCCTGATTTCAATACAATCAATGTGAAGATACTAAATTATTTTAGTTCATTCATTCATTAATTCCACAAACATTTGCTGATAACTAGTTTCCAAGTAGATACCAGACAGACATGGTCACTGCACTTATGTTAATCATAATCTGCTGGAAAATATTTACAGAAGAGGGATAGTTAGAAGCTAGGTGATTATGGAAAAGGGAAAGCATTCGGTATTATTGTAGGTAAAAATATTTGAATATTAACCTTTGCAAATGTGAAATTCATCAGCCAGTGCTGAATTTTCTGTGCTCTTTAAGTGAAACAGGTAATATTCACTAAAGTAATCTTGATATTGGTTGACTGACTAATAAGAAGTTTAAGAAAAATTAATACTTCCTAGAATTTACTGCATATTTCCAGTTTTTTATGTGCCACTTATCTTTAGCCCCTTCTTCCTTAAAAAAAAAAAATACCAGGAACGTTCAGACATTCTTTAAGTCCCCAGTGGTTAATAAAACCTCAGGTGTCACTTTATAGCAGTTTTTATGCCTTAATCAAGAATATCTGACCTCCTATGTAGATTAATATTTTCAAGATAGTCTGTAACACCTTTTTTCTCAATAAGATCTTAATATTGGCTTCCAAAATCTATTTTTCAAAGGATAGTTTCTGATTAATGTTGGAGAAGAAAAAGAAAATCTGACCATTAAGGTAGAATATGAAGTCAGAAACCATTTCCTAGATAAGCCTTATTAACTAGAGGCAAGATTAATGGTCAACCTCATTCTAAAGGTTTTCGTACCTCTGAGTAGTTGAGCTACTTTATACAAGCAAATTATAAACAGCATTTGGCTCTAGGGAAATCTAAATATCCAAAAAGCAAAAGTTCCATGTTATTTTTTTCTTTGAAAATCTCTATACCCAAAAGCCATAAAACTCTTGACACAAGGAATGATTATCTACTTTGAAACTGTTGCCTTCATACAAAAGACTCTGGTCTGCAGTACATGAACCATTCATGTAACACTTTGAGGATGACTTTATTGTCAATCCAGAGTCAGACTTGAATGAGTCACCCTTAGACCTTACCTTCAACATGAATATTTCTGAAATGTACAGTTTTAGGGTTGTAGAATGAATATTCTCCTAAGTTGGCATAATGTGTTTCAGATAAAGCATCAAATAGTGCATAATACCTTTATGAGGTCAACTGAAAATTTTTGGAATGACCACAAAGTAACACAAAACATGATCAACAATTTATAACATAAATTGGCTCTGAAGAACTAAAAATCTAAGTATTCTGAGAAATATTTTCATAAAATTAATTATAACTCTTTTTCCTACCTCAGGGACATGATACCATCGTAGATCTCATTAGTTTTCTCATACAAAACGAGGCACTTTATTCTCAGTACCTACCAGAGCTGAAGTAGCCATCATTGTTTTGCAGGGAATTCTTCAGGCTTCCTATGAAATGACATTATTTTAAATGTTAGACCCTAATTTTCTTTTGTTTATTGTAGAAGTCTACAATAACCAGAGGCACATATACATTGCTAATTATCTAAAAATTTAAGAACAAAAGCATATATCTCATAGGACTTAAGATAATTCCTAAAATGCTATACTTCATAACAAGAAGATATGAATCATCTTGCAGTTTCCTGCCGTGTTCTGCTACAACACCCTAGTCTCTGTTACTACCTCAGATTTCATATTCTTTTTCAGTAAATACAACTTTTATTCCTAGGACTTCCCACTGTCCATAGCTGTCCTCTAAGTGCTTGAGTCATTGAACAGTCCATTGAAAGAGAATGGGAGACAAATTTAGAAGCTGGATCCTGTTTCCCATTGGTCAAAAGTTTGTTCTATGGGATAGTAATTCCCCCATACTTCCTGACTGCACATGCATCGATGCAGAGCAGCCTTGTGACATCACATGCTTTATCATCAACACCGATGGGCTGGTGTGGCTAGAGATAAAAGGTACATGACAGATATGCAGCAAAGGGCTTTTGGATTGTGCCCACATGATATAGCTTGGAGTCCACATAAAGTAGATCATCACAATGTTTCCTGGAGTTAGTAAAGATGGCCAAATGGTTTAAGGTATGTGAGGAGAAGATTTAAAATAAAGTGTAAGTAATATCTGCTATGACAAGTGAGTTTCAACATGTGAGATGCTCTTGCTCACTCCAGTTCACTATAGCTACTTCTGGAGACTGAGACCAATCCAGACACTTGCTAGTCAGTTTCAATGGCTCAAATAATTGAGCCATTCTGCACCTGTATAACTCTCCCTGCATGGTGGTTGGTTATCAATGTTACTGCATTATCTGAGGGAGGAGAATAATATACAAAGAGGTGTATCAGTAAAGGTTATACATATTTAAAGCACTCCCAGGTGAGAGAGAAATGCAAGCTGTGGATCAAATAAAATGCAGCAGCAATCACACTATGACTGTTCAGCAGAATTAATCTGGATCAAACCACAGCAAATCGTTGCCAATGCCTAGCTCCTCTCCTCTGTTCTCAACCTTTGCTCTCTCCCTTCAGCTTTGTAATTGCTCTCTCAAAAAGTCTCCCTGTTGCTTATCTTACTGACATTGTTACCCATCCATTCCACCAAATTCTTAGAATGTTCTTTTACATTGACATACTTAACATTCTCATGACCACTTCATAATGTTCCCTCCCCACTCTCTTTCCTCCATCTTGCACTGAATTGTCAATATTAACCAGCTGAAGATAGAATGTGGAAAGTCATACTAAAAAGGAGCCAGCATATTATTTTCATGATTGGTTGCATTTGTTGTTTCTTCTGCCATTACAAATAAAGGTACAAAATCTAGAGCAGTCATATGTGGCTATTTATGTTCAAATGTGAGTGGTATAATAGCTCATGTATGTGCTGTGGTGTCTTTCCAAGATCTCTCTCTTAAAATTCTGGGATAGTTAGCATCATTTCTGCACATTTTCTTTGAATCGAATATTTAAATAGGGTAAATATGGCCATTCTTTTCCTCTACTTGGAGCTGGCAGAACAAATAAGACCCTCCAAATTTATATGCCCAATTACTTTTAGGTTAACAAGCTCTGAAGTGCTGTGGAAATGCTCCCCTAGAGTTTCATCATGGGTTAATAGAGAATCACCCAGCCTTTCTTCAGGACTATTAGAATAATAAACACTAGGCAGTTCAATCAATTAGATATTTCAACAGGACCATCACTCAAGTGGACAAGTAATTGAGATCATTCCCCAAGGAAATTTGGGCTCAACAATCTCTGCTCTTTGCCAAAACCCGGGTGAGAGACAGTTAAGAATGATTCTTCCAAGGATACAAGTAGGAGCCTATGGGAGAGGCTCTCACAGTGCTTATCTTGGGGAAATTGTGTAAGAAGTACCAGGAGCAAGGGCCTGATACTGGCAATGGGGATGTCTACCCTTTTTTTTCTCATAGACAAAGTCGTAATCAACACAGACTTCTTCTCTGAAGAGGAAGAGAATACAGTAAAACTTCACTGTTTAAGAGTGAGTGTGGGCAGATGTGTATGGAGGGGCAGATTTAAATATGCAAAAAAAAACAACCCTTGAACCTTAGAATATTTTCAAGGCAGTTTTGTAGCTTCAAATGTACATTGTAGATGGAAATAAAGAAGCAAATCGTATTCTAATAGAGTTCTTTAGATATCCTGTTTTTTCACACATACATAAGGATGATTTATAGGTACTGTGTCAATTAATTGTTTATAAATGGTTCTTCTCAACTGCTAGAAGGCTCTTGAAAACAATTGTTTAAGTGTTTTAAATATCTTTCCAGCACATTTATTTATACCATGAGTTATTTAGAAAACATTTTCTCTATTGCTAGCATAAAGACAAAATTCAGTCCAGTTCTAATCAAAATTATCACAAATGTTTATTGATGTCGTCTGGTATTATTTGGTGCTGGATGACTGGTATTCTGCAAACTTAGTTGCCATTATAACAAAGCAGTTTCTTTCATAGTAATGATTTTTTTATTTCTAAAGGACAGAAATGTTCGGGAAAACCATCCAAAACAGAGTGGAGTGTTTTGACATTTCCAATCCTAAACAGGGATTTTTTTTCCAAATGCTTATTGTAAGGTCACATTTTAAAATAAAGACCAGAACTGGGGTGTGTGTGTGTGTGTGTGTGCGCGTGTGTGTGCGTGTGTGTGTGTGTGTGTGTGTGTGCATAGACAGGCCAACTCTTTTTCTGGTTCTTCTTATAAATAACAAGGTCATTGGCAATTGTGCATTTGTACATGAGCTAAACTTCATAAACGAGGGTAGTAGTGGTACAGCAGATCCGAGTTTTTAATCTTTTACTAACATTTCTATTGACCTAGCTTGATGTTTTGATGTGTACGAATATACACACACCTACACACACACACACACACACACACATTTTTTCAACATTTCAATACCGAAAGAGATCAAATAAGACAAAAAGAATGTTTTCCCAACATTTCAATACCAAAAGAGATCAAATAAGACAAAAAGAATGTTTTCCCTTGGGGATGGAAAGTAAGATAATATTCTTATTTTACTAAAGAAGAAAAGGATTTAGAAAGATTGTGCATTGCTAAGGTATTGTGCTTTTAGACAAGAATTCCAAAATAAAAAGAAAATGTTGCTAAGCCTTCCAGAAAGCAATGAGACCATTATTTATTTTTTTCCTTAACAGTTATTTGTTAAGCACTTACCATGTGCCTGTTTTCTAGGTGCTGAGGATATATTAGTGGAGAAAATAATGTCCTTGCCATTATGATGCTCACGTTCAAGTACCTATTTATCCTTTCATGACCTTTTAACTTCCTCCTTACGATAACATATTATGTTTATATACCTCTTTGTAGTTTGCAATACATTCTCACATGCATTGTTTCTTTTTGATTATCCTAAGCATCATATGAAATAGACATTACCTTGCTAGCTCCAAAAATAGGTAGCAAACTGAGGCTCTGTGAGGTTAAATGATTCATACAATGTTACCCAGTTAGTTCTGAGAGCCAGGACTCCACCGAGGATTTCTGATTCCACATTTGGGATCTTCCAACTACACAAAAGAGAATTGCTATCTCTTCACAGAATGAAGAGAAACACACTTGGTGGTTATTTATTTTTTAATCTCACCTCATCCTGTATTGAATTTTGCACTTGAACACGCCAACTTCTATTCTACATCTAACAATGCATTTGCTTTTCTGAACCTACCACCTTCCAGTCCTCTATCCAAAATTTCAAAAATGGGACAGCTATCTAAGTCCTCTTTCTATCTAGGCCCAATTTTTCCACCATAATTATTTCCTCTTGGAATGAGTACTTATCCATACAGAAATGCCTTAAGTTCTCAATTATTCAAGAGAAACCTCTTTAACACTAGGATGTCAGCAGACATTCTTCCTATCAAAACTCAAGGGTCCCAAATGGTGACATTATGTTTCCATGTTAAAAGGGACTTAAAATAATGTCTAAAGAGATTCTTTTGAGAAGACAACCTTGGTGCTTGTATTTTAAAGCTAGCATTTCCACAGTAACGCTGACATTATGAATACAGGATGGAAGTTTCACTTTATTGCTTAAGGCTGTTATTTGAAGCTATCCCAGATTTAATATATCTGGAATCCACTTTATCTCTCTGGCTTTATTATTACCACACACTAAACCTTAGCATTTATTTGGGTGGCAGGTAACATTATTCTTGCTAAGAACTAGATCCCATCCTCAAGGGTTGTGGCAGCCAAGATGACTTAAATAGTGCATTTTGGGAGCTTCTGACTTTCCTTAGCTTCTGATCCATGGATGAAAAATTAGAAATATAATAGTAACATCTTTAAAAACATCAGTACAATTTTGTCAAAATGGGGACATGTTGATAAGTAGAAACATTAAAAAAAAGTATTTTTAGAAGAAAATATAGTGAAAATTTACCTTTGTCCCGTTTGGAGCGTTTTCCATGTTCTCTTCTTTTAAAACTCAGTAGCAGTTTTCCTAGGGTCCCTGAAATGGGACCCAAGAGTGACACAGTTGAACAGCCCCCACTTGATTACAGCATGTTCTTTTTATGCTAAATGGCTGACAATGCCACTAAGCATTGTGCCTTGTGTTATGAGCACAGCTGGATCTGCAGCTAAAATGTGGTGTCCCTGGGCAGCCGGGTAATTTCATCCTAAACCCAGGCAACTAAACAATAACTAATAATGTGGCCATGGTTTGATCTGCCTTGAATAAAAGACCGGGGTTGTTTACTTTACAATGGAACACGCAGCAAGATTCTAATACTCTTTCTTAACCAAATCCTCCCCTCCAGCTTTCCCAACTGTGGAAGAAAAACAAGGGCGAAGCTTTTTTCCGCAGGAGAGCGGTCTGGAAATAATTTTGAATTTTTAAATGTCCTACGATTAGGAAAGGGAGGTGACACAAATTATCCATCTATCAGTGTATGTTTGTGTATTTTATATTTTAATTTTTTGTGGCATAAGAATTTCTATAACCCCATGACATATTCTCTAGGAATAATGAGTGGACAAGTCCACCTGGAAATAACTGTATTCTCAAGAGCTCTCACTTCAGGAGGCAAAAAGCTTAACTTAGAATGCTTGATAGCAACATGTTTATAGCAAATCATTTATCGGGCTCTAAGAATCAGATGACAAAATAGGACCTAGGAGTATATATCATCGTCACACCGATTCATACGTTGCTTTCTTCCAGTATCTAATTAGATCCTCCTAACAGATTTTTTTTCATAGAGTCTCAACTTTAGGCAGAGACCTAAAATTTGGAATTTTGTCACTATCGCGAGAACTGTAAGAAAGCATATATAAATCTGAAAGTTACAGAATTGGGTAGCAGATACAATAATATTGACATTATATATAAAGCAGTCATATAGTGGTTAGGAACACGGGATAACACTTAGGCACCATGCTCTATAGCTTATAGCTATGTCATGTAAGCAAGTTACATTAACTCCACTGTGCTCCAGTTTCTCCATTTGTATAGTGAGGATAAAAAGAGTAATTAAATCATAAGGCGTTGTGAACATTAAATGTATTACTCTCTATAAAGGATTTTGAATTGTTCGTGGCACATAACAAACATCATGTCAGTGTTTGCTCTTGTGGTGGTTGTGGCTGTAGTTATATTATGATTTTTTTCTGACTTCAAGTCTTGTGTTTCGTGTTTTAAAAAATCTTAACTTAGTGTCTCCTTTCTGGTATTTTTTTTTCTTTATCCCTCTCTTCTTTGATGGTTTTAGGACTTGTGAGTAAAGGGGAAGTAGTAAGGTTTAAGAAACTACTGAAGTAATGTTGTTGGAAAAATAACCAATAACTACATTTTAAAAAATTCTCTGCTGCATATTGCCAAGATTTCCACTCAAGATGAACCTGTTATATTTGGTAGTAATGTACAGGTGTCTTTGTATGGCAACTGGACAGCTCTCTGATGCTGGCAGTCTTCATGACCTCCTATGACCTCCAAGGAGGAATGAATGTACATGCCACATAATCTTGGACTATGTCCCCTTATCCCTATAATAAAACCCTTGCCTCTCTTTCTCTTTTAATCTCTCTCTCCCTACCAGCATGTTATTCCATCCCCACAGCCCCCAATTACCCATATACTGGCTATACAACATGCACTCTTCTCTGAGCTTATAGGAAATTTCAAATGTTACCATGTGACATTTGGGTGCAGCAGGAAACTCAAGGCTGTGAGTGGGCATCCTATGCTTCTAATGCCTTTCATAGGTATTTATTACATTTCTTGAAATGATCAGTATCACACAGTTTTTCTCATTTCTCATATGCCTCAACTTCAAAGGAAGATTTCTGTTAACGCATCAGCCTCATCTCCCAGCTTAGTACTTGAATAAGATTGGAGAAGACCACAAAGGCAGACCTGTTGTGAAGTAATTCAGATTCTTCCA
The DNA here is from genome assembly GCF_000325575.1 of Pteropus alecto. Taxonomy (NCBI): domain Eukaryota; kingdom Metazoa; phylum Chordata; class Mammalia; order Chiroptera; family Pteropodidae; genus Pteropus; species Pteropus alecto. Next base: position 7,165,684 of record NW_006439192.1, read on the forward strand.
GTTTTGCTCTCTCTTTTTCTCTCACTTGAAGAGTTCTAGTGTGTAGGGGCTTGGTGAAAGGAATGGAGAAATGATTTTCTGTAACATCTAAATCTTTTCTTTTTCTCACATAGCTTAATCTTTAGCTCTTAAATTTAGACATTAGAATCTTTATTCTCCAGCATGGGTCTGACAAATTTTTCTGAGGTTAACATCGGCCCATGTTGTGTAGCCAACATATGGGTAATTGGGGGCAGTGGGGGTGGAATAACATGCTGGTTAGTGAATCAAATTTTATTCTGCCCCAAAGTAATTGATGAAATTAACATAAAATAGAGTAGGAAAGAATTGGCATACTTACTTTCTCAGCTGTGGCACAAATATTTCTAACAAATGTACTAGGCCCCAGAAATATCTATCTTAATAATAATTCAAAGATCTTTAAAAAGTTATACCCAGCTTTAAAGTCCTAGTATACATATTCATCATATGGATAGAATGTGATTTAAAAGTAATAATACCAACAAAAGGGATAATTGTGCCAAGTTTTTGAGCATTCTCTCTGCAGCCCTATATGCAGGCACTAATATTTCCATTTTACTGATGAAGGAGGAAGCTCAATGGTGTTATAATTTGTACAAATTTCCACAGCTAATGAGAAGAAGAGCCAGAATTTGAACAAAGGCCTGCTTGACTCCAAAAGCTCTTTCTAATATCATACACTGCCTCTCATTAGAAAAGCCAAACTCTTTACCCTTAGTCAGAGGATGAGAGAAATTATTTACTCTGACTCTGCTCTACCTAGGTCAAAACCATTTCCTGTGGATTATTCCACATTAGGAATAATTAATTTACTTGCTTTCTTCATTCAAAATTCCTATTTATAAAGAGCTTTCAGAAGGTACAAGTTATTGGAAGAGTAGAAAGCAGGGAAGTCAACAATTATTTTGACTCTTTTCTGTAAACCTTTCTCAAATTTTGAGTATCTTGAGCAGGTCTGCGAAGGAAGTGAGTTTTAAATTAATTTTCTCCTGGCAGCTTGTATCTGTGATAAATGGAAGAACTCCACAAAATCATCCACATAGCTAGGTGTTTAATAGCTTAGTCACTTCAATGCTCCATTGGGGTCACTTTAGGTTTTTTTTTTTTCTTCCTTTCCATCCAGAATAACATGGAGTCTTAACAAGACTTGGAAGCAATTTTGATATCAAAAACCAAGAGACAGCTCTACTTTTAATAAGCTTTAATATCAGGTATCAGCAGCACCCTTGGTGCTATGGCCAGAAATGACAGTTTTATTATCCTTTCTTTGAAACTGATAAATTGGATCAGGATAAGGGCAGTTAACACACACACACACATACACACACACACACACACCAAGAAAAAGAAACTGACTATCATCAGAGTTATTCAGAGCTCTAGAGTAAAGTCTGAAAGACAGGAGATTTCATATGGTTGTCACTGAGTTCTAAGTTCTGGATGTTTGCCAAATGCAAAAGTGTGTGTGTGTGTGTGTGTGTGTGTGTGTGTGTGTGTGTGTGTGTGTAATTGATTGAGAAGTGGGGAGGACTAAGAGAATATTTAGGTTTGGGCTCACTTTTGACTTTGCTTTTGCTTATTGAAGTCTATGTTAGCATTTAACAATGTCACACTATTAACAATGTAGACCGAAATTTAATATCCTCACCTCTAAGGGAATTAATCAATAGATTTCGATTCACTTTTGCTCAAAAAGGCTAGGATCTCTTAAGTGCAAGCTTCAGAATTCTATCTCTGATGTGCTTTTATGGTCAGTGGAAATACTCTAATTTCATAAGAAAAACCTATAGTGTCATGAGTATTTAGCATGGCACCTCTAGATACATAGGTGTGACCATCACAGTTATGGAGCTCATGTGTACTGGCACTTATGCTTCCTGAGTTCAATATAGGAGAATTACTTCCAAAATATCTCTGTTACTTTTCTAGACAGAAAGCCATGTAGTTCCAGAAAATCAAAGTTCTGGGCATAGTCTTTTTTTTCAGACCATACTACCTAATCGAGTATGCTAATTTTTTCTTCTCTAAAATGGTGCACTCGATTTTACCTTGTCGTCATTACAAATTGTTTGTTGATTTTTTCCAGGTATCATAATTTCATTGTTAATTGTAGATTTTAGAACTGAATAGATCTTAAAATTTTCTAGTTTATTCAATTACAGAAAGAGAGCTAAGGCCTGGAAAGATAAAATTGCAAAGATGAGAAAAAACTGGTTTAATATCCAGAATTAGATTTTAGTTCTCTTGAACCACTTGATGCTTTTCTCACTATACTATAGTGCATGCCCTGGTTAGTTAGGAAATTTTATTAGTTTTTTTTTTTTTTTAATAAAAGAGAACAGTATCAATATGATGAAGTATTCAATATGCTGACAAGGAATCCTCTGCATTGTCCCCAGTACCACCAGCATCTACACAATTGGTTCCCTACCCATAACACTAGTCTGTCTCAATTTGGCAATTTAAGTATATAGTTACTGAATTTACGTAGCTTAGCACTCAGAGCACTGAGCTTAATGATCTATACTATCAAGAATTCAGGTGGAATTTTCACTCAGGAGAGGAATTTAGGTAATTTTTGCAACACTGTAGAGTCTTCACCAACCAGTGGAAGCCATATTCTGTTGAAACCACCAAAATTTTTTAAGGCGCTCCATAACACCACAAATAACAGAATTTTCAGGACTGTGATCTCGACAGGTAGAATTCCATCATAATGTGATGATAACAGAGCACTCCTCTTTTTTTCTTTCACAGAATAATGATGAGGAAGGCTGGATAGAATAGTGGCTATGAGTAAAGGCTTTGGAGTAAATAGACACAATGTTAAATACAGTCTCCACTATTTTAATGAAACTCTGGACTTGTTTCCATATATGTACAACAAAAAATAATACTGCATTGTAAAGAATAAATAAGATATTTTAGTTAAACAACACAGAAGCCAGCACATATAATAATTAAAAGTGGAATTTGATATTATCCTCATTATTATTAACTTCATACAGTTCTTAGATCAATCAATACACAAGTATTTATGAAGCACCATCAAGTTGAACTGATTGTATGACTTCTAGATATAATAAGTAAAGACAAATTCTTCCTCTCCTCCAGGCTTATAACATGTACCTTGGTACTGGTAAGTTTTATAAAGCTGATGAAATTATGCCAAGGGGAAAAAATTTCTGTATCAACTATATAAAATGCCTAGTCATTTTTCATGGGTATCTTTTATTAAAAATCATTATTAGTTCTATTCAGGTGCATATTTTGACATGGAAGTATGGAAAAACTATGAACTTTGAAGTCTGACATACCTGGGTAAGACTTCCTATTTCATAACTCTCCGTGGTCTTGGAAAAATTAATTCATCTACTTGCACATATTTCCTCAACTAGGTTAGGGTTGTCACTGCCTCAGTGCAAAGTGTTGTTTTTCTACCCCCAGTCTCCTAAAGATTCATGACCAAAGTGTGTCAGCCATCTTTTTTCCTGCTCCTCAACCTTTATTTCATCTTATCATCTCGGGAGGGTCTGTTTCATATCTGAAGCCTTGTGTTAACAGTGCAGGGAGCAGGGGAAGCGAGGAGAAAGAAATAACCATATGGAATGTCACTATGCCCATGCCATGTCACTATGCTCTACTGACTAGCTGTATTCTGGGACTGCCTGCTTGCTCCCAGAGAAGTATTTGCCTGGTCAGGCTCACTTTATCAGGAGGCCCTCATCTCAGCTCTGACTGCTCTCTGCTCACCAAGACTTTCAATGGAAACACTGGGATGCTGTTGTCACTGTTCAAGTCAAAGCAAAAATTATTAAGCATGTGGGCCCATCTGATGTTCCCGAACAAAAGCTGGAAATCAATAATGTATTTACAGAAATTTTCCATTTCATATTTTTTGTTCAAATGGAACAAAATTTATTGCAGATAAATATTTAGAGGTGGAACAAGGTACTAAGAAGAGATCTTCAAATACAGAAAACAAATATTTGTCTCTTCTAAATATCTTTCTTTCATTGAATTTTTTTAAAACGGAGAGTGATTAATCAAGAACAACTACTCTGCAATGTAAATGCTTTGGAAACTCTAGTACTTTTGTTTGTTTTTTTTGAAATCACAATTGTCAGTAATGTTGATGGACTTGAGGCATTCTATGGACCTAACTTGGTTTAATTTAGTAAATTTGTATTCACGTCTGGCTGAATATAATATGTAAACTACAGCATCTGCAACAGCATTGCAGGGAGGACCAAGTTGTGCCAAACACTATGTGTTCCAGTCTGCAAATATTTGACACTTTGGTTGTGAAGGTTGACATAGCATTGCAATCAATTAAACAAACAAGCTACAAGGGCACTATTGATTGGGAGCACAATGCTTCAGCAAATCTGGGCATTGGAGTGCATGTGTAAAAAAAAAATCCATCATGCTTTTTCTCAGCCATTTATGTATTCAAAATAAGAGCTCAATATAGTGTCTAATACACTACAATGTTCTATAGGCCAAATGAATCCTTACTTTAAAGGATTTCTCCTAACACTACACTGCAACAGACACTTAGCCTCACCACATGTATTAGTACTTTTGTTTATTTAAATGATTTTCTTTCTTTATTCATATGTATGTATTTTTTTTTCTTGCCAAAGGCATTGAATTTAACAATCTTTTTTTTCATCTTATTGGTCTTGAAAGCTTCCTTGCACATGATCACATCATCAGTGATCACATCATCAGTAAGGCTTGGGAGTAGAACTTATGTGGGTAAACAGGAGAAGGTTCTTAATTTCCTATATCTTACTCCTTCTGCTTCTGCAGAAAATAATATAGACCTCTAAAATAGCATCTTGACCATGCACATCATAAATTTTTAAATTCTCATTAAATCTTACATTTTGATCACAACCTAATGGTATGTGTCTTTCAAAACAATATTATCTGAAAACCAATTTAGGGCCAGAGGGGAATTTGTAATGATAGATTTTATATTTAAAGTTTACTCAATGTTTTTATGTTCTAGAAATGCAGCTGATTGTGTCTCACTTTGACCAATAGAATGTGGCAAAAGTGATATCACATGACTTTTGAGCATATGCCACAAAAAGCGTTGCAACTTCAATCTCGATATTTTAGAGCACTCGATCTTGGGAAAATCCTGTAGAAATCCACCACACTGTTAGATAGCCACATAGCGGTGTTATGAATAAGGTTCTGGTCCACAGCATCAGCCAAGCCTGCAGCCACTAGTCAGCGTCAGCTATCATTATTGCAAGTGAGCCATTTGACATGTCCAGTCCAGTCAAGAATTCAAATGAAAGTAGCCCCAGCTGATCTCTGACTGCAAGCTATGAGGGATCTCAACAGGGAACCACTATTGATCCCAGTCAACAAATTCTACTCTAAGAGATAATAACATTTTAAGCCACTAAGTTGTATATAAGAATAGATAACTGAAATGTGTATTTTAGTTGATAGGAATTTGACCAAATGAAAGTCTTTACTAAGGAAGTGCTATTTAATCTAAATCTTCTTAAAAATAAAGAGCAACTCTATTTATCATTCTTTTTCATTTTATTCACTCCACTGCACTTAATCTTATCACACACCCCACCACTAATGCTGATCTTCTGAAGGTCATTTATCACCTCCTAATTGTCAATCGCATCCTATGATCTTATTCTATCCCTGATCTTTGTGGCTTTTCTATTGCATTTGTTATGCCTTCAGTCTTAAAACCCTGTTATTCTTTGATTTTACTGCATAATACTTTTTCATAGTTCTCTTCCTCAAACTGGAAGAAATATGAGAAATGGTACTTCTTCCCAAGTGAAGAAATGACTGTGTGCTTGTATTACTAAAGCAGAAGGGAGAAGAAGAGCAGATAACGATATCCAGAAAGGAAAAAAAAATCTACAAAAGATAAACTAAAGAGTAAGACAGTGTTATTCTTTTGAATAGATTAATTATACTTTTGTATCAACTCTATGCCCTTAATCAATATACAGAGATCAAGAAATGGGTTTGAAGGAAATAAAAAAAGCCTTGATATTTTTCTAGAAGTTGGAATGAGAAGCCAATATTTTCTTAAAATGCTATTTTATGTCAAAGTGTTTATTTGACTATCTTGACCTCAGTTATAGTACGAGCTCCTATCATATCTGTATTAAATATTTGGATAACAATTTCAACATTGCAAATATTCTTCTTAATGTTCAAATCAATGTAAGTAAAGAACATTGCCATCATCTCTATTAGAAACAATGTGTTATCACTCACTTATGGCATAGGATTGGAAGAATTTAATGGACTTAGATCAGGAAATGAGGTGGAGTTCAAGTCTCTGCTTCCCAGTGACTAATCACATTGATTAGAACCTTTTTTCTTTTTCCTTCTTAGCCCTTTTTTTTTCTTTCTTTCTTTTCTTCTTCTTTCATCTCCTTTTTAATCTTTCTATTTTCAATGCTTTATATGTTTACTTGGTTCCTTAAATATGGGAAGTAGATTTTTAAAAGGCCAATTTTCTTTTGATATTGAGAACATTCATAAGCAGAACCACTGCAGCACAAATCTGTGGATAACAGTACAAAAATAAAAAAAAAACTGAGATCGATTTATGTTTACCTGTTTTATAACATAGACTCTAGGAAGAAAAACAACTCTTTTGTTTGAACATCTATCAGTTTCATGGCTTCTAATCAAATAGGGGTCCTAAGGAGATGCTTTGTTGTTGCACCATTGCTGTCTCTATGATCTCATTAGTCCCTGAGCCATCTCGATACCAGTTATTGTCATGGCTACTTCAGAGACCTAAAATACACCATTCTCTTACCTGGAACCCTTATGGCAAGAAAGATAATTTTTTTCAGCACCAGAGGGAGTATAATCATTGGAACTAAAGGGTTTCAGTCCTGGTTCTGTGGGATCTTGATAAAACAAAAATTTACCTTGCTGGGTTTTGTTCTATTTATTTATAAAGTAGAGATATTAGCATAAAGAAGAAATATATGTTAAATCTTAAAGAATGCCAGAAACGTCAAGGATTTGCAATGAGTGTATAATTTTTGATGAGTTATTATTCAAAGAGTAAAAGCCTTGGTCTTCAAGTGATATGGAAAAGCTGACTCAAGATACTGAATTATTTGCACTGTTACATTTTTCTTTTGAGAAAATATACCTTGATACCTCCTCCCACTTTAATTATATGATCTCTGTACACAGAAATATCTTTTCTTATTTCTACTTAGCATAACAAAGAAAAACTGAGATTTTTCAAAGTATCAAGGGAGAATAAAAATGATGATGGAAACAAAAAGTATTAACATTATAAAAACATATGATATATATACACATATGTTTCTAACACTTCCTTTAGTGAATTGTACCCAGGGATGGAGGGACCTGTTCTTTGGATGAGAAAAGTGTATACACAACTGCACACAAACACACAGGAGTCTCAAAGGATATTTTTGTTAGCTTTTAGACTGTCTGCATATTTCAGGGGTGATTATTGACTCCACAATACAAAACTATTTTTTAGGTATCTTGACTCCTTTATTCAAGCTTAAGAATGAGTTCTTAATCTTCCTCCTACCTATGACTATATTTAGTTCTGGGATCACAACTGAGAGGAATACTTTTTCTCTATACAGAGAAATGACCTTTTTCTTTAGATAAGGTCCTACCACCTGATTACGGAGAACAATCTTTTCCCAGTACAGGTCCAATACATTAAAAAAGGAAACATGAAAATCCAAAGGGTAATTATTTCACATCTAGTGTAATAGGCAGACGGGTAAAAGGATGCTCTTCTAACAAGGGACAACTCTGACTTTGCAGTTCACAGGGTAGCTGTGAAGGTTGAATACAATAGCATATAGAAAGATCTTCAGTAAACTATGAAGCAATATAAGAAGTCAGTTTAAATTTGAAAAAAAAAACAGTTTTATTTTATGGGAAAGAAATTTCATTCAGGAGCTGATGATGTCTATTTATCTTTAGGCACCTCTTTATATTCAGGAACCGGATGCTCACTTTGCTCTCTGATTTGTTTCTTTTCTGGATTGTTTATTTCATACTCATATCTACTCCTGAGGGGCATTCAAAATTTTTAACACTATACACGGAAAAGGCATTGATCAATCAGAATGTATGCTACCTGTAAACATCTCTTATTACTGGAACACATGGGTTGAACATCAGGCCAGCTACATCAGAGAATAAAGAGTGGAAGGAAGGCAATGACTCCATTTTTGTCCTAATTCATTCATTATTTGATTTTATATCTAATAAAAGAATATAGTTTGAATATTAGCTAACATGATATTTAGAGATATGCTTAGTTTTCTGTTTGGTGGGTGTGAGGAGGGGGGAAAGAGAAAGACACGAGTGATGCATAGATAGAGAGAGGTAATGCTTCAGCTCTCCTTTGGCAATTTTACTTATACTCACCCATTATATCCCAAGCATTGCATTTAGTATAGTCTTATTGACTTATCACGACATCCTTATTATCAACGTATTTTCATTTTGTTTTATATAAAAGAAAAGAAAAAGAAACGTATTTTCATTTTATTTTATATAAAAGCAAAGATCAAGAACTATCCTACATTGTGATCCCTGGTACCAGAAAGAGCTATAAGTGTTCTCAATGTTGACATCTGCTCTTCCTCCCTGGAGGTGGTGAATATGGTGAATTGAGACACAACTATTTTTTTGTGCTTTCCTTAACTTTAAGAGAAATAAAGCAAAAAAACGTTATCTCCCAGGTTTCCCTGAAAGTAGTTTGCAAAATATGATTTATGTTTGGCCCATTTGGTGACTTTTACGAGTTCTGGAGGGTGGAAGCAAAAGTTTCATTGTTGCTGCTTCTGAGTTTCTGCTGGTTGCCATCAATGAGCGATTAGGTTTACTTGAATCTATATCAGCAGAGATATTGGTATCCAGCTAGTCACTAGCTTCATAGGTGTCTGAAGGGAGGGTGAAGTATGTAATTTCTGCAAGTATGACTCGTAGAAAGTGCAGCCTGGTTCTTGAGCTTTCTGATAAGTTTCATGGTTGTGGTTACTTCTTGATCAGAACATTTTCTAGACATCAACAGCTTCCTCATGGTAGTGATAGCAGTGTGAATTAGTTACCAGGTTCTGCAGTATGTCTTTTGATGTTAGTCCTGAACATTCAATTAGAACCCATTTTTTTTTCATCCCTATCAACAATTCTAGAAGCTGGTTCCTGAAATGTAAGGAAACACATATTGCTCAAACTAGTTATTGCAGATTCTGTTTTCTAAAACTAAACCCTGATGGATACTATAATTGAAACCAGCAGGGGTTGTAGGTAGAAGACTAAAGAATATGGAAATTTGATTTTGAGTATTCAAACTAGTTAAGTGTGAATGTAAAGATAATCTTGTTAGTTCAGCAATCCAAGGAGCCAATGGCAGATAGTATACTTAATTATACAAAAGGTGATGGAAAGCAAAGATTTAGTGGACAAGAGGCTGTCTGCTATTGAAGATCATTATTGAACAAATGAAGAATATAAGAAATGTGAATATATTGAAAGGTTTAAAGAAAGCAAATGGTAAACTCATGGTCTTAAATTCTCAACTGAAGCCACGGACAGGAGCCTAGGGAAGCTTCTATGACTACCCTCAAATATTTTCTTATTGCTTCTCATTTTAGGGCAGACATATATTTAAATCAGAAGCTGAGTCTGATTTTGAGTGCTGTTGAGAAATAGCAAATTTGAATGCATAGACTGACCAGTTTTTCTAAATGATAGTTGGGGGACATTGGGAAAAGAGTTTATCTTTAAGCATTTAAGAACTTTCAAATAGATTTGAGTAATCTGAAGTACCCCGGCCCTGGAACACTACTGAGATGCCATTGCCAGCAATAATAGCCCCTCTTCCCTTCTGGTGAGCCTGGCTTGAACCCTAAATTTACTTCACCTAAAGAAATACCTTGTAAGGGAAAGCCATTTATCCTTTTACCTCACCTGTGTTGCCACCTCTCAGACCCACAGCTCAGCACACTCCAAGGGAACAAGAGTAAAGTTTGACCTTCAAGGATAGTTATACACAAAAAATTGCAAGAATTTGCTAATTTATATCAGCAGAAACCTGGAAATATGTGTGGAAGTTGAATTTTTTGGTCTTATAGAAGGGTGGAAGAAACAATTTTATATTGATCTAAGTTTAGAAAAACTTTATCTGAAATTCTATATTCAAAGGATTAATTTATGTAGCTGAGAGTGGTTATAATAACTGCTCAGTTGGTGGGCTGAAATGTAGTCTCAGGGGCAGACTATGTTAAATGAAATTGAGATGTCAGAAATTTCTGGGTATAATATAAAGAAAAGAATCTAAATACTTAGAGAGAAAGCAAGACACACACATCCTGTGTAACTGACACATTAAGCTCATACATATACTCCCTTGAAGGATCTAGAGGAAAACTCCTTCACTAAGACTTAAAAATACATGAGTAAAGAGAGAACCGGTATTATATAAACAAACAAAGAAATAATCAATGAGCCAGTCAGTCTAATGTGGCTATGTTCTAGAAACCAAGGATGAAAGTTAGAAAGTTCTTCACTTAACAGTATTCCCCAATTTGGTCATCTTTTGGTAAAAAGAATTCCAGAAGCTACATGGCATCGCTTTTTAACCAGAGTTCAGTAGAATGTAGGCTTAATTTGAGTGACCCAGAGCCCAGATTTGACTTGTTTCACAGACAGAGAACTTTTTGCATGAAAAAGAGCCTGTAAAACTTTCGACAACTGTTCTGTGATAGAACAGAAGTTATGACTGCAAATCTTTCTCATAGCTATCTCCAAAGGGACTTGTAAACATTTTCCAGGGAATCTGTGCATACTGAAAGTAAATCCTCAACCTTTTGTAACTCTGAGCAAGTGGTAATCTCTATGGATCAAGAACTTCACTTTGGTCTGCTTATCAGAGTCAAGGTTGTAAGGTTGAGGTGATAAATAACTTATTTTCCCAAGTCCAATAAACTATGGGTTCACAAAGTCTGCAAAACCAAGCTCTTGTTACTTCTTTGATTGCTGAATACATAGTTGAAGTAAGCTGCTAGAAGACTTCCCACATGGGCTCCTGAACCCCGTGTGAGTGATAATATGATATCAAGGAGCAAAGAGATAATAATGCACACAAATCAATACCATGTTCTAAGTGAAATAACAAAGATTAGAGCCATCGTTTAATCATCGAAAGATTTAGGTTAATGATTCTTATCGCAATTCCATTTAATTGTTGTTGTTGTTGTTGTTGTTTTGATTATATGTAAGACAGGTAAAATGAAAAAGAACAATGGATTTCACAAATTTTCTCAGGGGGTAAACAAATTGCAATTGCTATTCTATTTGTTGTCTCTCTATTAGAGTTAGCAATACGTGCTCTACCTCTGGAATGCAGATATCAAGCTGAATTCCCCCTCCCCCAACCTGTGCAATTATCAGAGAACAGTAGAAAAGTTTCCATTCACCAGACAGAAATAGAACACTATTAATGTCTTATCTCAAGACTTTACCAACTCTCCGGCTCTCTTTCATGATTTAATCTCCAAGAATTTAGATTATCTTGCCATATCACAGAACATCCCCATGAACTACTATATTGATGGCATGACGCCAGTGAAAAGGAATAAACAGATACCTCTATGCTTGACAGAAGGTTGGGGAAAAACTGTTAAAGTATTCAGAATTCTGCTTTGTGTGTGGTATTCCTGGGAATGGAGGAAATCAGTGGTTTATAGCATTTTGATATAAGGCCACCAGAGTGAAAGAAAAAACTGCTATACCTTATTATACTTAACATCATAAAGAAGGCACACTCCTCAAAGAGATCTCTTTGGATTTTGAAGGCCAATGTATCACATCGGTCCATTTTCCAAGTACATTATAAAGCACTAGCTGTAGATGGGAGCCCTGCTCCAGCGCTGAGTGAGGCTCTTGACTGACCTGTAAAGCAAGCAGTTTTACTATTTGACTATGCATCAAATAATACTGGAAATTATCTGTGACTTATTAGGCAGAGGCACTGAATGAAGTCTGTGGCAATCAGTCATGGGAAAAACACAGCCCAAGCTCCTAAGGTTTTAGAACAGTGTCCTCTTTGGCAGGTAATTCTCTTTGAGAGAAAACTTCTGCCTGTCACTAGATGGGCAAGGCAATTGGAGAGAAGGGAAGCATTTCATGTAGAGGGGCTATCTCCAGCAAAGAAGGCAAAGTGTGTATGGAGTGCTCTGGACACTATAAACATACTCGTTAGCCTGGAGCAGAGAGTTTCTGTATTTGAGTAGATTTATTGACTGGTGGAAAAGTTCTTGTGTGATATTATAGAAAATATGTCCAAATGAATTTAAACTTGTCTGATTCACTCCTGGTTTTAAAATCCTGTAGCCAACAGTACTCAGTAGAAGATATTTTTCACTTTGGTCTCAGGACAAAATATTCTACCCTGAACCATGCTTGGGTACTAGGAGATTCAGTACACAGAATGACACAGCTGGAAATCACTCTGTGCTAAAATCAACGCAGTGTCCTGCAGTGGCTTAGAAAACAATATACAGCACAGAACATTTAAGCTCATCATAAACTGACAGTTCTCTTAAAACAGGCTTCATACAAAGAAGCTGCCTTTGAATATGGAATATATGCATTTTTATATGAATTTTAACACTAACAATTGAACATTTTAATAAATGCTATATTGCTACAGACCAAATACTATATGGGCATAATAACTGTATTTAGGTACGCTATGTCATTTGGGATTTCAGTTCTTGGCAGGTGAAATATAAAATATTCATTTTCTTATTCACTGTTTTTCTGATTCTGGCAATAAAACTTTCAGTAATGGATTTTGTTTTATTCACCAACCTAAGCTCTCAGTAGGAAAAGAAAAAGTTTCTCTTAGTGTTTTTCTTACTTTGGGGGACCAAATGTTATAATGGATGAGCTGACTGTAAACTCAGACTACATTAGTCAATGGTGGATAGGTAAGCTTCAGGTGACCAACTTCATGAGTATTTTTTTATATTAAGTACCCAAAATAATATATATAATACAGCTTAAAATATATATACATATATGTATACATATAATCTTTACAATTTGGTGTCACAAAACTCAATGCATCCTTTAAAAGAACTGTTTTGTTTCTTTTTTATCATGTTTTACCTTCTACAGAACATAATCATATAACCATTGAGTCACAAGAAATAAAAAATATGCTGAGTATGTCACTGCCAAAAGAAAAGGGGTGTGCAACTCCACACCATCAAACCAATGGTCCACCGTGAATCTTCGAGATGCTCAGATCAAACATCAGACGGTATCAGGTGCTCTCTTTATCCACTGTAAGCCGGGCTTGCTTTGTGTGTAATATAGAGTTGCTCCTGGGTAGGCCAAACATATCTTTTTACAATTTTTTTAATATACTTTATTTTTTTAGAGCAGTGTTAGGTTCAAGCAACAGACATGGCTTCTTAAATCTTTGGACCATCCACACAGCCCAGCACCACACTTTACCCATACACATATTCAGACTGATGTTTCATTATTTTTAATTTTTTTGTTCGATTTCCTTTATTATCTGTGAAAAGATAAAAGTACCAAATTTTTCTGGGTTGGTTTGATGCATTGTAGAAGTAAAATATAGTTAAGAAAATATATTTTTTCTTCTAATGTTAATTCTTCTTCAGAGAGGTGTGGGTGGGGAGAAATGTTCTTTTCAAAAGATTGATACTCTCTATCAAACAGCAATTGGCCCAAGGTTGGCATTTAAAGACCCCTCAGTAGTCCAACTCAAATTCCCAGCACTATTACCAGAAATGTGCTGATTGTGCAGCACATCTACGTTTGAACAATAAGGAGTCTGATTCAGATCCGCTTTTGAAAGCTGCCACTTTTATCATATAGTTAATTCTTTTCTCATTTAGAAAAAGGAAAGTGCAGTTCGCTGCTAGTGTTAATTTAACATCACGTATAGAAATGCTACATTTTCTAGGATTTGACATTTTCAGCCATCGAGAATTACTATATTTTGTAAATGGAAATACCACTACTAAAAACTATAAATAGAATGATGTCATTTGTTTCCAAAGACTATTGATATACTAGAGCGATGTGAAAATAATAATAAAAGCGAGATATTTTATGGAAAACTTTGAGGCTAAGGTTAGGACTTTAATATGCAAGTTATCTGAAGTAAACGGCGCCGCTGCAAACACCACTGGCAAGTATTCTTGGGGCAAAGAGGAAATGGGTTAAATACATACAGCAACATTCAAGGTAAAGCTTAGGTTGTAGTAAAAGTCAATATAGAATCCTGACGATTCCAAAGAAAGACAAAGTAAATATTTAATGGAAAGGGAGAGATTTAAGTAACAATGTTGGTAAAATTCCCTGAATCTTAATATTTTGACAGTAAAAATATTACTACACGAGGCAGCCATAAGACATGATTGACCTTGGACATCCACTCCCTAACCTGGAGAGAACTTCTTGAGAAGATCTTATTTGGAATATGTAGTTACAATTCTTGTCAGTGTGCTTAGAAATTCCCAAAGAAATCAACATTGCTGTTTTCTGATTCTAAGTTTAATTTTATGTTTTAATTTTAAAGACAATTTTGAAATGTGAGCAAAAACTGAGAAAAACTTTTATAAACCGTTATTCCTCTTATTTAAACAATTTCTGGATAGGCTTCAATATTTCACCAGTCTCTTCAGTGAATTCAATGCTCAAACACATTCTATTCTTTCATTACTTTCTAATTCATAATTTGATTTTGTTTGATACTCGTGTGTTTAAATAATTATAGACTCACAGGAAGATTTAAAAATAGTAGGGTGGTCCCATATACCCTTCATTCAATGTTTCCCAGTGATAATATTCTAAATTATTATAATATAGTATCAAAACCAGGAAATTGACATTGGTATGACCTACAGACCCTATTCAGATTTCATGGGTACTCATTTGTGTATGTATGCTTCTACATGTACTCATTTGAGTGTTTGTGTATACATGTGGAATTCAATAGTTTTGTCACATCTGTTAAATTTGTGAACCAAATCACCACAATCAAGATACAAAACTCTTCACCACAAAGGAACTCCCTCCAGCTTCCTCTTTATAGTCACGTTTCACTCTGCTTCACCTCCTGCCATCTCTAATTCCTGACAATGATCGATCTGATCTTCATCTCTATTGTATTTTTTCATTTTGGGGGAATGTTATAGAAACAGAATTCTATAGTATATAACCTTTTGAGATTGGCATTTTTCACTCAGCATAATGCCCTGTATGGTCACATCATACATGTACATTTAGTTTTATGAGAAACAACCAAACCCTTTTCCAGAGTGGCTGTAACCTTTGTACATTCCTACCAGCAGTGTATGAAAGATTATTTTCTCCCTGCATCCTTGCCAGCATCTGATATTGCTAGTTTTTATTTTAACTGTTCTGATAGATAATTAATAATAGCTCATGGTGTTTTTAATTCTTGTCTTCTCTAATGGCTAATAATGTTTAACATCTTTTCATGTACTTATTTGCTATTTATATTTCCTCTTTGGTGAAATGGCTGAGTTTTTTTCCAATTGCTTAATTAGATTGTTCTGTTTGTTTTTGTGTTTTTTTTTTTTATTTTGAGACTTTGTAATATAGTCTAGATAAAAATTCTTTGTTAGATATATTTGCAAACATTTTCAGTCTATAACCTGACTGTTTATATTTGTTATGGGAATATTTATCAAGACTTTATTAAGTCATTAATTTTATATTCTACAATGTTGATACTGTGCTTTACTAATTTTAATTTGGGTTTTAATTATGATATTACATTGAATTCCTTACATTTTTTTTGCAAGGAATCCATTTCAATGTGTATTCTATTACTTTATTTTTTTAAATCCAAGTTTCCTTTGATTTTACTTAGGGTGCAAAATCAGTTTCATCATATTATCTCCTCATTTTAAAAACATATATTTAGTGAAATGTATGATCTCGTAACTTCCTGATTTTAATAAGATAATTGTGCCAAATAAATTATAATTTGTTTCAAATATTCTCTATAAACCATGCAGATTAACAAGGAAAGCAAGCACAATTACTTGCAGCACAAGAATGATACTGAAAATACTACCAATTTCAAATTCACAGGTCGGTTTGGAAATAAACACAGAGATGAGTAAATTTATCTCTGGAGCCCTTAGAAAAGTAGAGATTGCGTCAGTCTTAACTTAGGGAGAACACAGAAAGCATCATCTAAGTTGCAGCCCCAAAAGAAGAAGATATACCCTAGTAAGGAAATGATGAAAACAAGTGTTTCACTAGGTAGAGCGAAGCATTAGATTTAAGACTTTTAAAAAATGTTTTGGAAAATATGTAGAATGAGAAGTAACGGTTGAATAAACCACCCATTATATGAGAGAAGGAGGCATCTTAAAAGATGTAATACCCCTTGGAGTCTTGGTGGTAAAAGAAAAGAAGAACATAGCTTTAAAAAAAGGGTTGATTAAATCATGATATAACTTAATAATCAGAAGATCACAGTACTTTCTCCAAAAGTTCCCATTTATTAAAATAAGTGCATTTTACTGTACAGATTAAATAATGCACTCTTGAAGAAACCAAAATCTTCCTTCTCGGTGAGAAAATGCTGATGATGATAGTGATTAAAATAATGACAAGATAGCTATGAACATCTATACATGCTATTGCTCTACATACATTGTCATGAACAGAAAAAAATGGTACAGCATCCCTAGAAAGCTACTATAATAAAAGAGAAAATAATTATCAAAACATCCTAACAAAAAAGAACTGAAACATAACTCCAAAATATTAATTAAACATGCAAAAAAGATATGAAAGAACAACAGAAATCAGACATTTCAAAATAAACAGACACAAAAATGAAAAATAAGAGAAATTGAAAAAAGTAAAATAACTTCAAAGATAGAAATTAAATTGCAAGATATTTAAGATAGAAGAGACATCATTTCAAGTACAATAAAGAATGTGGAAGAGAGAAATAATTGAGACCAAGAATAAAATAAAGAAATGGGCAAAAGAAAAAAAATGAAGGTATAGAGCACAGGCAAAAGTGATATAACATATGTATAAAAGGAGCCACTGAAAAAATTTGGAATGGACTTAATTATATACACTCCAAGAAAATACATTTTAAGTAACAGAATGCCTGGTTTCACATACTAAAAATGTTAACTGAAAACCTGAGAGCAGTTAACTCTAAAACATGTCAAGTAAACTTATTTTACTTTAAAAAATAAGGAAAATATTCCCTAGGGAATTTAGAAAATATCAGTCACCTATAAATCAAAGAAAATTCTCTTTAAAATGAGAAATGAAAAAATACATTAGAGAGAAATGGAAAAGTAAAGTAAGTTTTTTGAGCCTACATAAGTAATACATAGGAGTGAAAGCTACCTATCTTTTAAGGTAAAAAACAAAATAGTAGAAGTATGAACAAGGAAAAGAAACCAAGAGCTTTTTATAAAGGTATTACTTTTATGATGTCTACTAAAACAAACAAACTATTAAGTATCCAATAAAGGAAAATAAAAATACTAAAGAATAAAAGCAGAATTGTAATATAATAAGAACGTTAAATATAGAAAAAATATGATAGATCTAAGATCAAACATATCAGTTTTAACAGTAAATATAAATAAGATTTAATAATTTATTAATGGAAAGACATTATAAGAACTATTCACAAAACTAAATCATATATAAAACAAAGTGATTCAGTAAGACTAAGAATAAAAGGTGAGCAAAATAGAACAGGCGAGTGCAAACATAAAAAGCAGATATGGCAATCTTTATAACTGGCAAAATAGAATTCAGTCCTAAAATCATGAAATTTAAAAAAAAGAAGGCTATTTTATGATGCTAAAGAATATCATTCACAATAACAGTATAACAGTTATGAGTACCTATGCAGAACATATCGAATCAAACACCTTTATAAAGCTTAAAATATAAAACATTTAAAGAGAAATTGACAAAATCACACTAATCATATGAAACTTTAATATATAAATCTTGATTTAAGGTGGTTTGAGTGGACAAAAAATAATACAGAGAACCTAGACAACAATAACAAAGATAAGCCTCAAGAATATATAGCAATTACTTCCTTCTTATAGTGGATTTATTTTCCTTTCAAGCAAAAGAAACATTGCCAAAAACTGACCATAAATTACATCACAGATAAAACTTCAGTCAGTTTCATAAAATGTAAATAACAAATAATATTTTTAATAAACAGAAATTATGCACTAATTAAAAAGACATTCCTCTTTGATATTATAATTCTCTTTCACATAACTCTTGGGTTTCAAGGGACTTATATGCCAAAATGTCAGAATTTCTTAAAAAATAATACTAATATTGATAATAGAAGTACTACATGTCAAAATTTGTGAGGTACAATTAAAGCAATGATAAGAGAATAATTCAAAATCATAAGTTTGTGTATTAGTAAAATTAAATAGTGGAAATAAGTGAGTATAATATTTGTCTTAACTAGAAAAAAATGACTATTGTATAAAGCAGAAAAAATTATGAGTAAGAAGAGAAATAAATATTAGAAAATAGAATAAGAAATGATGACGATTTTTTTTTCTTTTTTTTTTTCTTAATTATTATTTATGCCTACAGCACCTGATCTTCCTAGGTGGTCTCCCATCCAAGTACTAACCAGGCTTGAGCCTGCTTAGCTTCCAAGATCAGACAGGATTGGGCTTGTTCAGGGTAGCATGGCAGTAGATCATGGACCATGGGTCCACTGGGACATGAACTCAGGACCTTCTGCATGTAAAGCAGACATGCTAACTGCTACGTTATGGAACCACATTCAAGAAATGATGACAATTCTAAAACACTAGTTAACTTCGTTTTCTAAATGGAAAACAAGAACAATTATGCAAAATGGAAATGAAAGAGGAGATATATAAAAGTATCATAAGACACTATTGGCGTAACTCTATGCAAAGAAATTTGAAAACCTACAAAAAATGATTAGTTTTCCAGGGAAATATAATATACCAAACATCCTCAGTCTACCTAGAATGTTTAAAACAACCAAATGCCAGATGAAAACACAGAAAGTTTTCAAGGAGCCATTCATAAGAATAATAGGCCTTGATTCTTTCAGTAGAAAATTCTATCAGAGCTTCAGAGACCCTATTACTCTAATATTCTTAGACTATTCCAGAAAATTGGATGGAAAATATCTTCTTAAAAAAATACTTAATAAAAATTGCACCAAAAATCTCCTTATCAAATACACTTATGAATATGGGTAGAAATATCCTAAATAAAATATTATTGAATAGAATTCAGCAACATATTACAAAATAATACATCATGACCAAATGGGACTTATTTCACAAATGTAAGGGTGGTTCGATTTTAGGAAATTCACTAATAATCTACATTAATAAACATAAAAAGAATAAAGAAAACCTTTGATTGCCTGCATACATGCTGAAGAAGCCTTTAGCAAGAGTAGACATCTATTCTGATCCAAACAAAATTATTAAATAATCATTGATATTTACTTAAAATGATAAAACATGTACCTCATTCCAAAAGTCAGTGTCCTACTCAGTGAAGAAATACTAGAGGCCTGCTTGCTAAAATCAGGAATAAGAAAAGAGTGCTTCTATCTCTACTTGTTTTTAATGTTGCATTGAAAATATTAGACTTTGTAAGGAAGTAAGAAAACAATTACAGGCATTAAAATTGAAATGGAAAGTTTTTAAATATCTCACTGAAGGTGATATAATTTTATGTCTGAAAACCCCAGGAGATTTAATGCTAAAACCCCAGGAAGTTTAATGCAAATAGTAAGAAAATTTAGTCATGTAGAAGGACATAAAACTAATATATAAAAATCAATAATATTTGTATATACAGACACTAATAATTAAAAAATATAAAGAGGTGACTTCATTTACAATTGCAAAGAAAGATGAAATAGTTAGAAATAAACCTAATAAGAAATGTACAAAACTTGCATGTGGAGAACTTTAAGAAACTCTTGAAAAGTCACACAAACACCTTTGAGCAAATTGAAAGACATTTTTGGGATAAGAAAACTCAACATCATAAAAATGTCAATTTTCCCAAAGTTAACAAATAAATTTGTCACAAACTCAGTAAAAATATCCACAAGTACTTTTTAATCTGAAGCTAGCAATCTGATTCTAAAATTTATATGAAAAAAATAGATAAGCAATAATGGTTAGGAAAATACTGTAGAAGAAAAGGTAACAAAGGAGATATGGCTGTAGCAAATATAAAATATACTGAATCACACTTTACTATACTATACTATACTATACTATACTATACTATACTATACTATACTATACTATACTATACTATACTTAAAACCAAGTGATATTAGCATATGAATAAACAGACAAATGCAGTAAAATAAAAAATCCAGAGTAGATTGTAGTACAAAGAAAGATTTAGCATCATTTCAAACAACTGAGGAAAATATGGAATTTTTAATAAATGAAATATGCATAATTAGATAGCCATTTGGAAAAAGATCACTTGCAACCACACATCAGACTTCCTTTTTCTAGGGCACATAGGTTTCTCAGTTTTGGAAGAGGTGTGGGAGCAATGTTGCTGACCAGGGTTCATATTTCCTTTACCTGTGCTCTGAAATAGATGCCAGTTTTTGTGCATTTTCTGGATTGGCGAATGTTCTCGTTGGCTTAATTTCCAGGTTTCAGGAAATAGAGAGAATAGAAAATAAACTAAACTACTCTTAGGAAACAGACTGATCTAATTGTGGAGTAGTCTAAAAGTAATCTTATGCCAAATGTCAATGTCATAGAACAAAGAAGGGCAATTGTTCTAAATTAAAGAAAAAAGAGGACTAAAACCTAATGCATTATGTTAACCATGATTAGATCTTTATGTAAATATAAAAAACCTAAAAAATTTGGGGAATCATTTCAAATTTCTTAGATGAAATAATGGTGTTGTGGTTACATAGGAAAATGTCTTATTTCTTAGGAGATGATTACGGACATGATGTCTAAAATATACTTTCAAGTGATTTAGTTACATGTATAAACAAATATGACAAAATTTCAATGATTATTAAACAATAATTGTACGATTCTGTCAGCCTTTCTAAATGTTTAAAAATTTTTATAATAAAATATTAGGAGAAATGTGACCCTCCTTAAATTATTTAATGATGTCTATTATCTTTTAGTTGCATAGTCTTTATATGGCCCTTTGTTTTGTTTGTTTGTTGTTTTTCTATTTTTGCCATATTTACATCTTTTTGAGATGAAAAAAGACATATCTCTCAAGGCCTGGAATTGGCTCACAAACAATAAGATTTCATTTTCCTCGGTTACCTTCATAGTGTACAAGGTTATTATTAGATTACCCTCATAATTTAAATTATAGCCATTGGATGGACCATGGAGGGCATTGTGCTGAGTGGAGTAAGTCAGGAAGAGAAAGACAAATGTCATATGTGAAATCTAGAGGACAAGATAAACAAATAAACAACAAAAATAAGCTCATAGATACAGAGAGCATTTTGATAGTTGTCAAATTGGGGAGTGGGGGGATTGGTGAAGCAGGGAAGGCATTAAGAAGTACAAATTGGTAGTCACAAAATAGTCATGGGAATGTAGAGTATAGCATGGGGAATAATTATGTATGGTAGCATTGTAATAACTATGTATGGTATCAGATAGATATTAGATTTATCTGGACGATCACTTCATCCAGATAAATTACGTAAACTGTCTAATCACTGTGTTGTACACCTGAAATTAATATAATATTGTATGTCAAAAATAATTGAAAAAAATTAAATATACAAATTAAAAATAATTATAGAGCTAGCTGGGATAAAATAATCATTTCAAAAGTCCAGTTGTACAAAGGGAATGAGAGTAATGAAAGATATTTGAAAATTCAATTCCGTGCCTTTTTTTTTTTTTTCTTCTTCCTTGATTGATTCTGTTTCTCTAACTTTTAGTATTGAGTA
Source organism: Pteropus alecto (assembly GCF_000325575.1). Classification (NCBI taxonomy): domain Eukaryota; kingdom Metazoa; phylum Chordata; class Mammalia; order Chiroptera; family Pteropodidae; genus Pteropus; species Pteropus alecto. The sequence continues at coordinate 7,187,795 of NW_006439192.1, forward strand.
TTTTTACTTGCTAGATGTTAACAGTATTTTCTTACAGGGGAATTATGCTTTTTTTTTTTTTTTATCTTTCTACTATTTCCTTCTGTATAGAAGAAGCTCCTATAATACTTCTTGAGTGAGTTTGGAAAGAGAATGTGGGCACATGCAATTCATCTTCTTTCTCTACCTTTTTCTTGCAAGTGACATGC
>NW_006439192.1:7188026-7193019 GCF_000325575.1 Pteropus alecto
AGAAGACCTGAATCATAGATGACAAGTTAAATTAAAAGTTTATATCCTGTTGCATGAACCCAGAATACTGATAAATAAGCAGGAAACAAAATTTTGAGGAAAAATATATGTGAAATGTTTGTGGCTTCTGAGGTGATTGGAGAAAATGAGACTTCTTAAGAATTAAATCCAAACATATGTGGTCACTAATTTACAAAAAAGGAAGCCAAGAATATACAATGGGGAAAGGATAGTCTCTTCAATAAATGTTGTTGGGAAAACTGGACAGCCACATGCAAAAATATGAAACTGGACCCCTATCTTATATGACACACAAGAGTAGTACAAAAATGGGTTAAAGACCTGAAATTATAAAACTCCTAGAAGAAAATATAGGCAGTAAACTTGATATTAGTCTTGCCAATGATATATTTATTTTTTGGACTTGACACCAAAAGCACAGCAACAAAGCAAAAATTAATAACTGGGACTACATCAAACTAAAAAAACCTTCTGAATATCAAAGGAAACTATTGACAAAATAAAAAGTTAACCAACAAAAGGGAATTAATATTTGCGAATTGTGTATCTGATAAAGAGCTAATATCCAAAATCTATAAAGAACTCACACAACTTAACAAGTCCTAAAAAAGCCCTAACGATTCAATTAAAAATGAGCAGAAGACCTGAATAGACATTTCTCCAAAGAGGACTTACAGATGGCCAGTAGACATATGAAAAGATGCTGAGCAGAGTAATGCAAGTTAAAAGCATAATGAGATATGAGCACACTGAGATATTACCCTACACCTGTTAGAATGGCTATTATCAAAAAGACAAGAGATAACAAGCACTAGCAAGGATATGGAGAAAAGGAAACCCTTGTGCACTATCGGTAAAAATGTCAATTGGTGTAGCCACTATGGAAAACAGTATGGAGGTTCCTCAAAAAATTAAAAATAGAACTACCATGTGATTCAGCAAGGAAATGAAGTCGCTATCTCAAAAAGATGTCTGAACCCCCGTGTTCATTGCAACATTATTTACAATAGTCAAACATGGAAACAATCTGAGCATCCACTGAGTATCTAATGGACAAAGTAAATGTGAAACACAGAGAAAGACAGAGAGAGAAAGAGAAACTGAGAGAGAGAGACAGAGAGACAAAGACAGAGAGAGAGAGAGGAAGGAAGGAAGGAAGGAAAGAAGGAAGGAAGGAAGGAAGGAAGGAAGGAAGGAAGGAAGGAAGGAAGGAGGGAGGGAAGGAAGGAAGGAAGGGAGTAAGAAAACATTATTTGGCTATGAGAAAGAAGGAAAGTCTGCCATTAGTGACAACCTGGATGGAACTTGAGGGCATTATGCTAAGTAAAATAAGTCAAAAAAGGACAAATATTGTATGATCTCATTTATATGTAGAATCTAAAAAAAACAAAACCTCATAGATATAGAGAATAGACTGGTGGTTGTCAGAGGCAGTAGGGAGTGGGTGGGGGAAATGGATTAAAGGGGTCAAAAGGTAAAAACTTCCAGTTATAAGATCAATAAATTCAAGGGGTATAATATACAACATAATTACTATATTTTTTTTTATTTTCAAAGAGAAAGAATTAATATGCTTTATATCTTACCAACTTTTAGACATTATATTGAGTCATATAACCTCTTCTTATAGACAGGCATTTGGCCTTTAACTGTTGCAACTTGGCCATGTTGCATTAGCTTTAGTGTTTGCCTCTGAAGGATTTTCTTTTTGGTGAGTAATTGATATTTCTGTTGGCTTTATCCCAGGTGTGTGACTATTATTTTTTATAAAGGCAAAGCATCTGAGCTTGGACCTTAAGTTACCTTTTCTGGTCAAAAGTGCCTCAAGACAGGTAGAGTCTGCGAGCTTCAGGAGAATTGAGAATGTTTAATTTCAGAGCTGTAGGCTGAGGGCCTCACCAGAAAGGGCTTTCCTCAATAATGGTGCAGAGTCTGGGGACCTTGATCTGATGTTAATTAATGTTCACGTGACTTTTCCAGATGCTGGATAGGGTGGGGTAGTTTGGCCATACTGCTTCAGCAAAGGTAAAAGTGTCAGTGAAGAAGTAGAGCCAAATAGCTTGTACTTTAAGATATGTTACTGCAGCTTGATCTTGAATTCAAAGGCATTGGCAAGAGCATATGTTCATGGGCCTTGCAAAAACCTCATTGGATGCTGGCAGGCTACAGGTGCACAAAAATCTTAGTAAGCAAAGATGGTCAAAGCAAATATTTATTAAAGGACAAGATAGGCTTTCCATAATCAGGCCTTTTAGGCATTGGTGAACAGAATAATATTTGCTACCGTTAAACGTTTAATTCTTGAGCAACAGAGCACTACTAAGTTCCCAGCTTTAAATCACTGATGCCCAGCATAATCTACTGCAATGGGTCAGCTGTCCAAAATTATATTCTTTAGTTAGGCTCAAGAAAGGAATTGTAGAGATATTATCTTTGCCTGAAACATCATGTCTAAGTAATTTTTGGACTTCAGAATCTTGGAAACAAAAAGGCAATATAAGCCATATTAAACATAAGCCAAGAAGGATGAGGATAATAATCAAATTAAATACTGTTTAAATATTGAATAATGAGAGGTAATCTCCTGGGTAGAAATATCTGATTATAGAAGGAAAAGATTTGTTTGAGTGGTGACTGGATAGACCTAGAAGTCATTGATTTGGAATTGTTCATATCTATTGCAGAGCCCTCTGCAGGCAAAATCTCAAATTCCCATCAGTGGTCTTAAGAGGGTACCTTAGATACAGTGATTAGTTCCCTTAACAAGGTAGAAACAAATTTGTCCTGTTGCATCGTCGATCTCCTCCCCATGGCTGTGATTGAGCATAGATTCAGTCCAATTTAAGAGAGCAAAAAGGCTGGAGAAGGTAGTGGGAGGTGGGAGAGCAGAGAATACTTCTTCATTACTAATGTTTTCTTCCAGGTCGAGGTAGTACCTGTGATGTAATACCCTTTCTTCTCTCCATATTTTTACTCTTTTCTCCATAGAGGAAGAGAAAGTTAATTGGACTGGTAATTTGGGAAAAATAAAATGGACATATGTGGCCCATGTTTCCCATCCTTTCTCTTGAGAGTAAGCTGTCCATTTACATCATGTATTCAGCTCTTTCCTTTTTCTGAAATTTTGCCAGGGTCAGTCTCTTCCCAGGTGTAAGTTCTGCTCCAGCCCAGAGCTCTTGGTGATAAATGGATGACTATCCATAACTGGACTCAGTATTAGGACTTGCTCACAAGTGAAGGCACTCTCCCCATGTCAGTTAGAAAAGGAGTAAAGCATAATGGTCAAGAGCAAGGAGCCTGGTGCCAGACTGCCATGGTTCAGGTCTGAGTTCTGCAAGTTACGAGCAGTTGACCTTGGTCAAATGATTGAATATCTCATTAGTTCAGTTTTGTTTATATGTAAAATAAGATAATAATATTGCCTTTCATAGGGCTTTTATGAGATGAAATGAGTTAATTTATGTACATCACTTGGAACAGTACTTTGACAATATGTTTGAGCTGCTCTTATAAGCTTTATTAGTAACAAATAATATTTTCGATTTCACAGGCTTTTTCTTTTGTCTTATTTCTCAGTTTGTTCTCAAGTTAAGTGGGAAAGAAAGGTACCGTTATGTTATGTACCTAAAACTTGCATACCATGTATAAACTATAAATGTGCCCAGATTCTTCCTGCTTACCTTGTAGCTATAAAGGCCCAAGTTCTCTATGGCCTTTTAGATCTGTATAACATAGAGCCTGTGTGAGAATTTTGGGAACCATTAATGTCAAACTTTTCAAATGATGCTAGTAAAATGATCTAATAATGACCTCCTCGTCTGACTCAAGTAATGAACTTGACAACAGAACCAGTCAATCTATTTCTAATTAGATCATGCTTGCAATTATAAAAGAATATTGTCTATTTACTTTTTAATAATTAAATAATGAACTATAGTGATACTATTCAATTAGGTGTAGTTTTGCTCAGTCTGAGTCTACATTGTGTCAGGGTCTTCTTAATATACTTCCTGAATATGCTACTATTTCTCAAGAGGGAGAATGTACATTGACCTTCAATATCATACTTTAATCTGTTTTCATCATCACTATATTTATCAAAAAGAGTATAAAGTTTTTATCTAATATATATCACCATTGATGAGTTTTTAGCTTTTATAGAATCTCCTACTTTATATACAGGTCTTTCTAGTGGGGATCTGAGATACTCATAATTTTATTTAAAAAAACCTTTAGGTCTATACTTAATTAACTGAATACTAAATACTTATTGTGAACCTAATTTACCAGATTCTATGTGGTCTGTACAAAGACATAGAGATGCTTGCACTCCTCAAGTAAAACATTTAGTAGAATTAAAGTGACACAACATAGAGACATTTGAGAAGATAATGAAGAATAAAAGAGTATAAATGCCACTGCGTCACAAACATTTAAACTTGAGAACAGATCAATCCAGCAATTATAAAAAGTGCTTTTCAATTTAAATATAAAATGCCCCCTTCCCCATAAAAATTGTCCGTCCACAATTATGTAAGCATTCTCTTTACTTAGATATCCACTGGGAAATTATTAAAATGACAGTAGATAAATAGAATTTAAGCACTTTAAGATACCCCAAAGACATCAAGTTCTCTTCCCTTCCATTGCATTAATTCTATATGTAGTATTCTACCATGATAACATACAATTTTTTTTGTAAATATATTCTGTGAGATCTCGGGATTATATAAAGAAACTCAGACTTATTTTGCTGGTGGCTCTAATTATTGACAATAGTTTAAGCCTGAAACTACTTCTCTCTTTTTTCCAATTATTGTCATTAATTTTTGCTCTTGCAATCACATGAAATATGTTTAACATATCTTTCACATGACAACCTCTCAAATGTTTCGAATCACCTATAATTAAGTCTTCTTTTCTCCAGGCAAAAAATTTCCAGTTTCTAATTAGTCTTTATATATATATATAC
>NW_006439192.1:7193718-7225546 GCF_000325575.1 Pteropus alecto
GTTAATTAATTTTTAAAAAAAAGAGGCTAAAGAAAGCCAGGCAGACTTACCCTAGCTGTCCAGAGACTCTATGGATTCACTTCCATCCTACAGAGATGACCATCATCATAAATGAGGCCCCTCACTCTGGGAGAAGGGAGGGGATGACTTAAAAGAAAATTGAAAAATTAAGTCTATGGCCATGCTACCCTGAACAAGCCCGATCCTGTCTGATCTTGGAAGCTAAGCAGGATTGGGCCTGGTTAGTACTTAGATGGGAGACCACCTAGGAAGACCACGTGCTGTAGGCATCAAAAATAATTTAAAAAATAAGGGATTGTAAGCTGACAAGGTCCTTGCAATCTGTGAGGTCAACCAAAGGTTGCTTCACCAGGTAGATAGATAGATAGATAGATAGATAGATAGATAGATAGATAGATAGATAGATAGAAAATTAAATAATAAAATAAAATAAACTATGTACTCAACAAATGATGAGGACAAATAAGTAAGAAACTGAGAAAATTCTCTTTTCTAATTCAGGACATCGTGTGCATTATGATCCACCATAAATTAAATTTAGCTTTGGGGGAAACAATGTCACAATTTGACTTAAAATTACTTTAATGCCAACTTAAATTCCAAGTCCATATCACTCCTCTTCTATACTTTTGTAACTGGTTTGAATCCTCAAATAAGCAAAACAGTCAATGTTAGGGAATTTAGAGAATACTGAGGAGATTTATAAAGGTAGAAGGTTCAGGATCAGAGGTTACATGACTTGGCAAGATTTTATAACTATTATCATAAAATTTAATTTTTCATCTCAGGTTATTTAATTTCTATTGGCTCTTCTACTTGGTTTCTTTGAAAAATCATCATCTGATTATTTGGTTATTGATAATCTCGGATGGTTTAGCCTAAAAGTTTTTTCTTATGTGATTCATATTTTAGTGTTATAGTCAAGAAAACAAGTTCGTTAATGGGAATAATGAAAATACTTATGTTTTAAGAATTATTTCTAAGAATCCAATAATAGCTAAGCCCTCTGGATATTTAATATTACCTTTAAATGTTGCTATTGTCCATTTTTTTTCTTTAGTTGTATGGGATATTTTGAATATCTCTTTAAAAATCTTTAAAGCAGCATAACACACTAATAGGCTTCAGCTCTGAATAAAACAAACCAAATCAGTTCTACAGTAAATAATATTTTTGCTAGTAAATTAACCCCACACAGCCCATATTAATTTTGGCATTGTTTCATATAGTAATGACAGCCAGCCTGCTATGCTATCTATAGCTAATAGAGAAGAGAATAAGACCAGATAATGACAGGGAATTGTCAAAATCTATATGCTATATAGAGAAAAACTGGAGAAAGAGAAACCAATTGAGATTACTTAAGGAAATTTTGTCTGATGCTAAGCATATCACAGACACAAGAGGTATGCAGTTTGTGGTTCACAGCTTTTCTGTTTCAGTGGAATAGGTCGTATCACTTGTCTGCATTTTTAATAGTTCAGTCATGGCAGCAGGCTGTACTGAATACTATAATCTCAGTTGCACTCACAAGCACTACCATTGGAATGAATGAAAGGTTTTTCTAGACTAAAAATAGTGCTTGCATTGATAATGAAACCTAGAGAAGTGGAAAAGGCAAGTCTTTGTGCATTTGCCAATATTTATTTACTCACATTGAAAGCTCTCAAATCAGTGAGACATACATAGTGGTTCAATGTCTCCGTATCAGAACAGTCCTTCCTTCATAGGAAACAGTGCTGATTTTTTTCCAAACATGTACAGATTTTGAAATGTTTCCTAATTTAAATTTTGCAAAAAAACAGATATTATTTCATTTCTGTTATATTTCATACGCATTATATTTTAAAACTTTCTCCCCCTGTGCAAATCTGTTTTTTTTTTCTCATATCTTAATGGTCAGTCTCATGCCCCAACAATTTATTTCTAACACCATTTAGCATCTAAGTATCGATCACATAACTATGGATTCTAAAGAAGAAACTAAATGTTTGTATATTACTTTGCTTTTTTCCCCCACCTCTCCTATTCCCTCTTCCTTTCTAATTCTTACATCAGATCACTACTATAAAACACTATTCCATTTAGAATCCTCTGTTCAAAATGGACAGAGAATATGACTGAATAGAATCTTCCTTCAGATAACGTAAGGTCTACAAAAAACACGAATCTCAATTAGTTATCCCCTCCTAAATTTGTTCTTATCTTTATTTTGCTCAAAGTTAAGCCTGAGAAATCAATGCTACACTCAGAGTCATGTAAGCTCATTATGAATAAAGGCTCAGAAATGATTTATTATAATTTCCAAGCACACTGAAGTCACGTCAGCTACCTATTTGATACCTGGTTACCAGGTTCTGTTAGATTCCCTTGCAGTGGCAAGCAGTGAGTTTTACAATATATGCTGAGTGGCATTTATTACTATAAGAAGATTTTTCCTTCTCTTGAGCTCATAACTTCATTTTCATCTATTGCTCTTTTTCTGTCCTCTAGAATACCATAGAAGATATCCTTCTCTTTTCCAAAGGATGAAATCTAAAAGAGTATGCACAGTCAGTTCTCTGGCAGTGTATTATAATACCTGGTAAAAGAAAATAATCTATCATGTCTAACATTACATGAGGATAATAGTGGTGAGGAGCATGGTTTTCTAAACCTAATTTGTAAAAAGAGGTATGAGTTGTCTAGTTCAATTTTTATTTTCTTAAGAAAAAGAAACTTCCTGTATTGAAAATATATGCATTTATCTGTGTATATTATGCTTTAAAATCCTATCAGTGCTCTCTGCATTTTGAGATTTGCACAACTAGCTATGTTTATATTTGTATTTACATGAATCTTATTATGGAAATAACTTCTAGTTTGAAATTGCATTTACCATACCAGGGCTTTTAGATTTTCTTATTCAAACTTTATCTCGCTTTCTATCTTTTATTTTTACTTTCTTTTTATCTTAACCCAGAAAGTGGCCTACTTTCTTGCTCAATAGATAAGGATTTACATACTGCATGTTTAATAAGAAGGTTTTTAAGCTATTTTATTATTATTATCATGATTTAGTTGACAAGGCTTTGAGTAATATATATTCACCATTAGTTTCCTGTCCCTAGGGAGCTATACTTAAATAATTTGATGAGAGGATACGATTAAAAGACAATACAGTTTATGAGTAAAATGACCATTTATTGATTGTAATTTTTTTACCTACTATATGGAATTTTCTAGCATATTTGCCAGCAATGGGTATAGTACCAGAGGGAGTGCAAATATATGGGCTTATACAGCACAGGGAGATTTCAACCGAAAGATAAACTAAGAAAAAATGCACTTGTAACAGGGCAAAGACTTTCATTATGAACCAATTTAGCTGATCAAAGAAGAGCATGTGTCCTGAAAACAAAGGTACTTAAATCTTCTAGGTATCAGGAAATTCGGGTCATGAAACTATGATTCGAGAGTTCTTAACCCAGTTGTAGCCTCTGTCATCCTTTGTTCTCTAAGCTGACAGTCAAAAATATTTTGTTTTCCTTAAGCCTTTAAAGAAAAATCAAGTATTTTATCCTTTCCATTTAGTATGAGCTCTTTCACCTAATATTTCCAATAAGAAGGAAGCCTAGCAGTTAAACAAAGAGTTAATGTTGAAACAAAAAAAAAAAAAAAAGAAGCAAGATACAGCAAATGTAAATCCTTTTTATAATTGACTATGGAAAAGAGAGTTCATGAAGGTAAACAATGTGAATGAGAAATTATTAAATTTGAAGGGCAATAAAGTCCTCCATATACTTGCAAAGGACAAAGAAATGCAAAGATAATGAACATCTACATTTTTCCAAACACTGTGTTACTCATTTTATTAATCAATTTATCTTATACTCACAAAAATCTCAGGAAGTAGCTTTTAATGTATAAACTAAGGCTTGGTAAAATTAATTGACTAGTTCCAGCTCATACAGAAAAATGGCAGATATGATAGGACCAAGATATGATCTTGTGTCTAATATAGAATCCATACTGAAAGGTCCTTATTCAAATGTAAATATTATTAGTAGGACAAATATCTGACACATATGTAAAAATTCACTGAGAAATGTTTGTGCTCATTGGAAATACGATCAGTTAAGGAGAAAAAAAATATGTGAAGGCTGGTTGCCGAGATAAGAATAGGCCAAGGTGGCAGAATCTTCAGAGGGACTGGCATGGGGCATTAGCATGTAAGAAGCAGCATGACAATTCAAAAATGAGAGACCCCAAAGACAAATTTTATCAACTTCATAATTTTAGGGGGCTGTCCTACTAAGAAAATGTAAGGAATTTACTTTTTATGTTTTTAAAATTATTTTATTATATTTAACATATTTTGAGTATTCAATAGACAAAAGATAACTACTTAATAATTTCTTTCAGAAAAATATCTGTCATGTTATATCAACATAAGGAAGGGTATAGAAATCAAATACTGAATTGCTTAGAGGGCAAGTTTTATTATCCAGTGTAAAATAATTGTTATATTTTCTTTTTCAAAGGAGAGTGATTGATGACTGAAAGCTGTCATCTAGGCAACATATTCCATGTTAAGAATTAAGTCATGAGATTGTAGGTAAAACAGTGTAGATTGGGTTAAAATGGGGAGATATGGAAAATTCTGTCTAATATTTTGTTTCTAACCTCAAAGAATATTCTCTTTCCAAGGGACATTTTGAAAACCCAATTTGTGAGTAGAAATCCAGCAAAAAATTTTAACTTAATAGCTATTGAATTGATAATTAGACATAATACTAAAATGCAATTAATGATTCTTTTTAATTTGAAAGAGTGAAGTAAAATTGTGAAGTGCATCAGGCAACAGCTATGTTTCTTAAAGCAACTGAATTGACTTTAATTGTCAAAGCAGTTAAGAAGTGGCAAGCAGAGCTGTCCCTATCTAATTCAACTGTCATATAAATGGTAAAAATGGAAGGGAAAAAGTCTCAATAATTACAACCGAAACAAAAACTACTTAGCACTGAATTAAGTACTAATCAAAAACACTTGAGATCTATGTCACTAAGGTGAACTTCAGAAAAAAAAAATGGACATATTGGAATCTTGGAACAAAAAGTTAATGGTTATAGAAGAATCATCTTGATTGAGAAAGCTCAAAGATAAGGAAAATAACATCTATATAGTACAGGTAAAAATTTAAGTGAACATAGGTTCTCATTTTTAATTTGGACACAAATACAACCAGACATTCATGGCAAGTCTTCAGAAATTCTAAACAATAGGCAATTCTTCTTACCTTTTATTTGAAGGCATTGATTATTCCAGGAATATGTCCATATTGGGAAAAATCCTATCAATCATGGGCCCTGGGAAGGGTAAAAGACATGAGCTTTCTCAGATATTAAATTGGGACCCAGTCCCAGAAGAAAAGACTAGGTTTCCAAGCAGGGAATTGATTAGACATAAGAAACATGTATGAGTATGGACTCCATGTCTCCCCAGGCTGTTTGCCTTTCAGATTCAAAGTCTAATAGGCAACAAAGGAAACAATGCTAGATTTAACATTTGTAACATGACAGCTTACATTCAGGACTGGGATAATTACTTCATTTCAAGCTATCTCGCAACTCAGTTGTAGGGATGGAGGTTATGATAAAGGGTAACAAGTTAGTTAACTGAAAAACTAGAATGAGTGAAACTTACAGAAGAGGATTATCAGTGAATTCATCTGGGAATGAAAGAGAAAAGATCTGAAAGAAATTGGAGAAAGATATGGGTAGCTATTTATTTCTTTAATCCAAAAATAAAGAATGGGAATTACTCCAAGGACAAAGTCCTATTTGAACGTTTTCTTTTTCAATTAAAAAAATCACTATAAGACATGAAATATCTAAATCTGGTATACTCAGAGTGGTCTCTCCTAACAGATGTCACAATCTACCTGGTGATGCCTTACAAAATTTTAGTTACCATTTATTTTCTCCTCCAAGATACACTTACTAGCTATATATTTGGCACTGGGGTTACGACTATGAAAAAAAAATGACATTTCTGCCCTCTTACGACTTGTGTTCTGTAGTAAGGGACAAAAACAAATAAGCGGTAGATAATATAATATTAGGTAGTAAAATTAAAATAGTTATTTAAGAAGAATAAATAGATGGGGAGAGACAGAAGTTTTTATTATAGGTAAGAGGGTTATGAAATGCCTCTATGAAGAAGTGACAATTAAGCAGAAACTTGAATGCAGCAAAAGCCATTATGACAGCTACGAAAATAATGTTCCATGTAGCAGAAACAGAAATAACAGTGAACTAAGGCCAGAGGATGCATGACTGCATAAGAAACAGCAAGGAGATCAGTGTGACTCTGGTGACATGAGTAAGGGGAAAGTGACTAGTTAGAGATGGACTTAAAAAAAAAGCGAGGGCTTTGTAGGACTTTTTATTTTCTCCAAAATGTAAATAGAAACTGTTTTAGGTTTAAGCAGCTGAGTGGCATCATCTGTCATGTGTTAAAGGGATAATTCTGAATTATATATAAAGAATAAGTTTTAGAGGGGGCAAAAATCAAAGCAGGGAGACAAGTTAAAATACTGGCAGAGTTCTATGCGTTAAAGTAGAACTACCATATGACCCAGCAATTCTACTTCTGGATATTTAACTGAAGAAAATGGAAACTCTATTTTGAAAAGATATACGCATCTCTATGTTCATTGTAGCATTGTTTACAATAGCCGAGATGGGAAAATAGCCAAGATGATTGGATAAAGAAGATATGGTACATATATGCAATAGAATATTATTCAGACATAGGAAAAATGAAATTTTGCCATTTGCAGCAATATGGATTGACCTAGAGGGTGTTATACTAAGTGAAATAAGTAAGACTGAGAAAGACGATATAATTTCACTTATATGTGGAATCTAAGAAAGAAAACAAAATAAATGAACAAACAAACAAGATCAATGATGAAGACAAACAGAAGATTCTTGACAAGTGTAATGAAATCATCAACTGGCTTGATAAGAACCAGACTGCAGAGAAGGAAGAATTTGAACAGCAGAAAGAGCTGGAAAAAGTATGCAACCCCATCATTTTTTTTTTTTTTTTTTTTGCTTTTTGAAATTTTTATCCAGAAAATAGAAAAGCAGAGACAGTAAATATAAATGTTGGTGAGGATGTGGAAAAATTATAACTCCTATGCACTATTGATGGGAATGTAAAACGATGCAGCCACTGTGGAAAATAGTATGGATGTTCCTCAAAAACATTAGAAATAGAGTTATCTACCAATTCTACTTTTGGTATTATCTAAAAGAATCAAAAACAGGATCACAAAGAGAGATATATTTCAGGTCTATGTTCATTACAGCATTATTCCTAGTAACCACTAAGTGGAAACAATTAAAATGTCTATTGACAAATGAATATATAAAGAAAATATGGCATATACAACAGTGGTATATTATTACACTTTTAAAAAGAAGGAAATTCTGGCATATGCTACACATGGATGAATCCTGAGGACATTATACTAAGTGAAATAAGCAAGTTATAGGAAGATAGCTATTGCATGATTCCATTTACATGAAGTATCCTCAGCTGTAAAACTCATAGAAGCAGATAGTAGTTGTCAGGGGCTAGGGGTAAAGGGAAATAGGGAGTTGCTGTGTAACAAGTAAAGTTTCAGTAACACAAAATGCAAGATGTGCTGTACAACATGTTTGCATATGCTTAGAGTTAACACTAGTGTACTATACACTGAAAATTGTTATGTAGATCTTATGTTATATATTTTCTTTTTAACCATAATTTTACAAAAGGGACATAAAGGATCTTCTTAAGGTATGGATATGTTAAAAAATTGGGTTGCACTGATGGTAGCACAACTCTATAACTTTACCAAAAAAAAACAACAACAACAAAAATCACTGTATGTTTAAAATTAGTACACAATTAGTACACTTAAAATGAGAGGATGAATGGTATTCTATAACAATAAAGCTATTTAAAAAGTGTCAACTGTAAAAATTAATATTTAGAACTTAATAAAACATTTTAAAATCTATAGGTCAGAGAAAAATCATAAAGAAATTTGAAAATTTGAAAATATTTTGAATTAAATTAAAATAAAATTACAATATTGCTTAACACTGGTGAAAAGCAACTAAAGCAGCTTTTAGATGAAAGTTTCGAGTATTAGACACTTTTCTTAGAACGAAATAACCCAACTCAAATCAATGACTGGTCCTCATCATAATAAGTTTGGAAAAGAGTAAATTAAAACCAAACATAGCAGAAGAAAAAAAATAAAATAAGGAACTGAAATAAATAAAATATAGACTAGAAAAGCAGTAGAGAAAATCAATTAAACCAAAAATTGATTTTCTGAAAATAATCAACAACATTAATAAACTTTTACTTAGACAGGTCAAGAAAAAAAATGAAAGGAAAACAGAAAAATCACAAATTGTCAATATCAGGAATTTGAGAGAAAAAATTGCAACACTAAAGATATTAAAAGAATTATAAAAGTTTTTGAATATTAAAAATAGCTTGATGAAAATAAATTTGACCACTCGGATGAAATAGGCACATTCTTAAAAGATAGAAACAACCAAAACTCACTCAAAAGAAATATTAATTTAAAGAGTCTGAGTCATATATCTATTAAATTAATAGATTTTATAGTTAAAATGATAAAACTCTAGGTTGAGATTACTTAATTATCTAACCCTACCAAATATCTAAGGAATAAATAATGCCTATTATAAAACATTTTAGCAACAAATAAAAAAGGCAGAAATACTTCTCAGCTCACTTCATGAGGCTAATATTATCCTGATACGCAAAACACATAAAATGATACCATTGACAAACATCCTTCATGAATATAGCTTAAAAAATTCTTAACATGATATTAACAAAATGAAACTAGTAATAAAAAGTACATAATGACCAAAGGAAGTTTCTTTCAGGAATATTAGGTTGGTTTAACTCAGAATTCAATTCCTCTGCAGAAATGAGGACAGCTGTCCATATGAAAAGTGTCCACATGAAAACTTGACCTTATAGGTATAAATGGGCATTCTATTCATTCACAATAGTCCCCAGAATGGACACAATTCGAATGTCCACCAGTAGAAGAATATTTTTTAAAAAGATACATCCAAACCAAAAAAAAAAAAAAAATGCTATTTGGGAATAACTTAAAGAACGAACTATTAACACAGACAAAAATAAATGAATCTTTAAAAAATGTTATACAGAATGAACACAAGTAGATGCAAAAAAGTACATACTGTATGATTCCATTTATATGAAAAGCTATAAAAGACTATTTTAATATATAGCGAGAGAAAACAGATAAATGATTGCCTAAAGCTGAGAGTAGGACAAAATTAACTGAGATGGGGTACAGGGAACATTTTAGTATGTCTATATCTTGATTGTGTTGGTGGTTGTACAGATTACATATGTGGATGTATCCATTTATAAAATTCATCAAACTGCACATTTAAATAAGGTGCATTTATAGTGTACAAATTATATCTTAATACATTTGATTTTTTTTTTTTAAGGAGGTTCTTATCAACTGCCAGATGCTGCTGAGAGGTATAGGAAGGAAAGGAACTAGGGAGAGTCCACTGGACTCTGAAATATGAAGACTACTAGTGACCTTGATAATGTGTTTTATCAAAGGAGTAAAGATTAAACCCACTTCCAGGGAAATGGGACATAAAGTAAAAACAACGAGTAGAGAAAACTTTTTTTCTTCTGTAAAGACAAGTGAAAGAATTGGGTGGCAGCTGGTGGGGTTTGGTTTTGTTTGTTTTTAAAGCTGGGAATAAACTAGCACATTTATATATTTATGGTGATGATGAGGTAAAGGAGGAAAAATGGATAGAGCAGGAAAATGAAGGGATTACAGAAAGATTTTTGAACAGGTAAAGGTAAAAAGTTTAGACTTAAAACAGGTCATCGAGAAAAGAGAGAAAGAAGTTTAAGGAAACAAAACGTGAAGGTAGGTAGGAATGTTGAAGAGAGTGGAGAAGGAATGTAATAAATAATCTCTGAGAGTAGGACATAAAGTAAGAGTGCTTTGCGGCATTAAAACTAATTTACATTTATAGGTCAAAAAAATTTGTTCTACACATATCTCTTGAGCACTGAATACATTGTAGGTACTGCACTAGTGACTGGGGATACAGTGGTGTGCAGAATAGAGATTCATGTTTTTTGGTCTCATGGAGCTTGTATAATACAGGGCAGGACAAATAATATATCAGTAAATAATCAATAAACAAATAATATTGTATAAACTGATAAATACTATGAAGAAAATGAAGTAGTATAATGGGCTAGAGAGCTCCTGCGGGCTTGAATGAAGTTGATTTTAGATAAAGTGTTCAGAGAGGACCTCCCTGACATGATTTCGAGAAGAGACCTGCATGAACAAAAGTTAACTGGCTACCAGGGAGTAAAAATTGTGAATTCGAAAGAAATAATAAAGCAAAAGATAAGAGTAGTTATTGTAAAGACTCGCAAGCTACACTTCATCCCTGGCTCTATATAATCTTATTGTCAACCTGACCCCAATCCTACTTCTCTAACAGAGCCCCCATTTTGTGAGCAACGTACAGTTTTAAATCCAGAAGAGAAAAGCGCAGTGGTAGGGAAAACATAACAAGACACAGGCTCTGTTAATTTTCCACCTTCCCCTAGGGTCCTGAGCCTCATTCTGTTCTATTTCCTAACAGCTGGCAAGCTTTTGTTCTTTCCCTCTATAACTGTTTCTCCAGCAGGTAAAGCTCCATTTGGCATCCAGGGCATATGATTCTTATAAGCAGTGTCCCCATGACATTTCATTAAGCTGGTCTTTTTACACTTACCATCAGACTACTGGAGCCTTGTTAGAAGCACTTAATTGCATCCTATTTTTGAAGCCGTAGTTGTACATCAAGATTCTGCTCTCATGTTAATTTCTTTTTCGTTTCTCCCAAGATCTTTCTGCTGATTAGTTTTAACAAAGACTTTCTCCTTCCCTACCTTCTCTTCTTTAGCTTTGCCTTTTTCCTTGCTTCTCTATAATTTGAGATAATGCTATCTGCTCTAATAGGCATTGCTTTTTTTCACTGATGTGATTTGTGTTTGCCTGAGTGTCAAGAATCTCCAAGTCCTCATGGGAGTGTCAAAGTCAGGAAATGGAGATGATGCCCACTGCACAATTTTCTCAGGGTATTGATCTCCTCCTCGCTCATTGACTGAATAAACTTTTTCAATATAGCAACAACAACAAAAAAGTCTTTCTTTTTAAAAACGTGCTGCTTCAATGTTTAATCGCTCCTCTTGGAATTTCATGTCCATTAAAACAAAACAAAACAAGCAAAAACAAGCAAAACAGATTATCTCAATGTTTTGAGATAAAGAGGAGTCCTATCAAACTATCTTTAAGATTGATGATGTCTACCCTTGCTTCTAACAACCGATTCTTTTTGAGCCTTTAAGATGTTCCAGGCTCTCTTCTCAGCATTTTATATGCATTATTTAACTTAATCCTCACATCAGTCTCACATTTTATGAGAGGTATTGGGTGATTCTCACTTTACAGATGAGCAATGCAAAGCACAGAAAGATTACGTAACTTCTCCAAGTTGCCCACTTCAAAAATCATGGAAATGATTTCCAACCTATATATTCTGAGTCAAGAGCCCAGTTTTAAATTTGCATATTTCCAGGGAAGGTGGGCCATCTTTTTCACAGGATGAGATCTTTTACCTGAGAGACACGTGTTTCTCCTCTCTTTTATTAGACACTTCTTTGTGTTCTCCCATGTTGTTATATATTTCTTCACCTTGACTCAGAGTATTCCAACAGGACTTCAGAATTCCAAGTTGAATTAGACACAGTTTTGGGGATATATTCAAACTGCCTCACTGCCATCTTTCCTGTATCTGTGTTCGGCCTCTATTTTAGGACATCATAGCTGCCTAAACTGTCCTTGCTTCCAGTAACATCTTCACTATCCTTTACCAGGTCCCAGTGAATATTCTAACACAAAGTTCTGATGATGTTTCTCCTGCTCCCACCCCTTCACTGATGGCCCATCGCTTAAAAGATATAGTTCAGATTGTTTAACCATGGGTTGATTTACTATCTTGGCTCCATTTACCATACAAGCCACATTTTGTAACAACTCCCAACCCTTTTTACATCATATCTTATGTTTAGTCACACCAATCCACTCATTTCTCTCAAAAATATATCATTGCTTATGCTATTTCTATCCCAAGGAATGCCTTTTTTTCTACCTAGCAAAATTGTCTGTGTCCTTTGAAACCCAGCTCATGAGTCGCCTCTTGTGAGATGGATTTTATAATCTTCTCCCTGCTTCCAAACAGAACTAATGAATATGGTTCCTCCTTTATGTCTAGAACGCTTTGTGCATGTAGTTCAGTGTAACAATTGCTATCCTTTTTTATTATAGTTACCCACATTTTTACTTTTCACAACAGATTGTGAGATCCTCAAGGGTAAGAATGATGTCTTATACACACAGTAGGTGCTCATAAATTACTATCACATGAACGAATGCTTGAATAAACATTATTGCTGTACCACAAACCAGCTAGATTAATCCAGCAGGCAACATTTGCATAGAACACAATGGTAGCAATTACTGAGATTCTGGTCTCATTAGACTGAGTTTATGGCTTTCTTTAAAAAAAAAACAAAAAACAAAAAAACTACTCTCTAGCATAGATCTGAGAGTGATTACTAATGCCTCTTTTCTTGGAATAAGGAAAATCACACATAATAAATTATGGTGGGGTTTTTTGGGAAGGAAAGAGGAACAGATGCCTTGGATGAGAAGTACAAAGCCAGTTGGGGAACCTTCTGTACTGAGTGTTCATAATGCTTCTTCCTTACTTTCTTGCATCATCTTTGCTCCCCTTACAGTCTAGAGATTTTTCTTTCTCATTACATCTTATAAATGAGCCAGTTTATTTGTCTTTCACTGCCTCTATGAGCTCCCTGCCCCTCCTACTGCTTTTCAGCCTTGGACCCATCTCACTCTTTTCCTCTGCTTCAATTAAATGACTTCCTGAGGCTTCATTAAGTTATTCTTCCAAAAGATGGACTAGTGCCTAGGGGTACTGTGGAATAAAAACACCAAAAAGGACAGCCTAGTTATGTTCTATGGAAAGTAGTCACTATACAACACACAGAGCACCTTGAGAGGGAGGAAGAGAGAGGAATTTTAAGGATTACGAAGCTTGCATGTTTTATTTAACTGTTCTTTCCACCTCTACAAACACAATATGTCAAGCAGTTTTAAAGGGAGTCATCGTCCATTTCTGCATATTAAGGACTGTGTGTGTGTTTGAGAGCCTGAGATGAAGCATTAAGAGCTCAGAGTCGGAGCTGGGCAGTAGGCTATGCATGACTCCCTAGAAATAGAATCTTCAAGTCCCTCTGTGTAACAGTCACATGCCTCACAAAACCTGTTTTCAAAAATTGTCTCTGTCTGAAAACTCAGAGAAGGAGAGATCTTCACTGCACTTTCTAGAGTCAAGGTAAAAAATTAGAAATAGTTAAAATGTGTTTTTTATGCCTTCCTATCATCTCTTTTCTACCCCTCCTACTGTCCTAGATGCCCCATCTTTCCTCCCTTACCCTAGGAATATTCTAAACTAGAATATGCATGGTGCCTCTGGTTTCTTAAAGCCAGTAGCATGACTTAGGATATAGTTTGAATACCAACTCCTAGAAGTTCTTGGGCTTTAAAAGTATGCAGTGTCTCTGTATATATTTCATTCCTATTTCCTTGTTGAGGAAACAGGACCCTTGTTTTAAATTAGCACACACAAAATTTGAAGAAGTAAATACTGACTCACTGCTTAAAATCTTCAAAGTGAACTTCAATTTTATCCCAGATATTATTACTGAAAACACAAACACAAACAAAAACATACATCCAGAAAATATAGAAAAGTTTCCTGGTACCTTACCGTATTGCTCGTGTGAGCTATTACCTGATACATAGATCTGAGTCGTGTTGGTCTTTCTAGCTTCTTTTCAAATAAGAATTGATGAAAATCATTCATCTTCCATTTTGTTTGTTTTGTCCATCTACCCAAGCCTCAAGTAAACAAATAAACAAATAAAATAGTACCTATCTGTCATAATAGGAAGCCAATCTAATATAAATCCTTCAAAAAAAAAATCAATGATATGATTCAACTTCTACATTTTCTAAGGAGATGAGCCTAAACCTCTGCACTTTGGAATTCATATTATTCCAGCCTGCTATAAATGGATTAAATTCCAGTACAACCCTTTTGGCATCAGTATAAGTATCCTCTTACCTCAAATTTCCTTCTGAGGGTGGGCAACATGGAAAACTCAGCTATTTCAGAGACGGATCCAATCCAGGAAATGACGTGGCAGGAAGTAGTGAAAGAAAAAAAGCTCATTTTCGAAATGAGCATTGATGAGAAGGATTTCTTCCGCAACCTCCTTTTGTTGGAGCCCTAAGTGATCCGGTTGTAAAGCTGCACCCTTTCAAGGCGGAGGCTGAGTAAAAGGCTAGGGCAGAGTTGAGAGAGCTCCCCACAGCCTTCATTTCAGCGCTTCCAGTTTGGCGTATATGTAGCAAGCCCTGAGCTGTAGTGCTCCGAATGCTGTTCAGTATAATTCCATGTGGCTTTATGTTTATCTTGGGCATCTTTTTATCTTTTTACAATTTTAATTAATCCATTATGAACTATAGTGAGAGAAATGCCAAGCAGCCGAATTCCCACCGTTCCTGGACGCGGCTGATGACCATTAAATTGTCTTCTAATTATGGTGGGACCCTCATCTGGCCTATATTATGCCTTCTTCAATTAAAAGCACCACAACAGCATGCACTTACTCTTTTAACAGCGCAGCTGTTTCTTTGGACCAGGCCCAATTATGTGTGTAGGAAAGAGTTGAGAGAATCTTAAATCCCCAGGTTATTTCTTCTCTCCCAACTGCAGTCTCAATATTTTCTACTTTTCCCCCACAGCCTGGACAACTGTGAGATTCTGACTTTCAGCCGATGCCAAGCATCCTACATGTAAAATTTTCTCTCAGGGATGCCCTCTGGAGCTCTTTGAAGAACAGACAGCTAAAATATTGGAGAAGGCTGCCTATATGCCACAGACACTGTTGTATAATGCTTTTTTACGTACTTTAAGAACATACAGAGACTGGCTATATGACACAGCACTTCTCCTCTACTCCCCATCCTCCCTCACCTTTTATCATAATCTCTGCAGTTTGCTTTAATCTTTATTTAGACTACCTTAAATTTTATTTTAACCAGACACTTTTTCTGAGTAACTATATTCAAGTGAAAGACTGCAAAACCATGGGATAGCCAAATGACATGTAAAAA
Source organism: Pteropus alecto (assembly GCF_000325575.1). Lineage (NCBI taxonomy): Eukaryota > Metazoa > Chordata > Mammalia > Chiroptera > Pteropodidae > Pteropus > Pteropus alecto. The sequence goes on from NW_006439192.1 coordinate 7,209,149, forward strand.
ACCACTCATTCAGGAGTGCTTGATGCTATACCCATGAAATAAGGAGATACTATTCATTTGTGATAGCTAGGATTGTGCCAAACCACAAATCTCACCTGATGTGAAGGAATTTTGCTGCAAAGCCTAAGAGACAGAGCCAATGCTGATTGAGATCAGAGTCTCTCAAGATTCTTTCACGACTTCATTTAACATTATTCAGAATGTAAAGTGAATTCTGTGTGGCAAAGACAAATTAGAGAAATTTTATCAACTTTTTCAAAATCAACCTGACTCTCCTTTTAGACTTTAATATCCTCCCCTAATCTCTCTTTGACACTCATATCAAACCACTGAGAACCACTTGCTTATTTTGTTTCCTTGTTTGCTGAAGACATTAAGTTTCTGCTTTTGATAAGTTATTCTCTTTCATAGGAGAAATCTTCTCCCTAATTTTCTGTTTACTTTGATCTCTTTCAGAATATACAAAGATCACCATATGCATATTTAGGAAAATATATGTGTTTGTAAATGTAGGTTCATGATGTGCAAGTGATTGACACAAACCTGAGAGGAAAATGCCCATAGTGAAAATAATCAATTTAGTTACATAACGAAGAAATGAGAGCAGTGAGAAAAGTAATCCACAGCAGAGAGATTTTAAGACAACTAAACTGCTAGGCAGGAAATAAGCAAGTATTAAAGATAGTGTGAAGCTTGCCAAAGAGGTAGATATAAACTGATAGGCAAAGAGATACCAAAGAGATTTGAGTGGAAGAGTGAAATGATCAGATGTACGTGGTATAAAAGTCTCATCGATGGTAGGGTGAAGGATAGAGTTCAGAGGGAACTCTAAAGATCGAGCAATCGTTGAGGAGTTTCCAGTCCAGGGGAGAGGTGATAAATGTCTGGCTTGGATGGCAGTTATGCAGATGCAAAAGAGAAGATAAATGAGAAACTAGAAATAGAATTAGTGAGACTTAGAAACAGAGTAGACGTGAAAGTAAGGGAGCTTCAGTAATTAAGGGTGCTTCTTAAGTTTGTGATAACAGGTTTCTATTTGAAAAGACAGGAAATCTCAAAGGAAGAATTGTTTGGATATTATAGAGTTGAGGTGTGATTGTGGTACATTTCAATAAGGAGAGTGGGGTTGCAGTACATAACAGCACTGACTTTATACAAAATCTACATAGGTAAGAGCCCCGAAGGAGAACATGATAAAAACAGCAAAGTGAAGAGGAATGAAGACTGAAACATTTTCTTAATAACAACTAGATGGCCTTTGTTTAATTTTGCTAAGTATGTGAGCATAAGATTGGCTGCAGTTGTTTGAGGAGAGAATGCGAGGTGAGGAAATGAAGACAGTTACAAGGGAAGGAAAGGGCTACTTAGAAATGTAACCAGTTATGAGCAGCTAGTTCCACCTTCTTTGGAGCAGTCTCCATACATAGATGTCCAGGCAATAGCCCTTCTGTTTTCTTGAGAGGAGAAGTAGAGAGAAATTAAGAATAAAAATCAGATATCTTTGGGTGCCAAATAAGATGATGGCTTAATGATGGAAAGTGCTAAACTTCAAATTATCTCACTTATCACTAATTTGCCGACATTAATGTAGTGTATACTTCAAAATTCTATTCATTCTGGTAAAGATCTGAATAGCTAGCTGAGTGGATTGATATTTTTGATGAGCCTATAAATAAAGTGATATTGAAGGGCTCTCTTCCTAAAGCTAAAATCTAAAGAAAAGTAGATCTAGCCATCTATCTAATTTTGGCAGCACTAAAAAAAATTAGAATGTAAAGAAAAGATGTCTCTAACATCAGTTACAGATCTAGAACTGTATCAGTGATTTTTAATGTGAATTCACATGGGTAGATATAGAAATGGATGTGAGAGTGTGTGTGTTTTTATGCATGTATTTCCTGGATCCGTCTGCTGAGAGGCCCAATGAGCAATGACATTTCAGTACTAATAATGGGCTTGATTTCTAAATGTCTTTCTTTAAGAAAGGGAACCAGGGACCCTTGGAAAAATCGCTGATGCCTGAGCTTAGGCAAGGCAAGTATAAGAAATCGTTGGAAAAACTGTGGTAACCAGAAATAAGAAAATTCTCAAAAATTATGGAGACATGCAAAATGACACAGAAGCCAACTTGAAGAAGCACCCAATGGTCAACACTGGAACAATTTCAGTAACATGGCAAATAATAATAGTAATAGATTATTATTTATACAATAAATTAAAATCCATGTGTTATATAAATATAAATAAGTATTTAAATAAATAAGCAAGTGGGAGATAACAAAGATCTTCACTGTAGAAGTTTCATTAATAAATATAAAATAAATTATGGAAATATAAAATATTATTTGACTAACACCAACATAAAAATTGTTTCAGAAAATGCTAAAACTAGTTGACAAAAGTAAAAGAAATGGAATATTTACACAGTCTTAAACTATCTTCCCAGAAGATATTCATTGATAACAAAGGGGGAAAAATGGCAATTTTACAGTAAAGAAACTTGAAGAAAACTACTTTAAACAAATGATTAAAATTAACATCATTATTAATTTGTTAAATCAACATCATGCGCTTCTCGATACAATTCACTAAAAAGGATACAATGTCATACCTTCTGTGGAATTCTGTAAAGATGCAGACCTGATTTTCATTAAAAGACATTATTAGATAAACATGAATTAAAATACATCCTATAAAATTACTGGTCAGATGTTTTGAAATTGTTAAAGTCATGAAAGGAAGAGAAAGCCTAGGGAATATTCACAGATTGAAAGGAGTAAGGAAGCAGGACAACTAACTGCAGTGTGAGATACTAGAATGTATCTTGGGACAGAAAATGTACATTAGTGGGACAAGTGGAAAAATTCAAATGAAGTCTCCAGATCGGTTAATAATATTTTATCAGTGTTAATTTTCTGGTTTTTATAATTTACTATGGTTATATTAACAAGGAAAATAGGCAAAGAATATATAAGAAATGTTGCAGACTACAATAAGTTCCAGTTCTGCAACATTTTTGTAAGACTAATATTATTTCCAAAATAAAAAAATTAAACAATAAAGGAAAAAATGTTTTATTTAAAGATATTCTTTTTGTCATCGTATAATTTAGTCTTTATTTCTAACTTCATTTTATATTTTTCTTCTCTTTCTTTCCTGAGTTTAAAGAATTCTAATTTATTTTCTTTTTGTTTTTTATTTCTGTCTTTAATTCTTTAATTTCAATTTTTTTGATTCAAGTTTGTATATATGTGTGTGTGTATATATATATATGTATATGTATATATAGCATTTGAAATGCTTCTTTAAGGATCTGTAATTCAATCTGAAGTATTATATTACAGTTCTCTTTTGCTTCTTGATTATTTGAAGGGAAGATTTTATCAGCTGTTTGGTTGACATTTTGTTTTGTTTTCTTTGTTTAATAGCTTCTGTGAACAGGATTAGTGTTTTGGAGTGTTCCTGTCTGTTGTGTAGCGAAATAAAGTTTGATTCATGGATGGCTCCTTTGAGAGGTGAGAGAGGTGTTATATTCAACTATTTTGATTTTATTTGGTCTTATAGGGTCTTAAAATTTCCCCTCTTGCTTTATCTCCTATTTAATTTATTTATTTTTCTCATTTATCTCATTCTCCAAAGGGAGACTCAATTTTCTTTTATTCCTCTTCCCCAGTAACATTGCTTTTCCAATACTGCCATTTCTCAGTTCTGTGAACTTGTATTTTGCTTCCTTACAGTCACTGTCTTGACCAACCAGTGCCCTTTTACAGGTATCCTCTTTTCTCTTTCATTATGTTTTTTCTCTATACCCACTACTCTCAACAAAAGCTTGCAATAGGAGCTCTGCTGAAATTTTTTTTTGTGTTTATTTATATTTTAATATATGGTAATTTTAAGTTAAATTTTACATCTTTTACATTTGCCTAAGGTGTGGATTTATGTGTTATTTGTTGTTCTTGTTAATTTATTTAGTTTATTGGAGAAGGAGTGGAGAAATTTGGAATTAGGTGACCACCATTACCTTACTATGAGATCTTTTGTTTTAAACCTTATTCATTCCTAATATGATATTTAAGCTACAAGCTTTAAATTACCCTTTAAACATTGCTTTAGCTGCATTTAATACAGTTTTATATCATATTTTCAATATCATTTGGCTTCAGATATTTCCTAATTTCCCTCATTATAGTTGTCATTAATCCACAGGCTATTATAAAATTATCCTTTTCTGTCAAAATGTGTGGGGCATTTTCTACTTATCTTAGTGATCTTGATATCTAAATTAATGTCACTTTATTCTGTAAACATACTCTGTAAGATTTTGATACTTTTGAAATTTATTTTGTGAGTCAGCATATGTTATATTTCTTGGTTTCATTTGAAATTTTTTTAAAAATGTGACTTCTTTAGTTGTAGAATGTGGTCTTTTATAAATGTCAGAGTGGATTATTGCTATTGATCTGTCTTTAAATTTACTCTTTCCAATCTGCTGTTAAGAGCACATAGGAATTTTTCATTTTACTTGTTTTAATTTTGGACACAGAATTTCCACTTGTTTATACTTCCTTTTTCTCTACTAACATTTTTTATCTATGGTTACCATTATGACCATGTTTTTCTTTATGTCATTGAAAACATTTATAATAGCTGTTTTTATGGTCCTTGGTTGTTAATTTCAACATCTGGCTAATTTTGTATTTTGTTCCTATTAACTGCTTTGAGGGGTTGCTATTTTCCTGTTTCTTTGCATGTGTATTAAGTTTGAATTATATGTAAACATTGTGAATGATACATTCTAAGGAATGGTGATTCTGCTTACTTCTATCAAAGGGTTATAAGTCTGTTTATTTGTTTTTAATAGGCAGTTAAATTACTAGCAGTTCTTTCTCACTTAGTTTAATTCTTTATTAGGGTGAGTCTACTTAATTTTTATCCTTAGTCCTCAGTCATGGCTCTTACTCTAGGATAGTTTTCTTATTCCTAAGCATGGCCATTCTGGTGTCTCTACTAAATACTTGAAAGATTTAACAGTGCCTATTCATTCTCACTGACCAAATGCCATTTCTAAACCTAGTACTATTACTTCTCAGGCATACAAAAGCTGATTTTCAACAGGCCCTTGCTGCTTATTACCAGCCAGTAATTGGCCTGGCATCTGTGGTAAATTTTCATGCCACCTCCTTGGCCATCCCTCTCTAACTGGTGTAACATCCTTCTTTCAATACCCTGCCCTAAAAGTTCTAGCTACTTCACTTGAAGCTCTGAGCTTCAAACTCTGCCTTCTCAGCATAGTGAGAAGTTAACCCTTGGTTTCATCATTCCATAACAGGAAGCATACCCCAAGGAATAACGCCTAGATAAATATGGGACTCAGAATCTATGTGTCCCTTATCTAAAGGATCACAATTCTGCACTACCTGTCATTGAATAAAAACAGTTGCTTCAAATACTTTGTCAGGTTTTCTATTTGTTTATGATGGAAGGCATTTCTGCAGTCTATGACTAGGTGTTCTTAAAAGACATTTTGGTGAGTAATATGTTTCCTACATGATTACATATATATCAAGTGAAAGACAGTCAATTTTTTAAAATATATACACACACATACACAAAAATATTTTATAAAATTGAAATCTGGAGTAATAATAAATCTTTGGGAAATATTTTAAATTATTTTAATGTCTGTATTTTACCTTCCAGACTATTCTTCTTTAAGATAGAATTTTTTCTTTAATCTTGTCCTCCTTGGAACTTAATGAGCGTGACTGTCTATAAAAGACAGCACTGCAACTGTTCCTGAAGAAGTGTGTGTTGGGGGATGAGACTTATAAATGATGGGAGATTCCTGGAAAAAGAGGGGCCATTATCAACTCCCTAAATTCTATCCAGTATGATGCATGCGATTGGAATATTTCTAGGAATTTCTACTGCGGGGAGCTCCCTAGGGAGGTATCCCACAGCAAGGAACCGAAGAGGAAAAAACAGATAGTCTTAAAATCAATCAGTTCTCTACCAAGAACCAAAGACACATGGAAATGATTTGACAAGCCTCCTTTTAAAGAGACTGCACATGCATCAGCTTTGTCTACTGTGTATTGAATAAAGCAGTGGCTGGTACTCTGAAATCTATCCAACACCTTGTGTTGGCAACTACTTGCCAAGTAAATTCAAGAGATAGCAGCTGCCTGGAGCAACAGTGTGGCTGCCACCTCCCTGGACCAAAAAGCAAGAATTGGAAACCATCATGATTCTGTTTCAGTGAGCAGAAGGATCCGAATAGGAAGAGAGCTGTCCAGAGTCAGAAAATATTTGCCAGCTGAGAAACTGGATCATTGCTCTTAGAGCTTCTTTTCTAGCCCATCAAAATCTTTGGGGGTTGCCTCCCTAGGATTTGCAGATTGCCAAACAAAAGTTGAATTAGGCACAGAATGAGGGAAAACTCAGATGGTTTATTTTGCTTCCAGGCAAACATATGCCTATTTAAAATTTAGTTTCGTTTGTGAATTTATTTTAAAGAATGTTATATATTCAGTTGCTTTTCAAAGGAGAATGAAATTCTTGCTCCACACCAGAATTTTGCCATATTTTAGATAAAGAGAGCATTGCATTTGCAGACTAACAGCCCTTCATTATGAAGGTCATTAGGATAAACAGTATAACATGCAGCCCTTTTCTGCATAAACAATGAGACACTCGGTTTTGTGTTGCAAATTTACACTCAGGCTACCTAGGTAATAGCTCAATCTCCGAGGGTCAGGTCCCAAAGGGGGCCCATGTCCTTTCACCCAGAATGATTCTCGGCTCCAGGGAGAATTTTGAGACTGGGTTTGCTATTCAGTGAATTACTTTCCTTCTCTTTGGTACCTGAGGTGAGCTCTATGAGGTTCATAAATTTTACCTCTGCTGATGGGCTACTTAATTCTCCAGTCACCGTGTGAGAAGTTAAAGATTTATGGGAAAGAAACTCTACTAGATGTTTTTCTGCAGATTGGTCAGGGCCTTCTTTTAAATCATTACAGGTTGAGAGAATTGGGAGATGAGTATGAACAAAACCCTAACATTCTTTCTTCAAAATTTAATACATAAGGAAGTATTTCCTGCTTTTTAGAATTCTAAATCATCGTAGTAGGTTAGGGATCACATGTCATTCTGTGAAGCATTTGTGGGACTGGGGTTATCTATGCAATTTCTAGAGCTTCCTTCAATCTTTAGGATTTAGTGATATGATTCAGGAATCCCTTGGATTGGATGCTTTGCTTAACATTCACCTTAGTCCAGATAAGTTAAGGAAAGGGAAAAAAAGAAGGGAGAAAGGGAAGGAAGGAAGGAAGGATGGGAGAGAAGGAGAAAAGTAGGGAGGGAGAAAGGGAGGGAGAGAGGAAATAAAGAAAGTGGGAAACTAGCTGACTAAGAGTTTGAAGAGATTCTGCAACCAGCTGCATAGGTGAAATTTGATTTTGTCCTTTTGCAAGTGCTGCACAAGTTGAGCCCACCTGTCTTTGAATAAACACACAGAAAGATAAACCACAACTGCTCCAGGAAAGACTCTGGCCCAAGGGTCCTCCTTGGACACAGACTCTAAAATGAGAAGGTCTCAACAGCTCCCCAGCTTCTGGCTTGTGAGAAAGATGTCCCTTGCTGCCTTGTAACTGAAATGTATTGACTGTTTTTGTCAAGTTGGCAGGATTGCTGTAGCTTTGTGGTAACTTGCTCTTTGAGTTTCTGTGAGAACAGCAGAGAGCTAGGTGCAACAATGAAACTGCTATGTTTGATTAATGCACAAGATACTGCACCATGCTTCTGCCAAAGCCTCATTTCAAGACTCATCATTGTACTTTTGTAGGGAGCAAATATTCAGTACAGCTATCCCCTTTGTAACTTGTCATACAAAAGAATCAACGAATTTCATGACTGTCAGGAAGGCTGTAAGCGAAGATAATTGCTCTCCTTTGCACCTGCCTAAGCCCCTCTCATCATTGTAAAGCAGAAAGGTCTAAATATTTTGATTTACTCATGTGGCTGTATGTCTTTTTAAAATGATTCCCTTTCATACTCACCTGAAAGCTTGAAATTTTCAGCAATGGCTAAGGAGTACTAAAAACAGAAGCACAAGACCTTCATGCCACTAAAGTCCTATCATCAATGACAGGTAACTGAAACTATGAAAGGTCTCTCATAGAGAGGTTTAGTTTAATACCATGACAGTGAGTCAAGCATCTGTATTCTATTTGTTTTCCTGAATGAAGGAGAAAAGTTAGGCAGGCTGCTGAGATACACCGAGTCAGAGAGAAAATGATAGCACCACTCACAGTCATAAATCTGGAGGAGGAGCAGAATAGGTCAAAGTAACCCATCTAGTTTGGACATAATATTTAAGGATAAAATAAAGTACGTGGAAATTGAATTTACCTAGGTTTGGGGATTGCTGAGAGAGCGTGCCCAAAAAAGACAAAGGGATAATGTATTAGAGATAGCTGAATATAAAATAGAAATGAACTGAATGTAGGTGTTAAAAATTACTGGTTCTGATTCCTTGTCCATAAACCGTTTTTGAGGACCATGGGGTTCCTATCTCTGTCCTTTCAGAGTGGAATTTAGAGGCCCTTCCAGGGTTGTTGCCAGATACCAAGTTCCAACTCTGATGTCCAACATATGTTTTCAAGGGACTCAAAAAGTCTAGAGTTCCCTTCCCTGTCCATACATTCTTAATAGGAGATTAAAGTGCTTTTTAGAAGCTGCCCAGATATTCAGTCCTTGTACTTATGTTGCTGACTTACATTCTGAAAATACACAGACTCCCAAGAAACAGAGGTTTTTCCTCTTAGCCTCTGTTTTTCAAATTGAGATTTGTAGAGTCCTCAGTCTAAACAGGATCACTGAACAATAAATATCAATAATCTCAATTATGTCTAGTGTACCATGAAAATGGACACCCTGCCAAAAATAAATAAATAAATGAACAAATAAACAAATAAGTAAATAAACAAATAAATAATCACTCAAACTTCTATGTCTAAGAGAGAAAAATTAATTAAGCAATGAGAATGTATTAAATGTGTCAAGGAGAATGTGAGGACATCTCTATTCCAACATCCTGGTCCAAGGTGCCTGCTGGCCTCTGGGCATGCAGTGTGTTAAGTACAAGTCTACTCTTGACTGTGAGGTAGTGCCTGGCAGTTGATTAACTCCATGGGGTGTTCATGAGCACTGGTTTCTCTGGCCTCTGTAGGATGTTGAATTTCCTATTCACTACTTTACTGTGCTTTGTTCTTTGATTGGCCAGTAAATATGATAATATGGGTCATTTGAATTATTTTGGCTTTTATTCTGATGAAAATAAGAAATATTGGAGAATCTTAGGCTGTGATGTGAAATAACCTAGATTATATCTTAAATTTTTTTTAGCTACTGTCTTTTTTACAGTAAGTTTTAGGTAGATGAACTAAGAAGATAGAAATCACTTCGAAGACTATCGTTATAATTCAGGTGAGAATGGTAGAAACAGGAAGGTGATGATGTATGTGTTGATAAGAGGTCAGTTTCTGGATACATAGTAGAGGGAGTGATTGCAGGATTTGCTGACAGATTATATGTGGATGTCAAGAAAAAATGAAGGCAAGAGTGACTAAGTTTTATGGCTTACATACCTATAATAAGTGAGATGCTATTTGACAAAATGAGAAAGAATATAGGAAATTTAAGTTTAAGGGGAAAGCTAAAGTATGGCTTTAGGCACATTAAGTTTGAGATATTTATTAGGCATTGAAATTGAGGTATCTATAAGTAATAGAACATGCAAGTCTGCAATTCAGAGGAGAGATCTATGAGAGAAAAATTTAGGAGTCATCGGAGTATAGATTAGATAGGATCACAAAGGTAGAAAGAAAGGAAAAGGGAAAAGCAACTCAAGATCTGAAACCTGGGAGCACATTTAATTTTAGAATTTAGAGAAATTAAGGGAATCAGCAAAAGAGACTGAGTAATTATTTAGTATTAGGAGAAAACTGGGAGAGAGTTGTGTATTGGAAGCCAAGTGCAGAAAGGTTTCCCGGGGAAGGGAGCAATGCAGTTTGTCAAGTACTGCCAATAGTCAGGTTGATAAGGGCAGATCAAGAAGGGCACTGGGGATGAAAGTCTGGTGTATGTTCCAGAGGAGAATAGAAAAGGAAGAATTGCAGACAGTGAGTTTAGATAACTCTTGTGAGCTGTTTCACTGTAAAGACAGAAGAGAAAAGGGGCAGTAGCTGAAGGGGGCCATGTCAAGATAGTATTTTTGTTTTTAATATGAGGGAAAGACAATATGCTTGTACATCAATAAAAAAGATGCAGAAGACAGGGAGTAAAAGACGATGCAAGAGAAAGAGGGCAGAATTACAGGCATGGAGCCAATGTCCTTTATTTAAAGAAATGGTATGACATTTAGTGCACACTTGTTCTAAATGTGAATGGCTAACAAATGAGTCATCGAGAGATACCGCAATGAGATTAGGAAACAGTAGCAGGTGAGTATCTTTGTCTTCAATGTGTATAGGCCGTTCACAGATGAATAATAGTTAGATATTGTAATATATTTTATCCCCTCAAAAAGTTATCATCATACTAAAATATGCATTGCTGTATGTGATCACAAAGGTTTATATGGCTATTTGCTTTCTTCTATGCCAGTAGGGGAACATTTTTATGATACTTGACCTTCTTTTAAAGGGTCTTCTGATTAGGTCTGGTCCAACCAGAATAATCTCTTTTTGATTAACTCAGGCCACCTGATTAGCTGCTAATCATAGGAGTAATATTTTATCATTTTCACAAGTTTCACACCCACTCAAAGGGAGGGGATTACAGAGGGTGTGTACATAAGGGAGTGGGAATTGGAGACAAGGGTGGCATCTTAGAATCCTATCTACCACAGAGAATAAATTTCTCAGTGGAAACATGCATGAAAACACCTCGCCATTTTTGATTTTTTGGCTTTATCTTGTTGGGAAGAGGAATGAAGATAGAGGTTTAGGAAGAGTACTACATGAGGAACAAGTCCCAGTTGTAGGGAGAGACTATGTTGTCTAACGTTGGCATGCAGTCATGTGAAAGGAGAAGCTGCCATGCTTTTGTATATATTGTTCTATGCTCAGCCTTTCATTGACCTCAGCTTCATTATGTATATAATTAAATACTGAGATGCAGGCAAACCAATATTTTCTTTTAATATTTGTTGGTTTGGTTTGTGCTTTTACATGGCTATAGAATTAAAGATTTAATAAGGTTACGTCGATACAAGTAATGTGTAAGATCTCTAAAAGATGCGTCAGAAGGACTGGCGGGTAGAGTGGTATAAGGGCGGAAAGCAGGACAGCCAGTGATTCCCAGAGGCTGAAAAGGGGACAAGGAAGCTAGCCAAGAGGCTAGGAAGTCTATCCTGATGGTCATCAGAGAACATCTCAAGCCATAATGATGACAGGATGGAGGAAGCCAAGTTATTTTTCACTGTGGGCTCATAGAACCCACAGAACTCAGAGAGTTCACCATTTTCATATTTGCACTAATTACCTGGCTGCCTAACAACCACTACCACAAAACAAAACTACAGTGAGCATCTTAAGACTGAATATACCTAAGTCAAGGTAGGCAAAGTACTTTTTCTACCCAAACTCTAAAACGGCAAGACCTGGAAAACATAGAATTACTTAGGAAACAAAAAAAATATTTAGGTCCTGGTGGCCTTGTTTGTAAGAGCTAACTGTTAAAATTTCAGGAATTTTTGCAACCTGGTAGTTAAACATGGTCATTATTAAAATGTAAATTATAAAAGCTTACATTTAAGAAACTTACATTAAAGAGAAAGATAATGAATATTTGAAATTCATTACTCCTTAATTTCTACATTTACTATTACCTATGATGTTCAGTTAATTTATATCTATTGTATCTGTAGAGTGGAAATACTACATAACGGTGATTCACCGTGCATCTCTCCCAACTCTGTGTTAAGTAAAGTCACATCAGTGGCTTGAATTTGTCCATGGAGTATTTACACCATCAAAATTAGGAAACCCAACAGATCAGGGATTGATTTCTTGCTGAAGTTGAAAATTTTTGATTTAACTAACATAATTTACACAACGGTGAGAAATAGTTTTAGAGAATATCACACATTAGAGTGAATGACAATAAATTTGTTAGGAAAGGGCAAGTAAATTAAGAGGAAACACCTATTTGTCAAATAATGTTTGAATTGCAGCTGTAGGTGGCTTCAAATACAAAAATCTGGCAGAGACCAACAAAAGCATTCTGTGGGAATCAACTGACTACAGGAATTTTCAATAATGACTAATGTATATTTGAATTATTATTTTTAAATTGTTAAACATCCTTTATATCATCCTTAAACATCTATTATATACGATTTGGTTATATATAATCGAATTTGTACTATATATCATGTAAATATAGATATAAATATGTATATGATATATTATATATGTATACATATATACAGATATATATCAGAGTATTAAATATTCACCAGGACACCACTGGCTGTAGGCCAAAGACATTACTGCATAAAAAAACTTGGGATCAGGTCCTGTCTCAGCCACTGGAAAATCACTTAACTTCTTGACTTCATATTACCCTTCTGTAAAGTGAAGATACCAGTCTGATATTCCTGCCTCATAGGATTACGATGAGGAACAAGTAAAGTGATGGATGTAAATGTTCTTTGAAAAATGTTAGTGGACAGGAAAGCCAAAGTCCTTGCCTTCATGCAGCTTACATCTCCGTGCATTCGATGAAGATCTCTGGAGTGTGTGAGCGGGAGGCCATCCAGAGATCACCTGGCCTAAGACATTCACTTTACAAATAAGCCCACTGAATTAAAGTGCTGAGTTTAATGTGAGTGAGTGTGGGCAGGGGGTATGTATGTATATATCCAACAGGGCATTTTTCCCTTGTTAGCTTCAGTAACTTCCAGGGTCACCTCAATAATATAAAATCATTAGGGGAAAATAGAATATTCCAGCGTATTGTTCAACATATGAACCAGAAATAGCAATCCAGCACATTACAGGCTGCGTGATATATTTACCTACGAGCATTTAAGAAATAGCTCCTCTAAAGCTGCTTCTTGGAAGTTATTGAATAGGGTTGCTCTTTCACAATCCTTGACACTAGGAAGATTTAATATTTAAATTATAAGAAACAAAGTGCACTTAAGAGTTATTTGATTCAAGATAAATATCTCTTCCCAACTCCAGTCTGAATATTAAAATATCTTTCAATGTTAGGATTCAAACTCATAGTAAGTCAGTTTGTCTGATTCAAAAGATTTTTCTTTGCTTTTGCCTTGTAAACATCTTTTATGCTTTACAATTTTGCACGTAGACATTAATTCGTAGGTGCATTCCTAATATGGAGAAAGCCGACATCGACCAGCTGATATGGCTCTGGACCTGATATATCCTGGATTTTGCTGTAATTTTTTTAAAACATTTAGACTATGAGGCTACTCGATCTCAATGAAACATAGACACATGGATCCATACTTCAAAGAGACTGCATTATCTCTGGGTAAGCTCTGATCGATTAGTGAATTAAATGTGTATGAATGAGAATGAGATAACTGATAATGTAAAAGAACTTCCTACTGCTTTTGCACGGTCCATTTCAATAGCTCCACACACACACACACACACAAAAACCTGGGATGAATTCCTGAGTTGCTACTGGGGGCTTCCTTCTGCCCAAAGTCATCACCTCCTCAGATTCTTATTCTAGAAGGTGAAAGTCTGTCTACAGCCTAAATTATTTTAGATGTTATTAAAAGGTGATTTTCATAAGATACCCCTTGCTTTAAAGAAGAATTGCCCCCATAATTTCCCCAAAATGAAAACCACATCTAGTGTTATTTCCCACTTACTTAATTTCTTTTGCTTATTTGGAGCTAAGAGTCTAAGTTATTGCATTAAGATGCTGGTAGCTGATTGCACTTCAGGCTTTCTTCTCCTCTAATGACTTCAGGTAATATAGAGGTAGAAGAGAATATGATTAATGACAGAGAATCATTTCAACACTTCAGAGTTTATTAATCAAGAGTTTGATACACTGGGGCTCTAACTGGAATGCCAAATTGCAGGTGCTCGTGTGCCATTTCTAAATGAATCTTAACACATGTAAATCTGCTGTATGTGAAGATGTAATTATAAAATGATGATAGAATGACTCAGGGCCAATTCGAGGTCTGCTCATTGGCTGTTAAGAGTGTATTCTTGATTCACTTGGACTCCACTCATCACTGGAGCACTGGGAAAGAGCTACTTCGTGTTTAAACTCCTGTAAACCTTCTTGTTTTGTTTTTGTTTTTCCCTTTTAACCTAAGTCACTAGGGAATGCTGGCACTCAAACCAAACTCAATGCAAAACAAGCAGTGAGGGTAATTGAAAATAAGCCAAATGGATGTGAATATGATTAAATATTTTGCCTTTTTGCTGATATTCCTGGTCTGGCCCTGCTCTTCTCAGTAAGAAAAGGTTGTAAATCAGTGGCAGTCCCATCATTCAAGCCCCAAAGATGCCCATGTAAAAAGGTCTTTCCAAGGGGATTTCCCCCATCTGTCTCCCAACCAAGCTATTTTTAGATTATTTGATTTTGTGGTGATCAGGGTAGATAAGCTCAAATCTCTTGTTATTTCATGGCACAGAAAAACAATTTTGAATTTCCGTTGATTTTCCCAGTTGTAGGAATAAAAATATCACAAAGCCCAAGTTTTCCTGAGTCTTGCCTGATCTAACTAACCCTGGAGTCGCTGCTGGCTTTCACTTTAGGAGAAATCAAGTTAAAGAATGCAAATCTCAGAGAAAAAATCAAGTTTCACTCTAAGACTATCCTACACTAATACATTTGCTGGATTTCTGTAATCATCAGAATTTTCTTTCATTTTTTTTTGTTGGGAGGATGGGGCAGTTAACAAATTTCTACCCAAATATTTTTGTCCGAAAAGAAGCAAAATTAAAGTTTTGACCTAAGCCTAGACCCGAAGTTCATAATAAAATGCCCCATTACTTTACATCCTTTGTAGAAATACATTATTAATGACAACAGACTTTGATGTCTCGATCATGAATAATTTTAAAACTGAAAGTTCGATGTCATTCCAGCGCTTTACCTGCAGACATATTTAGCTTTTGTGCCGAGAACTGGTTATTCAGAAAATGCTTTCCCCCACAGTGGACCACTCTGCATCTGGCTTTCCATCGCATACAGTGATAGAAATCCTACAGAGCCCTGGAATATGACGTGGCTGATTCTCGGGGTTTCAATTCCATATGTGGGTTGAGAGTGTCCAAATAGGTGACAACTTAATAAGGCAGAGGAAAAACCATTGATATCAACTGTTTATTTACAACTTGAAAAGAGCTACCCTAGCTCTCAGCATCCCTTCCCTGTACCATTTCCATCCCCTGAGTAACCCCAGGAAACCATGTTCTTCTCAAGCTGTTACAAAAGGGTCTTTCCTAGGCAGGTGTCTGCAAAGAGATCTTCTATCTGTACAATTTCTCAAGAAAAAGCCCAGGCCAACTCCCAAGTATTTGCCTTCCAATTTCTACTGAACTGTCAGACACAGTCAAAATAAAATTAAACTTTTTCCCCAGAGTTTTCTGAATCATTCTTGTAAAGAGATCCCTGATGACTCTAAGTCCTTAGAATAATGGTATTCAAATTTTTTATTATAAATTCCTAATCGCAAGAAATGTTTAAGCATTCAGTGTATGCATATGTGCACATATGTGTATATATATAATATGTACATAGGTTTATATATGCATTTTCTTTTTTCTAAGTGATATAAATGTACTATAGAATAGATATATTAAAAATAAACTCTAAAGTAGGAATTTAATGGAAGTACATTGAAGAAGGAAGTTGTAGTGTTCTCCTTGTTTCCCTTCATCACAGGGGACCATCAGGTCTGGCGCTGGGTGACTGTGCTGCCCGTGGACACCATGGCGAGACTCCCTCAACACGGCTTACCATCTTAAGCAGAGTGAGCAGCTGAAACAGGAGCAGGCCAAGGCTACTGTAAGAAAGGCGTCCCTTTTTGTTAATGTCAGGGTTTGTTCATTTAAAAATATGACTATCATTTTCTGTATATACTTCATTTCCTGAGTGTACTTTTCTTCCTAGATGATGTTTTCCTTATCTTTATTCCCCTCTGCCTGACATCTAGTGAAGATACTGAGATTCCCTTACCTTGGAAAACCAAGTTTTTCTTAGTCTCTGTATTTTTGTATCACGAGGCTTGGGGGCTGTGTTTCCTTTTCGGTGGACTTTACAATATAAACGCCCCTTTAATTCATATTGCACTCCTGTAGGAGGTGATAAAAAGGAAGGTGTGCAACAGCTGCC
>NW_006439192.1:7225861-7236511 GCF_000325575.1 Pteropus alecto
CTGACAAAAGTGCCGTGAATAGTTTTTTTGTAGTTCCTTAGAGACTCTGGAGGTGGTGTTACTGGAATCAGTGATTTTACAGCTGAATTATCCAGTTTGAGAATTATTCAGTCTCATGACTCCTTTTCTCTACTGTCGAATCTTTAATGTCACATTGAATCCCTTCACCGCCGTGTGGTCTGGGGCTGGGAAATACAATCCTAATCAGCCAATGTGACTGCTGCACTTGTCCTGTCTTAGGACGCTCCCAATATGTGCAAAGCTCTGTGCTAAATTATATGCTTAGTTTCGCTAATAAAAAGATTAAGTAGAAATAACCACAAACATGTATGATGCACACTTAGGCTGCATTAATAAGTGTGCTTATGAAAAAACAACTCCTCCCATACATCAGAACTAGGAAAACCACTTTAAAAGAAATTTAACTTTGTTGATGATTTCAGTGGATGGAGAGATTTACTTCAAACAATGTAAATATCTTAAAATATTTTTTGATCTATAAGCAGATCCCTTGGTCACTTCCAGACCTGCAGCCTCCGGTTCTCCTGCCCAGGTCTCTTTTCCTTCTCTCCTTTGTCTTCTCCCTGTCAGCAACAAAACCACATGCCCCTCATTTCTTTCTTAAGAGCAATTTTGTTTTTTTATTTTTACCATTTGACTCCAGACTTAAGTAGCCGATGTCTCTGTTAAAGCTTTGCAATTTTGATTTGGAAGACCCCACCAAGCTGTTGCCTGAGGGATCTCAGAGCTCTGCTGGTTTATTTTCATATCTCCCCCACTCCCCCATTTCTCACATGCCCACATCAGAGAAGATTCTGAGAGTTCTCTGCCAAGGGCAGTTCAAAGGCCACAAGGTGTAGCTTTTGGTCAATCTTCTTTTTTAAGGATCAACAAGTGGTAATGTTCTCTTTTTCTTCACCTCACTTTACCTTATCCACGACCCAAGTGCTGAGTTTCCTGTAGTATATATGCTCATATGATCTGAATCCTTTCGGTGAGAATCCATTTATTCTGTTCTGCCTTTTTCACATATTCCTCTGGCCACTTTCCCAATTCGAGGTGAGACAAGAGGATATGTGAATGATTCAAGTTAAACCTCTGGTGTTTTGCTGAAAGATGTTTCGGGATGATAACACCACACACTTTTAAGTGTGCTAAACTTTAGACTTTTCCAAATAGGTTCATATCGATTAATCATGTATACAATAATTCCATGAGATAGACATTTTTTTTTTCAGTCTGCTGGTAAACAATCAGATGATTGAGAAATTTAAGCTACCTAACATATCATGGAATTAACAAGTAATTATGCCAGAGCCTGAACCTACATTTCTTCAGTTTATCTATTAATATTATACTATGCTGCAAAACTAAACACGATCTTTAACTCATTTTTCTTCCTTAAGCTAACTCACTTCAGTTTTAACCGCCACCCCCAACTTTGGAAAGAAAGAAGAAGGAATTTTCAAGTCAGGTATAAGCTGAACCTTGGAATTAACACCTCAAAGCTGCATGAACCATAAAGCCCACTCCTTTGGAGTGCTTTGAACCAACACTGGCATGGAAAAGGCTTAGACCAGTGAGGGCTCACCCTTAGCTGGGGTCTATTCCTTAAGCTATAGATCTGTTTCAAACTTGGAAACTTAGTATAATAGAACTTGTGTTCTGCAGAACTTGAGTGTTCATGTGAAGAAACAATTGTCCGATTGGGGTACAAGCAGACTGCAGCCTGTCCCTACAGAAGCATGAAGTTATGGTATCTTCTGATGGCAGCCCTCCAGTCTTACACCAACCCTATAGAGGAGTTTTGATTACATAGGGCTGCCCTGCCAGTCACCAAATCTTGGTAGCAACCACACAGGCATCTTTTTAGAGGTGTGTAAATTTTCAGGAGGAAGTCAGAGCAGTTGGTTAGTGTACAGAAAGAACTGAGAGAAATGGAAAGGATAATATTTGTCAGAACTCAGAAATTCTTTAAATTCTTCTTCTTTTTAAGCCAGAGTGAGGAATTTGAACAGACTGAAGCACGAATCAATGCTGCATTGTTAATTCACACCCAGACTCTAAATTGAGATGTGTGTGGTGGGGAAGTAGGTGAGTCTGGTTTCATTTCTGCTCTTTTTTGATGTAGTCATCTGACAAGGAAGATCACTACTGACCTCATCCTCACTCCCATTTTCAGGTGCTCAGAAGATCAGATCAATGGTTATAAAAACATGAGTGAGCTCATGCTGGGAAACAACCTTCTTAAAAGAATAGACATTAGCTTTTGGCTGAAATTTCTTCATGTTCTCCAGAATTTGCGAAATTACTTTAAAAAATTGATTTTCATTATTCTAAAATCCTGGAGCCTTTTATATGCTAGTTACTCTGAGTGACTCATTCTCTATTTGGTCTCTGAGTTACCCAGATACCAGTGGGCTTCAACCCAATCTCAAAAATTAAAGTGGATGGGGTATAGGGCTATGTGTTCTGACAACTCATTGATGTTTTAAAGAAATATCTTTTAGGACAAGGAAAAGATAATGCAATAATTTTCAAGTGAATAGTTAATCTCTCCTAAAAATTGACATGGTTCAAAAAGGAAGTAGATTCAAGATGCCTTGTCTCAATGGTTTTCAAACTCTTTCTTATGGTCCTTGGTTTTCTTGAAAATGTCTTTGGGACTTCCTCAGATGTGGCGAAAGATATTAAGAAGTCAGGAATTCTAAGCCCATTTCAAAATAAGTAAGTTCTATTTTTACCTATCAATGGATATGGGTCTTTTGAAAGATTTCTGTTGACAAAAAGAGTTTCAGAGCTTAACCAAGTTTGAAAACATCAGTGTAGCTGAACTCCTCCATGATAAATAACTTCACAAAGAGATAAAGGGAAGTTAATTCATTTTTTTGTCATCACTTTCTGATACAAAACCTTTAACAGTTCTGTATTGCCTAATTAATTAGATTCAGGTCTCTATGTAAAGCATTCAAACCTCTTCATTATCTTTTAAATTTTATCTGCCATGTTCTCCTACCCTTATGTTCCAACTAAACTTGACTTCTTGCTACATATTTCTCACCGACCCGCCTTCTCTTCCTGTCTTTACTCATGCTGTTTCCTCAGATTGTAATGAACTCCGATGCAGCTGCCTCCACTTGTAAACATTCTACTTGTCTGTTACTCTCTTTATTTCCAGTTGGCATGTTACTTCTGCATCATACATGCCTATAGCTTCCTGCAAGCTACATTCTGTCTTCCCACTAAACCTTCTCAGTACTCTTTACGTTTTCAATGGTATCTCATATTCTGTTTTACTACTCTTTTTTCATCTTACTTTTTGTTTTCTTGTATTTATTTTTTTTACTTCATTTCAAAATTAATCTCTGATTCATTAGATGTCTTTCAGAGCCTTGTACACAATAGGTGCTCAATTTAGGTTGAAATTAAGACATAATATTGGCTTGAGTGGATCATTTGTGGGATTGAATTTTGATTTTTTTTTTTGTCATTGAAAGAACTTAATATTTCTAGATTATGTGGCCACTTTTTAGTTTTCTTAATAGGATAAATGTTCTCTTTCTACTTTCACTGGAATTGCAATTTCGCTCATATAGGAACTAGAAATAATCATTATCTATAAATATGTCCTTGTCGCCTGCTATTTTCAGCTACCCTCACTCTTCTGGACACACTGGCTTCATTGCTATTCCTTGAACAGAAACTACATTTATTTTTGCCTCAGGGCCTTTGCAATTTTCCTCTCTGTGTGGTTTGTTTTTCACCCTCAGTTTAGCCAAATCACTGCTCTTTTTCTAAGACTTTATCTTAAAGAACACCTTGTTGTTATCCATCCCCATTATTCTGATTTATTTTACTGAACCTTATATGCTATCTTACATTTAAATTGATTTATTGGTCGACTTAGCTGGAACTTAAGTTCCGTGAAGGCAAGAACTTAGTCTTGTTTAATGAGATAATTCCAGTACTAAGATAGCATCTGGCATTAAAAAAAAAAAGAGCTCAGGAAATATTTATTAAATAAATAAATAAATAAATTAGCATATGCAGACCATGAGAGGGATAATGTGTGTGTGTGTGTTTTCAGAAAGAACCTTAGATTGGAAGATAGAAGATCTAAACTCTAGTCCCTGTTCTGTCCTTAACTAAAATGTGAACTGAGTTAATGCTCTAATTTCAATACTTTTTTCTTTTTTTTGCAAACAAACTGAGAATATTAGTCAAAAAATACAAAAATTTAAAAATCTAGCTTGTTATGAATTTTTAAAAATCAATAGCTGTTTCTTCAGTTAGATTTGTGATGTCTTCTTGTACAATGAAGACTTGTAGGCTGTTGGCGTACACGGGAGGAAGTCAACTTTCAGAAAGAATTATGACATAGACAAGAAGTGACCAGAATTCACCCTGGAGCTGTTGATATATATGGAGCAGCTTAATGAAATGACAGCTCTTGTTTTGTAAAGCAGCTAATGGACTCGACAAGAATCACAGTTTCCATGCAAGGACACTAGCAGTCCAAATAATGAGTTTTTAACTCACTCACCAGGACTGTCATATCCTGAAAATGCATTTGTTAGGAGCTATTTTGGGCTAAATGCTTAATAAATTCAATAATCTTTTACTAAGTGCATTAGCATTGTCCAGCTACAATCTTGTTGAATTATATTAATTGCATTTAAACAATTAGAAATAGGGCAGTTGTTCCAAGGAAGTAGGGAGGAGAGGGAACCTAGAACTAATTGGTTCCTTTTCTAAACTGGGATGGGTAGCAAAGCTAACTGGGATGCAAAGGCAATTACAAAATCCATTTAAGTGTAACAAATGAAGGTCTGAAAGACTAAAACACTAATTAAGGGCAGGACCATTAAAATTAGAAAGGTGACCACTTAGCCTTAGACCAATGATGCATATCTCTTGCCAAGTAAATTGGTAATAGAATTTTGGGAAGACCTTGCTAGAACTCTGAAGTACTAACAGGAGGCTAAAGCAGGAAGCGTGAAATCAAGGAGTCCAACTTTCAGTGGCCTCTGGACTTCCTGTTTGACTCTTAGAATGTGGAATTTCTTACTGTGCAAGTTGCTACTGGCTTCTAGGTCAAGGGCTTGAAAAACAGCAAACTTCAAGCATGACAGAATTAAATAAAAACTAGAATCTAGACTCAAAGCTAAAGCTCTTTGTTTTAGGCTACCAAGGTTTTATTAGTACACAGAACCACTTCAAGATACAATTTTTAAATATGGCTATGTCTATTGTCCATCTTTCCTTCCTGTGAACATCTGTTGTTACTCAGCACATATTGTTCTACTGTTCTCTATTCCATCTCCTTGGCACTCAGAGATATAACACATTCTCTAGGGAGCCCAGGGTTGTACTGTACAGCATCTTACTATCCTCCCAAACAATGGACTCTTCTTTCATCCTTTCCCTGCTTTAACCTCACCGTGATTACTTGCCCATTCTCTTCCATTAGCTCAAGAGGCAGCTCTTTGCTATGTGATAGTAAGAGACTAATATGTAGATATTTGTCCTGCTAATTTTGTAAGAGGCTAATATATTATCTTTCCAGGAGAACGGAAAGCCTTAATACAAATAACATCAAACACACATTGAATTTTATATCAAGAGTACAATTTGAAGATGTTTTATTCTAAAACCTTTCTTCTTACCCACAATGAGACTGAATTCCAAGAATCTGGCTATTCTGACCATTGTGATACAGTGCTCTGTTCAGTAACCCATACTGACACCTTACCAAGACATGATGTTAGAATATTAGATGTTTAGAATATTAGATTTTTAGGCTTCCCAGCAGAATTGAGGGACAGATAAGATTTTTGGTGCCTCTTATATCATTCCAAATCCCTCTGTTTACTTAGAGGTACCAACGACTTTATTGCTAGCAGACAGAAGCATAAGATATTGGCAACATTTATATATCATAAAAAGCATAGTTTTCTTAAGGAATTAATATTCTTCAAGTCATACCAGATATCTAGCAGGAAAGCAGCCTGCTGAAAAGCATGGCTTTGGGGATCAGCTAGCCCTGAGTTTATATGCTGGCCTCATCATTTTCGTGAACAGCTCTTTACCCTCATTTCACCACTATATCTTTATTTATAGAGATAATAATACTTACATTTCAGTGATATTGTGAGAAATAAAAATAGTATATATACATATGTATACTATGTACACACATATTTGGCAAACTTCTGGCATACTATAAGTAGTCAAAAGAGTAGTTATTGTTTTTCGTTTTTATTAAAATATAAGTAGAGTGATTTCTTAATTATAGTGAAGGGTGAATTGCTTGAATAGCCACCAAACTACAAATGGCAGCCTTTACCTAATCACATACTTCTACTATGTCAAAGTTACCAAATTTGGACCTGCCAGAAAAGATAGTAACACTTTGGAATTTGTCTAAAATCAGGTGCCCTTTCTAGTACATGCACACACACACACACACACACACACACACACACACACACACACGAGAGAGAGAGAGAGAGAGAGAGAGAGAGAGAGAGAGAGAGAGAGAGAAAGTGAGAGAGAGAAAGTTTATTTTTAAGTGCATAAAGTTGGGAGAAACAACCCCCCACTCCTCCACCAGCTGCAAGGGTAACCTTACTACAGTGGGCTCTCCCAAATGATTCTCCAGGAGACTTCGCTCCCTTTCTCACCCAGCTTAACAGCCAACTGATCACTGCTGCTGGTCAGCACTTGGGAGGCTTGTTGGACACAGTTTCTCATGAGCGTTCCTTTCATGAGTACAAAAACACAGGCTAACGTAGGAGAGGCCATGTTTTCCTTTGCTGTTCTGGTAATTTTATTTCCCCAAACATAATCATACAAAGCTATATGTGTATTATTTTATTGAAAACTTTGGATAATTTGGATAAACTGTAATGAAGGAAAACAATTCAAACTCCGTGCTAACCATTGCTTTCCCAAAGTTCTGGGGAATCCCCTGAAAAGCTAATCCCTTGCCCAGATGTTCTTTTCCTTAACCTTGTCCACCTTACCTAAGGGTTCTCCTCCTTCTGAGAGCATTTTCTTCTTCTAGTCAGAGCTGTGTTAGTGGATATCCTTTTTTTTTTTTTTCAAATTCTAACCCTGATCCTGAAGTTACTGGTGGATTCCACAGGTTCAGGTTAGTAAATGAAGGTAATGAACAGGAAGAAGGTGAGGCTTCATGTTTTTCCATAGCTGGTCACTGATACCTCAAGCTTCAGGAACAGCTTAAAGAAGGGCTTCACCCTGTTAGGTGAAACTGCACACTCTAGGCCTGACACGGAAACGGAGTCAAGTCCTCCTTTGAGATCTCTTCACCTGCGTCAGTTATGGCACACATATTCATCCTCCTAATTGTCCAGTGAGTAGCTGTTAAGTCAAGTACAAATACATGCCAACACAAACCCATGCTGTTTCCCAGAATAGTAACGATCAGTGACAGTGAAGCAAGCCTACGCCCATCAAAGGGAAGAGAATATATCTTTCAAAGTGTCATAAATTTCCAGGTGCTTCTTCACACAACGGTGTGAATATTGCACAGACTTTTGTATGAATAATTATCTCCTGCTTTCAAATGTTGCCTTCTAAGGCCTTTATACCTTATTTATCTTAATGGTCACTCCTGTGGGTACAAAAGAACTGGTCGAAGATTTGAAATTATTCCTTGATAGGATGATGGTAAGTTCTTTGCCATGGACACCCATGCTCTTCAATTTCTATTTTGGATGAGGCTGGAGGGGATTTATATTTTTCAGCTGGAGGAATATTTAAAGAAGTTTTCTTTTAGAAAGCCAGTTACATGGCTTTTTCTCTCTAGGTTGACTTCTTATAGGAGTTTTACTAGAAAATTGCCCTTTCAGATCTAGTTTAAACTCAACCTATGCCTAAACTAAAGTGCCCTTTCCCTTTAAATGTTATTAATGTGCACATTGGAATAATCTGGAGCAAAAAAATACAACAAATAGTGTTTGTTGTGTAATGGACCAAGCCGGTAGTCAAAGACTGAAGGAAATAAAGGTATTTCCTGGCTCCTCCAAAAAAGTTTTACTATAGCTAACCTGGTACTCAGATGCCTTCCAAATCTCCTTTGAGTGCTTTTTAATCCCTGCTAACACGGAACAGCAAACCAGGGACTTGTACATCTTCTTCCACCTATGTGTTGGTCTGGCATTCAGCACTAGATATCCCAGGTACTATTAGAGTCAAAGCTGTTAGAGGAGGACAGCCATCTGAGCAGGCAGTAAAGAGGGTGGGGAAAACATCTAACCTAATGCTGACTCCTTAGACTTGAAGCACTGATGTCTGTAGTTAACAAGATGTGTGTTTGTATTGAGCAAGGAGGAGAAAGCTTTCCATTTCAGTTAAATGTCTATTTCCACAACATATATAATTGAATTACATATCTGATTAAATCAGAAAATGGGAAAATCTTTGAGTATGCAGTGCCCTGTGCTGACTACCTTAACGTGAGCTCACTTGCTACCTCACTGCCAGCTTTAATATGGCAATTAGTGCTGGCAAATCTCTATTTGCTTACAGACCTAATTAGAGATCAAGAGAGTGGCTCACTTTTGATAATTGCATGGCTGTGGCCCATCTATCAGCCATTGTTAAATTGTTGTTATATTAATGTAAAGCTTATAATCACTGCTGTTCCAAATTGAATAAAATGTTCTTGCCAATTCTCCGATGCAATTAATTTACATAAAAGCCTCTGGAACCAAAATTAAAATGATATACATCTTTGCAAAGGCTTCAGTTAAAACAAAGCTAAGTAATAAGGAACTCATACATCTTTTCCCCTGCATTTTTATGTTTACTGGCATTAATGGCCAAACAATCATTAAAATGTGCCTAAAACTAATTAAAATTGTTATGCTCATACCTCATTTACTATGTACTCTAATTTATTATTCAAAGCATTAATATTTTAAATTTCCTGTTTCAGAGTCCAGAGAGATTCCAGGCAGTGAAACAGGAGGTCAGCAGTTCCCCTGCCTTCTAGGATCTGCATATAAATCACATTAATCTCACTGAGGCATTTGATATTGGCTCAGAAGAACTGATGATATAGGTAGGCTTATCTGTTTTTGTTTCTTCTGCTTAAACTAAATAAATAAAACAAAACACAGTCACGCATCATCAGAAGATCTGCACAAGATTGCAAGCACGGAATAATACATGATAGGTGCCACATTTATATCAACTCTAAAATAGAGAAAAACAAAAATTTGTTATATGCCATGTGCCAGACACCTCCCCACTAAGACTAGCAGAAGCAGATATACCAGCGTGGTATTAAGAATCTTCAGAGTTTATCGTAAATATACATTGATGTGACCATTTATAGCAGAGCCAGGTGAGAGAATTGTCTGTGTCTGACATTAGATGTCATATTAATAATGTAATGTATTTATATTATTAGTCTACTTACATTGTTACTCAATTACTAGTATCTACCATTTACTTAGCGACTACTGTGAGGCAGTGTCTCTTACATAATTTATCCAATTTAATCTATACAACAATACTATTATTGCTGCCATTTTAATGTTTGATGAGGAACTAAAGCTCAGAAATGTAAAATAACTTGCCCAAGGTCACAACTGTAGATGACAGGGCAGGAAATTAAACTCATGTGTGTTTCTATTGATATTCCATGATATTTTGATTAGACTTTGCTGATCATTCCAAATAATTTTAATTCTTCTGGAGCTAATAGGTAAGTATTTTCTCTACAAATATCTCCTACACAATTCACCTTCACAGTCTTTATTCTTTATTTTTTTTCTTATTATCTTTTTACCACCATATTACCATAATGCAGGTCTAAAATTGGCACCTTGAAAAGATCAGACGTGAATAGAAATTTTCCACTATGAAAATAGCTGCTAGGAACCTAAGCCTGTTTAAAGCAGAATATTGGGTAAATCCTTGACTTACCTTGAGTCATATCAGTGGACTGAGGAATATTTCAGACTAGCTTCGGGTAAAAGAAAATATTGGTTATTTTGGCAAGATGGAGTATAAAAATGTGCATTTTTCTTGAAACCCATTTCTCATTTTTGATCTTTGACTTTTGTGCTAACGGTATGAATCTGAACAATTCAGTCCCTCTTAGGGCCTATTTTTTTCATCATCTGTAAAAACAGAATGCTGTACAGGAAGTTCAAAAGGCATCCTTGCAGCTCTATTATCTATGATTTTATTTAGAAGAGCTTGAGCATAGACAACGACCATAACTTGGAGCTCATAAAGTTGAAAAAAGAATCATAAATGTGCTCTGGAGGGTTTCAAAAGGAAATTAAAAGTTGAAAATTTTTGCACTAACGAGTGGTTATGTATTTAGTTTTTAAAAGTGTCTTTAAGAATAGCATTGTTTTGTCAAAGAAAAGGTGTCCATGTGTGTGTAAACTTGTGCATGCACACGTATATGAATGTATAAACTTCATATATTAAATAAGTTAACTAGAAATAGGTGTGGGGTTAGGATAGTGGAAGTGGAAAGGCTTTAGGAATTTCATTCTCTAAAACAAGATATTCTGCAAAACCCTAGGTCCGTGAAGACCACAGCTTAAAAACAACTTCAATGGCAAATTATTCCAATGAGAGCAAGAGAGTGAATGAAAGAGAGGG
>NW_006439192.1:7236731-7249605 GCF_000325575.1 Pteropus alecto
AAAAAAAAAAAAAAAAAAAGAAAGAAAGAAAGAAAAGAAAGAAAGAAAAAGAGTCATTAAAAAGAAATCAAGGAGAAATGGAGACAAATGGTATAATACTGTAACAACAATGCCAAACCTAAAGTGCATCAAGGCTAAAGACAGCACAACTATCTTTATAAACAGTGCTCACGGTGAAAATTAAAAGGAATATCTCACTGCTGTTGGGGAATGGGTACTTTGGAGGAATGCTGTGGTTATTCAGAAGGAGAAATCATTAAAAAGAAATCAAGGAGAAATGGAGACAAATGGTATAATACTGTAACAACAATGCCAAACCTAAAGTGCATCAAGGCTAAAGACAGCACAACTATCTTTATAAACAGTGCTCACGGTGAAAATTAAAAGGAATATCTCACTGCTGTTGGGGAATGGGTACTTTGGAGGAATGCTGTGGTTATTCAGAAGGAGAAAGTTACTTCCAGCTGTAGCAAATCTGTGAGGAGAATCAGAATAAAGCCAAGAACTCTAGTTGAAAAAGCATTGAAAAGTAGCAATAGACGATGTAACCTTTTTGAAGAATGTGAAGAGTTTATGAAATTTGGCCTTTCAGAGATTTAGGGAAAGGATGAAAGATGTTCTAGGCAAAGGGAAAGGCTGCTAAATGAAGGAAGGGAAGAAAAAGAAAACTGCATCTGGGAACGGCATATCTATGTTTTTCAAGATTGGAGACTGAAAAGTTGTGAAAGGTACATTTATTTATTCAACGGTTAATTATTGAATATCTACTATGTGTTTTTGGTTCCGGGGGAACAGTTGTGAATAAAATAGACGAAAGTCCTTGACATCATTCTCTGAGATGACAGATACCATGTAAGATACTACATATGTATTATAGTAAAAAATTGTAAGAAGAAAAATTGAATGGGAGACTTCATTGGCAGGGTGAATTTTGAATCAAAACCTGAACTAGTCATATGGATGTGAAAAGCATCCTCATCAGAGAAAAAGCCACCTGTGCCAAGGTCCTGAAATAGGAGCAAGCCAGAAACAGGAAGGTAATATGATTGGATCGTGAATAAAGGTTAACTTAGTATGAGATGAGGAACCAGTTCATGCAGGGCCTATAGAAGATAGTCAGTGCATTGATTTTTAGTCTGAGACAATCAAGAAGCCATTGGAGGGTTTTAATCAGAAGAGGGGCTTGATTCATCTGTATTTTTAAATGGTAAACCTATCTACTGTGTCGAGAAAAGATAGAAGGAGGCAAGAACAGAAACAGAGATCGGTTAGAAGGCTAGACCAATAAATATCCAAAGGAGGGATGATGGTGATGGGCCAAGATGATGGTAGGGGAGTAAATGGTGAGATTCTGGATATATGTTCAAGGTGAGATGTGCTAAAGAAAGAGAGGTATCAAAATCAAATACAACTTCTAGGTGTTTAGCCTCAGCAACTAAAAGAAAAACAGACAACTGACATGGGAAGCCTCAGAGAAGAATTACTTTTTGTTTCATGTAGTTATGCTTTTTAATGGGAAAATATCAGGAACTCAATTTGGGACATTAATTTTGATATGGATATGAAACATCAGGCGGAGGTGTTAATCAGGCAGTTAGATATATCAGACTGAAGTTTAGAAGAAAAGTTTAGACATGAGATACAAATATAGTGTAATAGTATGTAAAACCGTGAAACTATATAAGATCTTCTAAGGAATAAATGTAGATGGAAAAAAGGTTGGGCAAAGACTCAGCCTTGGAGCCCTCCAACATTTGAGAGCTGGAGACATAAAGAAACATCGGTGAAAATAATCTAAGAAAGGGAGACCAGAAAAGTAGAAGACAAATCAGGAGAGGGTAGAAGCCAAGAGAAGAAAGTGTTCCAAGAAGGAGAAAGGAATCGACTATATCAAATGCTTTTGACAGATCAAGTTAAATGAATATTGAAAAATGACTATGGCATCCAGCAACATAGAAGTTACAAACTTGAGGAGGGCAAGGTGGTATGGTCAGGGCAAAATCTGATTGGAGTGTGTTCAAGAGAGTGTGTAAAGAGAAAAAATGGAGATGATTAGTATAGATCCTTTTAAGAGGGTCTGGACTAAAGAGAAGAAATGAAGCACTTGCTAGTGGAGGAAGTAGAAACCAGATATAATTTTTCTTTCTTTTACATTTTTTTTTAAGATGAAAAAACATAATCATGTTTGTGCAGCGATGAGAATCATCCAATCAAAGAAAGATTGGAAGGAGAAGATAAAACCAGTTCAATAAGACATTAAGTACTAGGTTAATCATAAATTCGAGTGTCGTCTCATAGGCATTGAGGACACACTGAAATCAGTAGATATAACATGTACAGAATTGACATAAAATCAGTATTGTTAATAATGCAGGCTAGTGGTATCATGGCCTAAATTAGAGTCAAAGTAGAAGGCATGCAGCGAGGGAAGATGATTTCAGTAAGGTTTTAAAAGCAGAATCTAGCATACATAACAAATAATGTGGGAGTGAAAGAGAGTGAGAAGGCCAAGTGAAGTGTAAATTTTCACTTATGGGTGACTAAGAGAGTAATGGTAGTATTCATTAAAATAAGGAAATTGGGCAAGTATGAGGTGTGGATCAGGTTAACTGGTTGAGATAGGCAAATGTTTATCTGTGTTCCCAGGACATCTACATGGTACATTCTGATAGGCAGTGGAAAATAATCAGTGTGTTGAAGACAATCAACTTACGAAAATTCTTGGGCTGTTCTGGACATTTAAAAATCATAAAACATTAGTAAGCCAAATTAAAATAAAAATATAGCCAATGTTTTGGGGTTCATTTCCCTTTAATGTAATTTTGAAGGCAATAAATAATTAGCATGAACAGTTATGCAAGAATTCCTTAATACTGTCTTAACAAGCTAAGTTATATAAAAAATAAAATAGTACTTTGTTAACAAGTCACATTATTGTTTAAGTAAAAAGTGATATGCACTAATTAGGAACATAAGAGAATTTATGCCTTGACATTTTGATCCCAATAGATATAGCTAGTTTTATGATGTCTGAGATATGAAGAAGCTAAATATGAGAGAGTGATAAATAATATTTGAAACCTTGAGAATTCTCAAATAGGTATAAATAATCACAAGCAAACACTGCTCAAGTATCACTCCTAATTGCCTTCACATCAGCCCTAATTTCTACATCTGACCTATGGTTCTTTTCTACTATTTGTACTGTTTTGCCCAGACTTTGTTGTTAATCCTTAGTTTTCTGACACGTCCCACACTCGAGAGATCCTTCCTTCTCTTACGCTTAGCACTTCAGTCCTGTTCTCAACCCTGAGCACCTCCCTCCCTCCACCCCAACTGCTTTTTCCCTTAGTCTTTCCTAGCCCAGTCCTGAAATAGGAGATAGAAGGTATTTAATTAAACAATTCAAGAAAAGCTTCTAATCCAGCTATCAACAACCTTGATAGCCTCGAGGTACAAAAACAGATCAGCTATGTCCATTGTATCTCAAGGCATGAGCAGATAAGAAAAGGAGTAGAAGAGAAAAGGGAGAGAAGAAAAAATGAAACACACACAGAAGCAGAAAGAGAGGGTAGATTTATCCTGGTCTGGGTACTTGTAGCATAGGTCATAATATTCCAAAAGCCAATCCAAGAACTGGTGCAATCCATAATTAATTTTTCAGATGTGTGTGGCATGAGAAAATAAGGTCTGTTTAATGAATTTTTCATAATTCAAATTTGTTCAATTTATAGCTCTGTCATTTATTGAGAATATATCTTTCCTATGTTTTATATTAAAACGATCTATTAAAAATGATAAAATCAAATGATATTGTTTGCTTATTTTGAATTCCCGACAAAATTAAAAGTGAACAAATATGTGTATAAGTGTGCCTGTGTGTATAAATATGTGTAGTTTATATAATATTTACTATGAAAAATCCCCAAATCTGGCAACTCCTGTCTAAATTAGTTAAATTTGTCTAAATTGGTGAGTTTAGTTAGCAACTACTGTTGTCTTTATTTCAATGGATCAATGAAACAGAAATAAAGCAAGTTCTATCTTAAAGAGGTAAAGAATAAGGAAAGTAAAGCATCAAAAAGAGCCATTATTTCCTCAGCTTCTCTAACATCTGTAAATCTGGGTACCAACCTGGCTGGTAATCTTTAACCCCATAGAGGAATAGTTTTATATAAATTTAGGCAGTTCCTTGTATTTTACTTTTTTTTATTTCTATGAATGTGCTTGTTCAGATTTGTGTGTTCCTTCATCTTGTTCAGGCTGAACTTAAATGTTTCCTGTGACTGAAATAGTTCTTGCTTGGGTGTCTCTTGTGTATAATTCTCCCTATTTTTTTCTCTGCTCTCTACTTACCTTTCTAGGCAGGAAATTCTAGGGAGCTTCATTTTGTTTGCCTAAGTGTTACTGACCCCAGTTTTCATATCACAGGATCTCCTAATGTTCACTCATTTTTTTTCCTCCTGCCTCTAAATCATTATTCCGAGCAACATTTGCTTTAACTTTCCTTTCCTATTATAGTCTTATCCTAGAAGACAGCAGCATCAGCACTCAAAGTGTCAGCCCACAGTTCAATAACATGCATCAATTTATATTCTAGTCAATTTTTTTTGCCTATATAAATACAAATGAAAAAGTAAAGCATCTATCTCTCATCATGCTTACTTCTGAAGTTTCACATTTTCACAAGAAGTCAACAAATGCAAAGGCAATAGTGCAAAAGGAAAAAAAAAATAGAGAGAGAAGAGAAGAAGTGAAATCTAGCATTTTCACTGGGTCAGAGAAGTATATTTACTCACAGCAACAGCTGACCTTTCTCATGAAGGACATCTTGAGACAGGTGGTGTTCCTGTTAATCATGAATTATCATTCTGCTCATAGCTTCCGGGTCTGCTTTTCTCACAAACACCAGAGATAACGCAGTAAAAGAGGGGCATGCCAATTCTCTTAGTATCATTAAATGCTAGCAACTGAAAAAGCATTTAGATGTCATCAGGTTCATAAAGGTATTCTTTTCAATAACAAATATGACTTGAGAACCTTTCGTATCTGTATGTGTGTCTGTGGGCAGGGGGATCTGCCAGGCGATATACTAGATGATGGGAATGCACAGTCTCTGTTCTCTTGAATAAGTACTAGCCAGAGAAGTTTAAGTGCCTTAGCCGAGGTTATATGTTTAGTGGCTGTGCTATGAGGTACTATGATCCCTAGTATTACACACCTCTCATCCTTCTTTCTTCAAGGCATGTTTATTTATTCTTCCAATTCCAAAGATATTAATATCTTTCCTCATGTTCCTACTAATTTATGATTGCATTCATTCATCCTTGTGTCTGTCACTAGCTAGTGGAGTGTCTTGAACATGGCACATACTTATGTTTCTTGTTAAATGTACGTATGTTTCCCTAGAGTGTAGACACAACTATTACCTATGTTGATAGAAATGTGTGTAAGGCAGCAGTGGGCATGAAGAAAACATGCAATTATGGAGGGTCAGTCTGCTGTTCCCAGTGATTTCATGGTTCAATGATTTGAAGGTCGATGGAAAGGTTAGAACTGAGTCATTATACACCAATAAAAGACAGTCTTTTCAAACCTGCTTGATCCTTGTCTGCCTTGTGACTTTTAACCAAATGAGAATCTAACTAATTATTTGCATAGCTTCTCAAGCCATATAGAAATGAAAATAAAGCTTGTCGAGCACTGTTTTCTTGGCCCACAGATTATAATTCATGACACTGGCAGATAAAAAGAGATTTTTAGGCTCCTTATTATAAGCATTTTTAAGGTTCTATATACATGTACTTATGGAACATTAAAGTGTAGCAAAAACAGCTCACCAAAGATAATCAGAAATTGTTTAGACCATGAACATAGATAATTTCAATAGATAAAAATTCTACTTAACTTTTAAGACACAGTTTTGCATCAGAAAGAGTTTTGTGAAAGTATAATAAATGATTTTATTTTCTATAAATGAGACAATTACAGCTTAGAGAATTGTCAGAGTATTCATCACAAATCAAACTAGTTTTCAGGAAGCACAAATTGGTAATAAAAATAGAAAAGTAACTTACTAGAAATGGAAAAATACAAAGTTTAGAAGATTTTTTTTTGCAGGAAAAAAAGATTAGAAATGAAACCCTCAGAATGATATCTTACTATTTAAAATTGAAACCAACTCTATTTGCTTATTGTGATCGCTAAAACAAATAGAAACTGAGTATAATGGAACTTTGTTGTTTTGAGCTATCTAGGATTTACTTGTCCTTTTAAAAAAAATATATAGCATTCCACTCTTAATTTAATTATCCATCCTTCCCCCATGAAGCCTATATTCTTCAACACTAAATAACTTTGATATTTCCCCTTCCTGGTTTAGAGATCTGCATATAACCTAAGCTGGCTCAATGCAATGGGAATCCAGGCCTTCTGTGGAAATACTTTCTCTTTGCTGCTCAATACAGTCAGGGAGCAAGTTCCTGTGTAGCCATTCAACGACAACCATATTTTTAAATTGGATTTTTTTTATTGTTGAGTTGTATGAGTTCTTTGTATATTTTTGATATTAGGCTGTTATGACAGGTGTTGTTTGCAAATATCTACTGTCATTTGTATAGTTGCCCTTTATCTTATTGATAGTTTCTTTAAAACTGAAAACAACAAACAAACATGACAAACAGAGACTCATGGACTCAGATAGAGAGTCCATGAGTGGTTACTGGAGGGAAGAGGGGGAAGGGGAGGTAGATAAGGGTAAAAGGAGTCAAATATATGGTGATGGAAGGAAATTTAACTTTTGGTGGTGAACACATAATGCAATATACATATGATGGATTATTGATTCATATATTTGAAACCTATATGACTTTATCAACCAATGTCACTCCAATAATTTAATTAAAAATAAGTAAAAACATAAATAAAGACAACCATGGGGAAAGGATGATGAAATGGTATTAACTCCTGAGAAAAATGGAGAAAGAAAAACCAAGTTTTGGTCAGTTTGTGAAGAAGCCATATCAAGCTTCCCCTAAAGTCAGACCTCTTCAGTTTTTAGGTATATGAGTCCAAAATTATTTCTTATTATTTACATTAGACTGAGATTTATTTATTGAATCTTGCCTAAGTATCATTACTAATACTTAGGGTCACCACAGTCCAAGATCTGCCTTTTAGTATGTCTAAAATTTGCTTTTATCCTTGTACCTAGAAATGATCAAATCCTTGGAGAATAACTCATGCTAAATAAATTAATAAAAGAAAATTTAACTAGAATCACAATTAATTATTTTCCAATAATAATTATCAAAAGAAGTAGGTTTTCGTTTCTTTGGTAATTACTTTTCCTCCTTGTGCAAAATCTACATAAGAAGCTAAATTTTGTCTAGGGATATTCATGGTGGTCTTGAATTAGGAATAAAGCAATTATTTCTATGACTCTAATAAAGGATTTTCTGAAGTATATTTATATAATACAAGTTCTGATGAATATTAATAATTATATGAAAAAAGGGGTTCTCAAAGTCAAACTGATTTTAGAAATCACAGGTTAAACAATTTAAAGTGCTTTTACTTCAAGACTTCTAAGAACCTTTCCTAAATGAACGTGCTTTGTAGCTATCGAAAGGAAGATGTACTATGGGTTATGCAGATTCTATTTTATTTTTTTCTGTAGTCTGTCTGTCACAAGATACAACCATGTGGGGTCAATTATTCTTCTTGGACTGCTAATTATTGCTTTAAAATATATTCTGAGTCCGATTGCTCTCACAAGTTTCGTGACTTATGCCATGGGCCAGGTCATTCACCATCTTTCACCTGGACTATTTCAATAGCCTCCTGACTGGTCTCACTCTTTTTATCCTTCACCTCAAACTATTTATTCTCAACAGAACAACCAAAGTGATTCTATCAAAACTGAACTCAGATCATATCACTCAGCTACATAAAACTGTTGGAGGTGATGGATATGTTTATGGCATTAATTGTGGTGTTGGTTTCATAGAAGTATATTTCTCTCCAAACTCGTCAAGTTTTATACATTAAATATAGACAGCATTTTGTATGTTAAAAAATTTAATAAAAGGAAAAAAAGGTGTTTCTGTCTGAGAGTGCTAAAAATAAACAAACGAATAGAAAAACCAAACTAACAAAAACCCAGTGGCTTCTCATGAAATTGAATAATTTAAAATTATACCATGACCTAAAAAACCCTTTTGTATCTGTCCTCTTCCTCTATGCCTTCTTCTGTCACCATTCTCCCCTGTTCATTCTGTTCCAGCCACATGTGCATGTTCTGGCCTGCCTTAGAGCCTATGCCTTTTCTGCTATGTTCGTCTACATGCTCTTCACCCAAGTATCATTCTGGCCCATACTTTCAATTTATTATCTTTTCTCAGATACCACCTTCTCAAGCCACCGTGTCAAAAACAGCATCCTCTATCATTTTCTGTTTCTTTACCTGTTTTATATTTCTTCAAAGCACTTTTCACTGTAAGATATTATATACTGATTAGTTTGTTTATTTTCTGTTATCATCCCTAAAATGCATGTTCGATGAGGCTGGAGATTCTGTCTTAGTTAATAGACAGAATCTTTAACTGTGGCTTTCATAGGATAAGTATAGTTAAGTATAGTTAAGTATAGTTAAGTATAGAGGGCACTCAACGTGCCCTCTCCCAGAAGAGCAGGGAAATACTGACAAGTTATTTTTTTAGATGCTATGCGAATCATTCTTTAGTCTATTAGCAAAATTTAACAAAATATTTCTTCAGAGTTTCTTCTTCCAAATTACAACAATATTCCAATCATGTCTTGATTAAACATTTTTCCCCCTAAAGCATCTTTAACTCCACAGGTTAATTTTAGAATGGGTTATTTTTTCAGAAATATAATCTCACTCATTAGATGACTTTTTAAAATAATTTTATTTTCTGAGCTTATTTTCAAGTAATGTTGTGGCTACTTTGCTGATAGCTCCATGTACAGGCCATGCTTATTCACTGAATACATTAAAATTTTTTTTTTGTATATTCTTAGCTCATAGGCAGTAGATACTTGTCTGACATTAAGCTTTATAATTAAGAACTGGCATTTTTGTGGGCAGAACTGGAGTCAAGCCCTATCTCACATGTTATTTCAACTGTTTCTGTCTTAGGTTTTTCATTTGTAAATTATCAATAACTAAAAAAGTTATCTTACAGTCCTGTTAGGGAGACTAAATAAAATAAGGCGCTCCAAGTGCTTAGCATAGTTCTTGATACATGATAAACTTTAAAGTTTTCACTATTAGTATTATTGTCGAGCTTGTTTATTATGCACCCATGCTTAATTAGAGATTTTTGATAACAAAAGTCTGTGTTGGTTCCATGTGATTGTTTATATTTTATGAAGAAAAGCATTGGTTCTAACATAAATGAACTAAACATACAGCCATAGCAACAACCCACAGATAAAAACAGAGCATAGCAACTGCACTCCTACAGATTCTAAAATCAAAAACACTTCTCAAAGTCAAACATCTAAATTGGGCTGATAATTATTCTTAGAGGCACTAGGAATATTCTTAGTTTCTGTTTCTGGTTATAAAAACAACCAAAAGTAATGAAGAAAAGACAATATTGAAAATGACAGTGTTTTTTATGCATATAGGATGTTGTTTTTTGCAAAAGACTTTCTTGCAAATAAAAGACAGCATTGGAGCATAGTGGTTAAGAGTGAAGACGCAAGACCAAATGTCTGGGTTCAAATCCAAGCCCTACAGCTCTTAATGTGTGCGATCTCAGGCAATTTCTTCTCCTCTTTGTCTCCCAATTCTTTTATCTATAAAATGGAGAAAATATTAGTTTTCTATAAAGTGGAGAAAACATTAGTATCTATATCATCGGAATGATATGAAACTTAAATGAGTTATTCCTTATAAAGCATTTACAATGAGCCCAGCACGTATTGAACATTATTAGCAATTATTTTCTTAACAATATCAAGACAAATAATAACCCATATTTTGTAGAGAAAGAAACTGACTTTAGAGAGACTAAGTGCTTTGACTAAAATTACAGTACTTTTTATGATGGTGCTGGGATTACAGTATAAACTTTCAAATTCCTAAACCAGTGATATTAATGCAATAATATTATCTTCCTTATTGATGTAAAAAAAAAATAGTATAGAGAACAGAACTAATGGGCAGATAACATATTCAAGAGATACTGCCAACGTAGATATTCACTACCATGTACCAGTGTGCTGTACTCATTGTTGAAATAATAAAATACTTTCATTCTGATTGATAAATAGTCTACTGCCCTGAGCCCTTCAGGTGCTCTTTCCTAACCCTACCCCTAGTCAACGCCTGTGCTTATCTAGTCCTTTCTTTCATAAAACTTGAACTTTCACATTTAACAACCAAGGAATTAATGCCACTACAAGAACATTTAGTCGCTATTTAATTACCTCCTCTGTTCTGATTATTTGGTGCAAGTATAATTTCTGTTTTTAATGTTTTAAAAATCGTCACTGTTTGCTGAAGACCTTATAGGAATATTATGAGGACCAAAGGAAGTTATGTCTAATATAGTAATGGTAAACTAGAAAATGCTAGATATAAAGACCAGCTCTCTTGATCTACTCTAGGCACAGAATTATATTCCCATGAGATAATCTGAGCATCTCTAAAGGGTATCCTTGTATTAACTACAAATCTTTATATTACAATATCAGTTAGGTTATTTTCAGAGATCACCAAAAGTTATTAATGAACTTGAAATCAATTGAGGATAAAAATATTACTCTATAATTTTTGTCAATATTATCTATCTATCATCTATCTATCTAGTCAATTTCATTTCCAGCCAAAGTGTCCAGCAAAGAGCAACCTGGTGACAGTGCAACAAACAAAAACCTGCCTGAAAGAGAAGATGAAGGCAGGTGGCTTCAAGTTAGAAATAACGTGTTAATGTCAAGGTGCTTAAAAGAAGTGGGTTGGGGTGAGAAGGTACAAGGAAGGGAATAAACTACTATCCTTTTTAGAGACCAGGACAGAGTTGGAAGATTTATAGTTTAATTTAATGCATTTGGTTTTGAGGAGGTTCTCCTCAGGAATCATAATGTGGAATTGTCTGAGTTAAATTTCTAGGCAATTATCTCGATAGAAATAAATTTAAAACAACAACAGAGAACATTTTGTATAGAGTCAAATGATTTTTCTTCTTTTTCCAAAGCTCCAAATTTTGTTTTGGTTATTTATGTTTCTAATTTCCAGTTCCCATTTTAACATGTTTAACCACAATGACAACTTTGCCTCACTAAAGGATAAAGTAAAATGTAGCAAAATATATTGTAGTACTGTAAGAAAATGCACATTTCTCATAACTAAGAAAATAGGCCACTTAAAATGTAATTCAGTATGCAATATACTAGGTAGGTGCACTTTGGATGTCAGCTGTAATGTGTGTACTGCAGTTCATCCATACCCATTAAAGTTTGTTTACATCTAACCATCATTGCTTTAAAAATAATTATTGTTCTACTTTAGAAGTAAAACAACATAAACATTTTGAAAACTGTGTCTTTTGTCATAATTTTTAAGATATTAATGTGAGAAGCTGTGCTTCGAAAAGGAGTAAAACAGAAAAGAGATTAAAGTAATTGTGAGGAGTGGAGAAGAAAATTTAAATTTATATAAAGCTACATATCTAAATATAGCTTTCCACAGCCTTCTGTACTATATTTCTTCATTATATGTAATGAAATTAATTTATCTTAGGCTGTGCTGACATAACACTAATACCACTAGCTCAATAGTAAGTGTTATTGGGATATTTCCATGTATATATAACTGGTTTGATTAAATTTGTTGAATTAACTAGTTACTTTAGTGTTGTGTAGACAAAAGCTTCATGACACAGAAATCTAGACACAATTTTTAGCTGATGTTAGTGGTGTTTGATGTCAAGTAGTAGAGGAAAAATTCAAAAACTTGCTATTATCTCCACGCCCAATTATCAGCCTCTGATGGCGTAATCTGTTTTCCACTAGTGTAATAAGGCATGAGGATACTATAACCAGGAACCAGCAGCATCTATTTATACTATCCATAGGACTACACTTAAGTCCACGTATGCTGTTTATAGTCCTTTGGGGGAAATGATTAGTGGAGCAAACAGACTATATACTGCTGAAAGCACAATCCATTATCACCCAAGATTCTCTTAAAATGACAAAATTTGAAAACATCAGAACAACCTCTTTAGAAAGAAAACAGGTATTACTGTGTAATGTGGTCAACAGGTAAACACAGCACAATAAACTAATCATACTGTTTCATCTCTTCCCTTTGTAGAATCATTTGAAATAGAAGCAAGAGAAAAGCTATTCCTGGTGTTTGTAGATGACACCCCAATGCTCACAAATATCATGCTGCTAAATCTGTGCTAGGCTTCTTTAAAGGCCAGTGTGTTTGCAAACTCACTTCCTTCCCAGTTCTGACTTCACAGTAGGATGTGCGATTTTTGTATACAATGCAGGATTCATTGCAACTATAATTTAGAAAATTTTCAAAATGAGGCACGGTGTCATCTTTCTCAGATGATTTCTTTTTAAAAAGCAAATCCTATTCTTTGAGTAATTTATCCATGTTTCCTTTTCTTCTTGAGTAAATGAAAATGTTGGAAATAAAGCACATTATCTTCCCATCCACCTCAACCCTATCAATCTTGCCACCCGCTACAATTACTTTTCACACCACCCGGCATGAACCAGAGGGACAGCCATTAAGACACTACCACACATCAGAAGCCAAAGCTGCTCCAACCCACAGCTGAACTTAATAAAACCGTTAATGTCAGAGCCTGCCGGCTAGCTTCCCAGG
>NW_006439192.1:7249637-7255245 GCF_000325575.1 Pteropus alecto
GCCGGCTAGCCCCATGAGTGCCACTTGCTCAAAATCCTTCCATTCCAGCCATGCATGTGGCATTTCATCCTTCTCCCCATGCAGAACCATGCCATCTGCTATGAGACACAGATATACCACATGCCAGGTGACATTTTCCTTTAAATTCATTTTTTTTTTTAATTTACTAGGAAATACACTCAACAGGCAGATAGCAAGAAGAAATTTGTGCTCTACCTAGGACTTTTTCCAGTTTCTTAATATTTGTTATATTCTGGCTCTGCATTTGAACGGTTGGTGAGTAATTTATGGGAAGACATCCTTAGAAATAAGTCTGTAGACATGTAATAAAAAGCTCTGAGCACTGGCACTCTAATAAACCAAAGAGTAACTGCGGAGTAGAATGAAAAAAAAAAAGGAAGAGGAAAGAGTCATTAAGTCAATAATACTGAGGTCTGATGGTGCTGTGCAAAGTCAATAACATCATAAACTTTTATACTGACTTTGGCATGAGAATTTGCTATTATCTGTGGCAAGTGATGGCAAAAGAATTTAGATCTGATATATTTGACCTAGCAGAAAAAGAGATGGAGAGTTTTTGGAGATGCTCCTGCTTTTATACATTTTGGATAACGGTTAAATTTTACATGCATAGATGGCAATGCATTTAAAGTCACTCGGAGACTGTGGTGGGGTCAAAGAAAAATCTGGGAGAATCTATTTTAAAAATTAGAGATTAATTCTTATCTTCATTTTCAATTCTAATTACAAATATAATATATCCTTCCCTACAGGGACATCTATAAAAGTCTTAAGCTATAGATTTGCAGTGTTTGTATATAACAGAGAAGTAAACTATAAGATTTATATGTAGGACCACATAGCCTCCCCCACAGGAGGAAGCATGTTCTCTTATGTACCAGAAGCAGTCTTAAAAGCCAGATCAGTTAAATTATGACCCATTATGCTTGGTATATAGCAAAAGACTATCTTGATGATTATTATTTAGCCTAATTGTGTATGCTGGTAGTGGGACACCTAGAAAACTTTAGATTGAAGTATACGCAATATAGTAAACAATGCTAAATATAATCAGAATTCATTTTATCCATATTAATTACTTGGTCAATTGTTTAAACATAACGCAAATTACTTCACAATTTACTATTCCTGAAATTGACTAATAAATAATAGATTTATATTTAATAGATTCTTAATTACTTTCCTCCATGTGCTATGTTCTTTAATTAACTATTAATTCTCTCTTTGACTTCATAGATTCAAATATTTATCCACCTCACTTCACTAAAACTCACCCTAGAGCTATCGATGACCTCCCCCTGACTAAACTTCATAACGTCCACTTTGGCAAACAGATTGATTCCTTGTAAACATCAATCTGGTCATGTCAATTCTTACTGACTCCTGCTTTCTTCTTTCTTTTCTCTCCCAGCCTTGAGAAAATACTTACATACTCATGTCTTATGATTCTTGCCTCTGGTCCACACACACCTTCCAGCTCAGCTCATGTGAGTCCCTCCTGCTCAGCACTTTAGTCACACTAGCCTTCCTTTATTTCCTTTCATTCGTCACTCTAACCTGTGCACATGTTACTCCTTTGCCGAATGCTCTTCCATTTCTCCTCTTCACAAGATGGTTTCTTTCCTGATACCTCTTCTCCGTTACAGCATTTATTACAACTTCAAATTTATATGAATTCTTTGATTATTGCAGAAGCTTGCTTTTCTGAACTAGTTTGTATACTTCCTGAAGACAGAAAAATGTATTTCTCTGAGCTATGAATCTCTAGTATCTAGAACTCCACTTGGCACTGAATGAGCATGGAATAAAAATCCATTCCCTAATGAATGAGGAAGTATTATTTCTGCTATGCTTCTTCTGGATTCTTATTCCACTACTGTTCACTAAGCACAAGGAAGTTTAAGGAATGAACTTGAGCTCGGGATGCAAAAAGTTAGCTATCAATTCATTCATAAAATATACATTGTGTCTTTTCCCAAAAGAGATTAACAAGACAGTTATGGTCACTATATTCAAGGAATTTATGTTCTAATGTGATGATAGGCAAAAGTAAAGAAAACACAAAAGAAAATTATAGCTTGTAATAAGTTCTAAAAAGGAAATACATAAGGAAAAGATGTAAAGATGACCAGGAGTGTCCTTGAGGTGATCAAAAAAAGCATCTCTGAGAAGAGCAAGGTGAAACACCCAGAAGGAAAATAAATGAGCTATATAGAGAATGAAGGGGAAGAACATCCCAGGTAGAGAGACCAGCACACACAAAGATCCTAATGTGAGAATTGACCTGGTGTGTTTCAAAAACAGAAAACAGTTTAGTGAATTTAGCATAGAATGGCAAGGGATGAGATAGAAGATGATAAGGCTTTGCAGACCAACATAAGAGTTTAGATTTTATTTAAAATGTAGTCATGGGGTCTATGACTATGCTACCCTCAAAAAGCCCGATCCTGTCTGATCTCAAAAGCTAAGCAGGGTCAGGCCTGGTTAGTACTTGGATGGGAGACCACCTAGGACGAACAGGTGCTGTAGGTGTAAAAAATAAAAAAAAAATAAGGGATTGTAAGCTGACAAGGTCCTTGCAATCTATGAAGTCAACAAAAGGTTGCCTCACCTAAAAAATAAAATAAAATAAAAATAAAATGCAGTCATGGCCATTGTCAGGTCTTAAATAGAAAGTGCATCCTCTGATTTATATTTGAGCAAGGTTATTACTGCTTCGGCATGAAGAATGGATTCAAGTGGGCAATTGCAGAAGGAAACAGGCTAACCAGGAGGATTAGGGACCTGCAGAAATAACATGGTGTGGAAAACAAGGTGGTAGTGGAGATGGAGAAACAGATTTGAAATATATTTTGAAGGTAGAAATAAAAGTTTTGGGTTTTGAGGGGCAGGGCAAAACAATTAATGATAACTCTGGGTTTCCAGCCTCGACCCAGGTAGATGATAGTGGCATTTGCTGAAATGGGAAGTACGGGCTTGGGGACGGGTGATGGTGGACAAGAGGAATGAGCAAGATCGATGAAAGTGGAAATTTGGGGATCGGCCTTTTTTTGGCCAAGACA
This sequence comes from Pteropus alecto, assembly GCF_000325575.1. Classification (NCBI taxonomy): domain Eukaryota; kingdom Metazoa; phylum Chordata; class Mammalia; order Chiroptera; family Pteropodidae; genus Pteropus; species Pteropus alecto. The sequence goes on from NW_006439192.1 coordinate 7,252,721, forward strand.
TTTTTCCTTTCTGTTTATAGACATCTCCATAAAGCTGTCACTATGAATTTTTATTATCCAGTTAAAATTACAAATCTTTATTTATCCAATACTGGTCACTGGAAAATGAGATTTTACCTTTCTCAATAATGTCGATTATATAACCAATAGAGTCTAAACCTGATGTGAATACTGGATTCAGCAAAATTCTTTCAATATATAAGGTCAGTCTCACAGGCGACAACCTCACTTTAACAGGCCCGCTGGAGTGAAGAGTGGAAAGCTAGGAGGGTAGAGGACTGGAGATGTCTTCTACTAATTAAAAGAGAAAGTTCATTTAGCAGTGGAGCAGAGAAGTGAGCTCCAGCTGATCCAAACTTGTAGCATAAGAAGAGAATCTAAAATGTCTGTAAGATAAACAGAGACTGTGATAGCATCTAGTCAATATAATTCAATTAAAGAAAATGGACTCCAGCAGGGTAGCAGCACGTAAAGATCACTGGTGCAAATTTTTAAAAGATAAAATCAATGACAAATCTAGAAGTCTAGAAATGCAGTGCCCCTTATAAGAAATGTCAGAAAAAACGCCCTTTAAAAAGTGCAAAATAAAGACATCACCATCTTCACAGGTGAAGTTCGCAACACGATGCAGGAGAGGAGATCCTTGCAAGACTTCTACCTTCCGCTTTACCGGAGGTCTCCTCACTCTCTCCAGTCAAAATAAAGGCCCATGGGTAATTACAGGCCACGACATAATAAATTTTAGACATGAGTTACTCCTTCCTTTAAGACTAATCGTTCTTGATTTTTATAGCACAGAACCCTTTTTAAGGGTGATAAAATTAGGGACTCTCTTCTCAAGAAAAAAAGTATTTAGAATTACACACATTCTCCTCCAAACCAATCTCTCAGGAATCTAGGATATCAGGTCAAGAACTCCTTTTGTTTTAGCTTAAATGGAAAGGAACCATTAATAAAAATCTGGTCTGGGGATCAGTCTGGTAATCAATCTATAGATGCCCTTTGTTGAGGTGGCAGCTGAGGCAGACCCACCTTACCTCGTCCTCTATGGCTATAAATGGTAAATTGTTTTCATAAGTCCCTTTCGGTCTCTGGGCCTCCCAATATTTCAAGAGCTTTTGATGTTACTGCAGATGAAGTTTGGTCTAAAAAGCCATAGTGCTGTGCTTCCAAGTACAATAATTAGCATTTATCACATACTGCTTGTGATGAGACATACTCACACCAATCTATGAAATAAATATTGCTATTAGCTCCATCTTACATTTGAAGAAACTTTAATAAAGGAACGCTCCTAGTGTTAACCATTCAATTTTTTCCCCCTCAGAACATGGAAGACTGCAATTTAACAGTGTCTTTGCATGTAGCTTAGTCCATATGGTTATATCCAATGGGATGTGAATGAAAATAATGTTCTTTCCTTGCCCCAAAATGCTTTGTGTGATGTTTTATGGTTTGCTACACACTCACCAGCTAGATGAATGTGGATATTCAGCAGAGCACCTAAGCGATGCCAGAAGTCACTAAATGGAAGAGGCATGGGTCTCGTAATTGCCATCTGGAGTAGAGCCACTCAGAAAAGCCACCCAATCAGGAATATCTGAACTGAATTTTATGAGAGCTAGAAATAAATACTTTTATTGTGTTAAGCCACTGAAATTGTAAGGTAGCTTTCTCCAGCAGTGTGTATTAACACCCCTGATTAAGACAATTATACACAATCATTTGATCGAACGAGATTGAGACCCAAGTTTTCTTTCTTCAAAACACTCAAGTTTAACGACAACACTACGCAACTCCCTATCTAAGTGCTTGGCACTTATCCTTTTGCTAAAGATACAATAATTGATTAGTTGCTTGAGAACCACAGATTTTAAAGGAGAGCTAAGAGGGTCTGTCCCAGGGAATTTGTGAGTAAAATAAAATAGTGCAATATATGGGCAGTATGTCTTAGATGCAAAAGAATAGAGAATGCTTTGAGAGTGTTTGCCTAGCCCCTGTCTAAATTATACAATGTTCTAGCTTTAATATCCTTTTCATAGTCGCCCAGAAAACTGTGAACAAAACACGACAGCTTAAAAAGAAATCACAATTATTTCCACAGAATGGGTGTCTGAACCTTTAGGATAAAAAGCTTTCTGTGGGAATTAAGATAATTATTGAAGGAAGATTGACAGAAATTATTACACCAGCAAGAGTGAAATCTGATGCCGTGTTAATGAGAACTGGGACATGGGAAGATAGGGAAGAAAATCTTGATGGTATGTAAGAGAAATAAGTGGCTATCACTTCAGATGGAATGCTATTAGGTTCTGGACTCTTCCAGGAGTTAAATTAAAAAAAAAAAGTTGTGTTTTTTTTTTTTTTTTAAATAGAATTTGTTTGAATAAAAGGAAAGAAGGGAAAAAATAGAGGATCTGGGATTGAACTCTACTCTGTATCCCAGGAAACGGAAAATGAACAGATGGTCATAAAAAATGCAGAGTTTTACAAATATGGAAAAAACAAAGAATTTTATGACTGTA
>NW_006439192.1:7255303-7263535 GCF_000325575.1 Pteropus alecto
AGAGCGGTTGGCAGTTGAAAGAATAGTAGGTAACCTCTTTATTAATACATTACATCTAGTTCCAAATGACTAAATGCTTTCTGGTTTTCTCATTAGATCAGTGGAACATATTAGAGTGATTTCTTTGGACATCGGTGAGAAAAGAATGGGGCAATGATATTACATACTCCTTTTTGCAGAGGAGGTGAAGCAATTTCTACCAAAAATGGGCTCTATTCTTACCTTAGAAACTGGTTAACACATGGGAAGAAGAGGCCAAAAGGCCTCCAATACTGTCTTCTGCCATCACTCTCTGCTCCATGTTGGCTTGGAGAGTGAAGCAGTGCTATCATGTATTACTTGTTATCTCTTTCTTTGGAGATGGATCTCTTGTGAAACTATAAGGGTCAAAAAACCATAGATAATTCCCTAAAAAGATGTCACTTCTCTCCATTTTCATCTATAGGTTCGATGCCATTCTAATCAAAATAAAACAGTTTTTGTTGTTGCTATTGTTCACCTTGACACACTAATTTTAAAATTTACATGGAAATTCATGTAAATGCATTCTAACTTCCCACCAGATATAAAAAGAACATATACAAACCAATAAGGAAAAAAAATGCAATAGTAAAATGAGCAAAGGACTAAAACTGGCATTTGTAAGAGCACATATTCAAGTTACCATTGCATATTTGAAAACCTGCTCAACTCCATCAATAATCACAGAAATGTTAATTAAAAACAAAATGAGAAATTACTACAGAAACTCTAATACCAAGTATTGCTGAGGATATGAAGAACTAAATCTCTCATATGCCGCTGGTGAAAGCGGAATTTATATAATCGCTGCACTTAGGAAAATACTTAACATTATCTATCACAGTGGACATGTGCACGTGCTGTTCTTACATACATATATCTAATTGCCGGAACCCAAAGTTATATCATAAAGCCTAGCTACAAGAGTACTAGTAAAAGGAAATTTTTGTCTTTCCAGCATCTGTAATCAAGAAAAAAAACAAATAAAAATAAGTAGGATGGATGATGTTCAAGCCAGTCCATCAAATCTACCAAAAATTGCCAAGGCCTATCGCATAAGGAAAAGGAAAAACGACTGAGAGAAGACAGCATGATTAGTGTGAAGGAAACTAGGGGAAACAGTACAAGGGAAGCTCTTGCTAAAATATAGGTTCCACGCTACAAAGGGTTATTAAGACTACATTAGGAATTCTATTCTTTATCCAAAGAGCAAAGGAAGTCGATTGAATTATTTGGACTTTGTCTATCATAGAGCAATTATAATACATTCGAAAGATGTCACTCTGGGTTTAAATGTGAAAAATAGATCATGGCAAAAGCAGTTACTCTAATGTTGAACTAGCTCAGTGGTCGCACTCAGGAGTCATTATTGGAGAAGTTAACCAAATTCTACTCCTTCAACCCTCTAATGACGCCCTAAGCACCTGCTTCTAATTCCCGGTATTAATACCCACTCTGCCTAAAAAGTATATATACATATATAATTATTGATTATCTCACCTGCTTGTATTTCAAGGAAATGAGATCTAGATGTCATTAGAAAATAGGATATTGATGACTCAAGAGATACAGCATCAAAAGAGTTACTATAATTGTTTCCTATGGTACTATCACCTGGAAGGAAGTGTCTATTAAAAGAAGCTTTAGCATATCAAGGAATTGTTGCAATAGACTGCTGTGTGAGAATTCAGTAAAAAAGGAATGCGCTTTTAATTTGCATTTAACTTATAATGCATTTAATTTGCATTATAAGTTAAAATCCTGAAATTCTTAGTTTAAGCCATAGTTAAAGCACCACTGAACCATAAAAGACTTTCTTCTCTTTAATACCTAAAGGCTAACATAGTGAAAAATAAGATTTAAAGTCTGACCACTGGGTTGCTGAATTACAGAGTAAGTTGTGTTCAGTCTCACAGGCTCTATTATCTAAACAGAGCAGTAATTGCCAAACATTGCAATCCTGAGTCTTGGCTGGTGATATTTGGTTAGATTCAGAAGACTGGATCACTTGAAACCTATGAAATTGTAATACCTAAGGAGCATTTCTTGCCAGCAGAACTAACTCTTATTCTTTCTCCTGACTTGTTGGAAGACCTTTAAATAAACTCATGCGAGGCAAGAGCATGTTAATTGTCTTAAAGCCCCACCCCTATCAACTCTCTATATGTAAGTCAAGTCACGTCTCTAGTTGGAAAATGCCTGACAGGTCTTTATAAAATCATAATGGGGAGATACAGTTAGCTGACATCCAATAGAAACCCTTTTAGGCATTTTTTAATTTTTTTAAGTCACTCATTCATCTAAGACATATTACTGAGTGCTTGTTATGTGCCAGGCAGTGTTCTAAATACTTAGTATAGATTAATGAAAGCAATTAATACAATCTGTGCTCTCATGAAGTTCCTGGGGTAGAAGTTAACTCTGCCCTATTAGGAAGGCCAATTTGTCTGAAGTGTAATGGACTTGACTGAAAGTAATAGGAGATGGAACCAGAGAAGTAGGTAAGATTCCAGGCCAAGCATAGAGCCTGGATTTTGTACAGTCATAACGTGGTAACATTGGTCATTGATTATCTGAGAGTATGCTCTAGAATTTCACAATTAAAATAACAAAATGTGCTATCTGGGACTCTATATATAAGTAAAAGAAAACAATTCAAGCCTCCTTAACCATTAAGGGGTATTTATTTGTTCACAAAATAGAATACTCCAGAAGTTGTCCAATCATGTAGAGCTCAACTGAGGCTTTAAAAGATATAACTAAGAATCAGTTTTCCTGAATATGTTTCTGTACTGATTGTCCGTGGCCACGTCCTCAGTCAAACTTTTTTCTCGTGGTAACACAAAAATTACCAGAGCACCCAGAGCTCTGCCATTCCCTGGGCAGGTCCACTAGAAAAACAATGTCTTTTTTATAACACCGTGGGAAAAAGAAGCTTTTCTAATCTGGAAGATTTATAAATATCTCACTGCATATTACTGACTCTGGTAATTTTAAATGACAATCCAAATATACAGAAGGATGAACATAATTGCATAAACCAGAACAAACAACTTGGCTAGGGATGAAGAATTGGTTAGTTCTCAAAAGTAGAATCTTCTTATTGAAAAAAAGATGTCCTCAAAAAAGAACGTTGTGGAGGGTAACAGCAAATGTGTACCGGAATAATTTTTGGAGTAGCCGATTTTATTTATTTGCTTGGACTGCCATAACAAAGTACCACGGACTGGGTTGCTTAAACAACAGACATTTATTTTCTCATGATTTCAGAGACTAGAAGTCTAAGATCAAGGTTATTGGCAAGGTTGGATTCTTCTGAGGCCTCTCTCCTTGACTAGATGGCCAACTTCTCCCTATGTCTTCACATGGCCTTCCCTCTGTATATTCTGTGTCTATGTTTCCTCTTCCTCTAAGGACACCAGTCATAATGGATTAAGGCTCACTTTAATTATTTATTTAACCACCCTTTTTCTACATATAATTGCATTCTGAGGCACTGGGAATTAGGACTTCAACATATGAATTTGAGAAGGGACATAATTCATCAAATAACACCAACAGAAAATATTTTTCTTTTGTGCTTAGTTCATTTACACCTGTAAACAGAATAAAAAATATTTCATGTTTGTAACAGCTAACATTTATTGAGTGTTACTGTGTGCCAGACATTGTACTAAGTGCTTCATGTGTATTATCTCATTTAATTCTCACTTTAAATCTTGTGTTTTTCCAACTAAGAAGAAGACAAAGGAGAAGGAGAAAGAGGAGAAGAAGAGGGAGAAGGAAAGAAAAGGGGAGGGGAGAAAAGGAAGAAGGAGGAGGAGAAGGAGAAGAACCTTTTATAGTCCCTAGACCCTAAATTAAGAAAAGAAATTTGGGTTAATAGAGGATAAAGCTCAAACTATGGATTTTAACAGCAGCAACAGAACTTTTCTCTGTGTAATCCTAATTTTAGGGCTTGCTTATATCTGTTGAGTGAAAATTGTTATATGGACTCTAGCAATGAGTTAATCCCATGAAGAAGTGGGAAACTGAACCAGGTCGCACAGATCTGGAAAGATGATCTTTGTGTCACTATGAGTTCTTCATATGTAAAATATTGCACCCAGAAAACACATTTAAGTAACACCCTATAGAGCACTGGTTTTCAACGCTTGTTACATACCCCAGAATGTCTAAGCTTCACTCCAGAATCTCTAGGAATGAGGCCTGACCATTAGCATGTTTTCATACTCTGCAGATAATTCTAATCTGCAGCCATAGTTGAGAAATATTTCCATAGAGAAAATATATTAAAGTACCTGAAGAATATCTTTGCCAAAGAAGGAATAGCTTCTGATTTCCATTCCTGACTTAGACACTATAACACCCTAATTCAGTTTCTCTCTCAGATTGTTTCTGTCACCTTACCTACGGGCATTACTGCAACATTGGCTTGTTCATGTTGAAATAATAACTAATGAGTCTCTCCCCCCAGCAATTAGTTCCTAGAGTTTCTAAAATATTTATAAAGCATATATCATTCCTTGGTGTTATATATAATATAATATTTGCCTTAAAGGCAAATATTCCAAAACAGATAAATTTAAGAATAAGCTCAAAAACTCTTGGGAAATATTTTCATTATTTATTAGAATTGTGAAGTTTTATTTTTCTCCAAATAGCTTAGAGCTAGTTATCTATTCTCTCTCTTGGTGAGAAGATAAACAAACCATCCTGAAAAACTGGGCTGACTTCAAGTGACCTACTGTAATTAGGACCTACCTGCCTTTCTTGTTTCTTTTTTTTCCTGGATTACCTAAACATTATCACTGAACTATTATTTTAATTGACTTGAAGGAACAGAACTTTAAACAATGACTTAACTTTCATGACTCTGAAATCCTCAGGCATTAGAAATGAGGTTCTGCAAATCTAGGATACAGGCTTGAAACAGACTTCTTGATGGAATGCTATAATATATCTGTATGGAATGTTCAACATTTATACTAATATTACCCAGAAGGAAGTGCTGCTTCATCCACCTCTCCTAAGAATCTGGCATTGAGATAGCAAATATCATTTATCTAGCTAGTAATCTTGGAGCCCAATAAAGGTTTTCATTATTCTAGTCTACTATAAGAGAGAAGCTAAAAACATTTGAAAGATCTCTCTTTCCCCTGATTTAAACAGAAGTTAAGATCAGCTTATTTCGCTGAACCTTCTTTTATCAATCAAAATGTAACTACATTGATGAAGAGATCATGTGTATTTTAGTCACCAATAAAGCCCCAGTACCTAGTACTTCATGAGCCATATAGAAGCTCCCACGTAAATTTTAGTTGAATGTCTACTTAAACATGGGGAAAGTTTACACTCAATAAATTAATGTATTTCAACTCATTTTCCATAGCATGTTTTGGGGAGGGGATCACATGTATCTTGCTCACCATTGTAGCCCTAAGTACCCAGCAACTTATGAGCCATAGGCAATCTTTCACATAGACTTCAGTTGAATATTTACTTAAACATGGGATCAGTTTAATGTACATTTTTAATGTATGCTTTGAGAAAATTAATGTCCTTTTAATAACAGATTCAGAAATTGACCCCCAAAAGTACACTTAGGTCAATCTTGAAATATAAAGAGTTCATCAAGAGAAGGATGTAGTTATACAAAGGCATGAATTCAAGAAAGTAATGATACAATCAGAAATATGGAAGAGATCATGGTTTGAGCACAGTGAGGAAAGAGCCTACCTTGAGACTGATAAAAAAGGCAAAGATTTAAGCATTTAGACTAGATTAGAAAGTTTGAACTCTATTCTATAGATTAGAGACCATTAAAGTATTTTAAGCTTAGGGCTGCCATAATTACACTTGCATTTTAGAAAGATCACTCTTGGGGCTCTAGGATTGGAAGGACAATTGAAACTGGACACAGGGAGACTATTAGGAGATAAAAGATAAGCCTGACTAAAGATAGCATGAGCAGGACATTAGACATATTCAAGGTATATTAAGGTGTAAGTACAAAAAGGTTTCTTTTTTTGTAATTAATTGAGGGACAAGGGGAAGTCTTGGATTATCACTAGATGTGTGGTTTATGAAACTGGAGGCTACATTTACCATTATTTAAAAAAAAATAGATGAGAAGCATCAGATATGGGGAGGAAATATAGTAAATTGAACCTCAAATATGTACTCCTGTGGTGTCTAGGTGGCACGTTCCAGTAAGCAAATGGAAATGACTACTATTGAAAACCTATCAGACACAAAGCATTACCCTATTGTAAACCTTACGTAATTTATATCTTATAATTAATCATGATAATAATTATTCCCTCAGGGCCTATGCTCTTGAGTTTTAAAATATTTTAGTTAAGACTAGTGTAAAAATAATGATGACTGTCAAAGTCACAATAAGAACTCAGATCTATCTGAATCAAAACCCCATATTTCTACTCCTTTCCAGTGCCTCACTGAAATTTAGGAGACAGAACAAGACTGAAAATATTGATTTGGGAGTAATTCAGCTATCAGTAGTAGCTGGAACAGTAAGAATAAAAAGAGTTCATGCGGGAGAGCCTGTATAGTGACGCTAGTAATTATTAGCCACTGGTAAGAACAAAATGTTTGTGACATTGCCCTCCTCACTTTTTCATGGTCTCTCACATTTTGGTATTGTCCCTTCTCTATTAATCTTTTCTCACTGCTGCTAGATTATTTTTTCTAAAGCGTAGCCCAAATCATGCCACATATTGGCTTAAGCATCCATTTATTCAACAGAGTTTTGAATGTGTGTTGTAGGCCTTCTAAATAAAAAGTCAAAATCTCTGCCCTCAAAGGAGGTCACAGTCTATTAGTATTAGGGAAAGCATTTAAGTAAGGGGCAATTTATTAAAAAAAAAAAAAAGTATAATTGTCAAAACAGAGGTAAGCCGATGGTTCTGCAGTAGGCACAGGGAAGTATTTAAACTACACTGTCATTGTAAGGGTAGACATGTAAAATAAAGATGTTTCAGGAGCTTTTTAGAAAGGTAAAAAGAATACATAAAAACAGTATCAAGAGACTTTTTGGCAGAGGGGTCTTTATTGCAAAGCGAGAAAGCACAATGCTTTTAAGAAACTTAAGAAGCTGACAGATTAGGTAGGTATAAATGAAATGAGCTGTCGAAGAAATCAGGTGACATATCATGAATGGCCTTGTGTGCTTAGCTTAGTTGTTTGGATTTTATCCTGAAAGAAATGAGAAACAGAGAAAGGTATAGAACAGAGTGATTTGAACAGATTTACAATTCGGAAAAACACTTTCACTCTGATGGATGGGTGAGTGTTAGATGAGCCTGAGAACAGGAACATCAGTTAGGAGGCTATAGGAACAGTCGAGGTAGAAACTGATTAACTATTGCTCTAAATGAATCATTTTACCTAGCATTTGATGTACCCCACATTCTGGCTCTAAGCTACCTTCTCAACCCTCTTTCCAATAGACTATTCTTTTATCAAAAACTATCTTGCTGTGTTAGAAGCATTACTCTCATATTTTGTGTTCCTAACTCAAGACTCTGAGTCAGACTATCTTTTATGGCCTAGCACACTGTAAAGCAGGTAGTGAATGTTCAATACAAATTGAGAGAATTTAAGAAAAGTAGATACTTTTAAAAATTGGTTTTGGATATTTTATAATCAAAGTAACATTTGAATTCTTGCCCAAATCTTTCCAGAATTCTTTTCCTAAAAACTAAAATTGTTTGGGAATTTAATCCCTATGTTTAATCTTTTAAAATTTATCTCAATGAGCTAGTGGTACTATAGTTGCTATTGGATAAATTTCAATTCCTACTAATTGATAGAATTGTCAAAAATGACTGCAGTTCACATTCTAGCACATCAGATTTCTACTGATTAATGTCAGACTACTGTCTCAGCTCTTACTACTACAGGATTATTATTTTTTAATTTCTTGTTAGATACCAATATGACTTAAGAAACTCCAGCAATTAGTCCAGCCATTTGGCCTTTTAAATTGCTCTCTGAGATCCGAGGAGGTTTAAAGGAACTTAAAACCATGGATGCACATTCAAAGTGTCGAGAAAATGGTTTAGAAATATATTTTATGCCAAATGGTAGTAGAAAGAGACAGGGAGAGAGAGAGAGAGAGAGAGAGAGAGAGAGAGAGAGAGAGAGAGAGAGAGAGAGAGAGAGAGAGAGAGAGAGAGCGAGAGAGAG
>NW_006439192.1:7263740-7289141 GCF_000325575.1 Pteropus alecto
AAAGAAAGGGAGAAAGAAAGAAAGGGAGAAAGAAAGAAAGGGAGAAAGAAAGAAAGGGAGAAAACCTTCCAGGACCAAACTTTATTTTCACCTGATTATAGAAGTTATAGTGTAGCTAATAAAAGGAGAGTGTCATATACCTTCTATGATATTGCACAAATCATGAATTATACAACAGGCAAAAATGAGAAACGGCAATGGAATCAAACCTATATGGAAATAAATAAAACATACAAGTAAAGTAGCAATCATGTCAGTTCTGTTAATAAAATGTGCATGCACAGGGGGCCCCTCAGAAAATGAATGCAATATGTTAATAGTAATTATTATTTTAGAGCTTCAATGTAACCATGAAATAGTTGGTAATTAACAAGTAATTAGTGCTGCAAGTTCTTTGGAAGATAAAGCAGTGGTTTGAAAAATACTCATATACATTGAATAGGGTCTCAGAATGAAAGTGATAATCAGTTGTAATAGACACTTTTTTTGGATTGGATATACTAGAGCTTTTTAGAATTTCTTAATAATTGAATTCTTAATAATTGAAGGAATTCTTGTGTTTTGTTTTGGTTTTGTACATTTGTGCAGCTGTTTATATTAATGGGGGTAGAGAATGATGGCATGTGATTTTGTGGTTTATATTAATATGTATTTGTTTAGAGTCCCTAAAACCCTGCAATTTCCTAAGTGATAAGAGCTATAGGTGTCTTGTCACTCATAAAAGCCTCTTTTAACCACTCCTGAGTTTATGTTAATGAGGTGACTTTTGGAAGCCCCTAAGTATGGGTGCTGGATGCCAAGGGAACCAACCATATGACTAAAAGGTTGGAACTTTAAGCCTCACTTTCCAGACCTCCTGGGAGGAGAGAGGGGCTTGAAATTGAGTTCAGTCGCCAATGGCCAATGATTTAGTCAATCACGCCTAGGTAATGAAACCTCAATGAAAACCGAAAAGGATAGGGTTCAGAGAGCTTCTGCGTTGGTGAATACATGGACAGGCTGGGAGGGTGGTACACCACACCCTTTCCCCATACCTTGCCCTATTCATCTTTTCATCTGGCTATTCCTGAGTTATATCATTTTATAATAAACTTGTAACCTAGTAAGTAAACTGTTTCCCTGAGTTCCATGAGAAGCTCTAGTAAATTAATTGAACCTAAGAAGGAGGTCAAGGAAGCCTTCAATATTTAGCTCATCTGTGGTCATAAACATAGGTGATCACCTGGACTTGGGTTTGGTATCCAAAGCAGGGAAGTCTTGTAGGACTGAGCACTTAACCTGTGGGATCTGATGCTATCTCCAGGTAACTAGTGTCAGAATTGAGTTAAACTATAGGACACCCAGTGGTTGTCACAGAATTGCTCAGTGTGGGGAACACATACACACACATACACACACACACATACATATGGTGACCAGAAGTGTCAGAAGTATTGAGTGTGAGTAACAAAAGAGACACAGGAGAGCATGAATTAGAAATGTTAAAATCTTTTTTCCCTTCCTGGGGAAATTAGGCAAAATTTATTTGGCCTTATCTTCCATTTTTATTGAGTGTCAGTTTGTGAGGAAGATTGTTTTATGTAATGAATAATTTTGACTTATATTAATATCTGAACTCTTATGTTTAGGGCTCTTAACAAGCAATGTAAAGAATTTGCTTTATATGAAACCACATGCCATGCTGCTTGATAAACTATATGCCTTTCATTTCTCCCCCTGTCCCACCTTTCCTCCATGGCCCAACCATCCTGCCCAACCAAAAAAAAAAAAAAATCACCTTTAGAGTTGAATATTAAAAATAATTCAGTGAAAACATTTAAAAAGTGGAGGCATTTAACTGGAATCTGGAGAAGACAGGAGTTATGAACCCTCCTGTGCTATATTCAGGAGTCTATCCCTGATGGGCCATATAGTGAGCCAAATTTTATCTCTATGATTTCCCTAGTGGTTAGAGTATTTCAATGGCTTCTGAAAGAATCAATGCACCACTTATGTAACTCACTTTTCACCTTTATTAATCTGTCCCACAAGCAAGGGCAGAGTTGGGCTGAAGGAACTTATTACATTTATTGGTCAGAATTAAATTATTCACTCAGACTTTTAAAAAGGTCACAATACTGTGTGATCCATGGTGATCAGAGGAGACTTCTCTAAGCTGAGAGGAGTCAGATTTCAGTTTTTAAAAAGTATGAACTGATTATCTGAAAAAAGAGATCAGGAAAGGTACTTTGTCCCAAGGGATTCTTAGAAATATGGAGTTTATTTTCTCAGATCACTTAGACTTAAGATCCTCTTGTCTAAAATCCAACAATGAGTGTGAAGTAATTTTCAGAGTTCCATCAGTTAAGTTAGATATAAACCAGAAAGCAATGTCAGTGCTGTCCCATTGTTTAATAAATAGAACATTTTACACACACACAGACACACACACATCACATTTTCTTCTCATGGTACTTTGTAAACAATATAAAAAATTGCTTGCAAATTTCTTAAAAAGATCTACTTAAAATGTCCAACTCAATGACTAATTAGAAGATAGCTATCTATATCTTTAATATAGACATAAATTCCAAACAATCTACTTAATAAATCTAGAAATCTATCTGACATTTTTAGCAGACCTGCTAAAACTAAGATCATCCCTCAAACAATAATATTGCCTTTATACCCATCCTGGGCTCTAACCTTACACATAAATTAATAGGCATAATTAGGGTTTATTAAGCAAAGCTTGATATTTAATAAGAAAATATTTTATTGAAATATAATACCCTAAGTCATAAGTGTACAATTCAATAAATTTTCCTTGAGTAAATGTGATGGTGTATGCAAAATAAAGATTCCAAAAGAGAAGTCCATGTCCTTTTCCCAGGGACTAAGCACCTTAAGATAATATTTTGACTTAAATCATCATGAATTAGCTTTGTCTGTTTTTGAATTTTGTATATAGTAAAACATATTGTACATGTTTTTTGTGTCTGTAACTTTTTCTGTTATGCTTGTAGGATTCATTCATGATGATGTATGTAGTAGTATCCCATTTATCCTTACTACTGGACAATAATTTATTCTATAAATATACAGTAATAATATTTAATAATTCTACTAATGATAAATATTTGGGTTTTGCCAGGTTGAGAAAATTACAAAAAGTATGATTGTGCATATTGACATGTCTTTTTGTTCATATATGACTGTGTTTCTAAAGGTATATACTTAGGAGTGGAATTGTTGGGTGTTATGTTTTGCATATATTTAGCTTTAGCAGACACTGACAGTTTTCCAAAGTGATTGTATCAATTTACACTCTATTTAGGGTGTTCTTTTTTTGGTGTGACATTTTTATCATCTAACTGTAGCGTTTAGTTCATTTGTATTTAATACAATTAGTGATATATGTGAATATATATCTATTATCTTCCTTTTCGTTTTCTGTTTCCCTTTGCTCTCCATTCTTGCCTTCTTTTGGGTTAATCATTTTTTCAATTACTCAATTTTTCCTCTATACCAGCTTCTTAATTATATATCTTTTATCTATAAGAGTTCAAAACATGCATATTTGATTTATTGCAGCCAATGTAAATTAAAATTTTTATTACTTCCTAGACAATGCTAGAATCTTGGAATATTTTAACTCCCTTTATGATTCTTCATCTTTTTGTATTACTGTTAAAATACATTTTAATTCTACATACATTTCAAACCCCACAAGACATATCATTATTGGCTGTACTATTAATACTTATAGATATATCTGGAATCATTTACATTTATCCTCATATTTCCATTGCTCTTTATTCCTTGCATTTTTCTAGTTTCAAATCAGGTCATTTCTTTTCTACCTAGGTAAATCCCTTTATTATTTTTCTTGGTGTGGCTTTTCCAGCAATGAATTTATTCAGATTTCTTTTTTAATGTCTTTGCTTTCAATTATACAAGATATTTTCACTGTGTACATATAGATATGTAGGTCAATGATTAGTTTATTTCAGTACTTTAAAGATATCACTCTGCTGTCTTCTGCTTTCCATATTTTGATGAGAAATCATTTGTCAGTCTTTTAATTACCCTCTGAAGATAATATGTATTTTTTTCTGACTGCTTTAATTTTTTTTCTTTGTTATTGGTCTTAATCAGTTTTACTCTGATGTGCCAAAATGTGATGTCCTTTGCGTATATCTAGCTTGGGGATATTAGTGCTTTTAGTCTATTTTGAAGTTTCTCATCAATTTCAGAAAAATATAGGCTATTATCTCCTTTGCTCTTTTTTTACTTTAATTTCACATATATTTGATGATTTCACCATGTTTAATATAGCATATATATATATATATACACACACACACACACACACACACACACACACACATATATGGAGATATATATGTGTGTATATTTGGTGATATATATATCTCCATAGTATTTTCCTTTTAGGAGGAAATGGGGCTCCCTGTACTTCATCCTGGATATTCTCAACTAACTTAATCCATTTTATTAATTTTTCTTTTACTCTGTCTAATTTGCTTTTAAGTTCATGTATTTAATTCATAATTTTAGCTATTGTATTTATTAGATCTGGGATATTGATTGTATTCTTTCTTATAGATTCTATTTTTCTGATGAAAGTCACCATCTTGCCATTTGTTTTGTTAATATATTAATCAGAGTTATTTTAAGGTCAATGTCTCATGACACCAAAAACTGGGACATTGTAAATATTGCCATTGTCTATTTTTTACTGATAATCTTAGTGATATTTGATTCAGTGTCAGGTATTTAGTAAGAATTTTTGCAGAGGCTACAGATAGGGCCTACCCTACCCAATGCTGGGCAGTCAGACTGGAAGCTGTGTTGCCTAAATTCCACCTGAGACTGGGCTTATTTGAAGCAGGGTTTCAGGTTTTAAAATGTTCACTCCATTTTTATCTGAATCACTCACACTCCTGGACTTCTGCCCTTTTGGGAGTTCCTAACTGAGATTCTCTCTGATTGTTTGCTAAGGCCCTGTCTTCTTGCTTTTAAACAGTTTTCTGCTTAAATTCTCAACCTCTCACACTGTGGAGCTTAAGATGTAGGCAAGATATCTGACAGTTTGGCAAAAACAAAAAAAATGTTGCCTTTGAGAATTTGTCCATATCTTATTTACCTGTTGCCTCACTGACATTTTTGGGTGGTATCATCAAATAGCTCTCTACCCAAATAAAAAAAATAAAAGATCATTTCCACCTGAATATTCTTTAAGATATTTGAATTTATTATAGCCAAAATTAAATTCAGTCTTCTCTAAATGACATTCTTCCCCTATTTTTCATAATTCATCAAATTATACAAAAATAATATACCAGTTGTCCATCTATATCACCAAATCTCATTAATTCCAAATTTAGTTATATATTTATCTCATCATGTTCCTTCTATTTCTATTCTATTGTACTAAATAAAGGAATATAAAAAGATTATATATTATTTTACAGATATTTTATAATATCTGATTAGAAATTTTAGCAACAGCTACAGTTTCTTCTTGAAATAATTAGGTATTATTCTGATTATATACAGGCTCTGAAATTTTGTGTTAATAATGAATTCTTTGAATTTGCTGTTTATTTGACCTTATAGTAGATTAGAGTTTCTTTTGACTTATTTCCAAAGACATTAATTCCCTTTTGTGGAAATCATACTGGTATCCTTTGTTCCTTTGGATAGATACTGTTTTATAGGAGAGAGAAGTGTGAAGAATAAATACTCTATATCATCGGTAGAAACAACTTACACTCAGATTTCAACACACTGTGATTGCTGGAGAACCCAAGATGCTTGGTTCCTCCTGAGGTTTTTAAGGAAAGCATGGAGATAGCATGCTGGGTTATGGGATGAGGAGCTCTAGGGCATCTCATTCTGCAGTGGCTTTCTTTCTTTCCGTTCCCTGCATTTGAAAAGCATTGTTCCTATAATAATCTTACCTCTTCTTCTCATCCTTATTTGCTTTCTCTTTTTTACCTCTTCTTCTTTCTCCTAATCTCAATCATATTCTTTCTTCCTTTTGCCTCAAAGTAAAAGTTCTCAAAAATATTTTCCCCTTGAATAAATAGTAGAAGGTGGGTTGAGGGTATAATAAAATATGGAAAAAGAGGAGAACGTTATAAAAGAATATCTTATGCTATGAGAGTAAAGGCAGAGGAAAATTGTTCTAAGGCAGTATCAGTCAGCTTTTGAATTGATAACAAATAAGCCCCAAATACCATTGGCTTAGAACAACAAAAGTTTACCTTATCCATAGTGTTTTGGTTGCATCTCTCCTATCATTTGTCTTCGTTCTGGAAACCAGGCTAAAAGAACATTCCCTACCTGTGATATGCTGCTCTGGTTGTGGCAGAGAGACAAATAAAGCTTTCTCAGATGCAGCATGCACCTCCTTTTATCGACATTTTATCAACTAAGTGAGTCATGTTGCGCTGGCAAATCACATGACTATCCTAGATACCATGCATCTTCCCACAGGGCGGAGTGGAGAGTACTTGAGAAAAATAACACAAATTCCTATATATAAATAAATAGATGATAGATAGATAAATAGATAAATAGATTGATAGATGATAGGTAAATAAAATGGCAGTAACTACATACCTATCAATAATCACTTTAAATGTAAATGGGTCAAGCTTCAATCCAAAGACATAAGTTAGCTGAATGGATAAGAAAACACGACGTATACGTATACTGTCTACAAGAGACCCACTTCATATCAAAAGTGACACATAGACTGAGGTTAAAGGGATGGAAAAAGATATATCATGCAAATGGAAATTAAAAAAAAAAAAGCTGGAGTAACAATACTTATACCAGACAAAATAGACTTTAAAACAAAAGCTATAACAAAAGACAAAGAAGGATATTTCATAATGATAAAGAAGTCAATTCAACAAGAAGATATAACTCTTGTAAACATTCATGCACTCAACATAGGAGCACCTAAATATATAAAGCAAATATTGACAGACATAAAAGGAGAAATTGACAGTAATATAGTCATAGTAGGGGATTTTAATATCCCATTTTCATCAATGGGTAGATCTTCCAGACACAAAATCAACAAGGAAACAGAGGCCTTAAATGACATGTTAGACTAGATGAATTTAATTAATATTTTTAGAGCATTTTACCTCAAAGCAGCAGCATGCACATGGAACCAGCATTATGTAAAATAGCCAAGATATGGAGTACCTATCAATAGATGATTGGTTAAAGAAGATGTGGTACATATATACAATGGAATATTATTAAACCAAAAAAAAAGTCTTACCATTTGTAACAGACAACACAGATAGACCTAAAGGGTATTATGTTAAGTGATATAAGTTAGATAGAGAAAGACAAATACCACATGATTTCACTTATATGTGGACTCTAAAGAACAAAATAAATAAACCAAACAGAAACAGACTCAGATACAGAGAACAAACTGATGGTTGCTAGATGGGAGCAGGGAGTAAAGAGCTGAGTGAAAAAGGTGAAGGGTTTAAGAAGTACAAATTGGTAGTTACAAAATAGTCATGCAAATGTAAAGTACAGCATAGGGAATATAGTCAATAATATTGTAATAACTTTGTACAGTGTCAGATAGGTACTAGATTCATCAGAGTGATCACTTCTTAAATTATATAAATGTCTAATCACTATGCTGTACACTTGAAACTAATATAACATTATGTGTCAGAAAGAAAGGAAGGAAGGAAGGAAGAAAGGAAGAAAGAAAGAAAGAAAGAAAGAAAGAATGAACGAAGGAAGGAAGGAAAGGAGGGAGGGAGGAAAGAAGGAAGGAAGGAAGGAAGGAAGGAGGAAAAAAGAATATGATTTCCTAAGTCATCACTCTTGGCTACAAGTATTTCCTTTCTTCCCTTCTACTCTGGTAAGGCACTTAACACCTCCCCAAAATAAACAACATCCAGCACCATTTGGAAGTAGCTCTGCTCTTTGTCTTTATTCTGTGTCTGAGGCTGAGGGAGAAAGCCCTCTATGGTACATGCTGCTCTTGTGACAGAGTGAAGAGAGTAATGGCAGAATAATGCTTATGACTTTCAAACTTTCCACTCGCACATGGCATGGGTCATTCTGTTTACATTTTATTGACCAGCGCAAATTCTATCACTGCACTTGCTATTAGTAGTGAGATGATATCATCTCCTTGGTTACCAAGCAGGGCAACAGATACTTAGAAACAATAATTAACCTTTCGAGAAGGGGAAAGAGAAATGGCAAGATAGAAAGAAAAGGTTTGTAATAGAGAATGGTAGACAGAACATGGTGTGATCCTATGAGCCATGGAAGCAACAGATTTTTTAGCAGGTGCCCAAAGCTTTGGTTTCAGGTGGAAAGGGGATTTATAAATAGATCAAGCTGCTTCACATAGCGTGTGAGTTTAACTTGCAGTTTCTGTCTTAACATCCTAGACATAGGAATAGGTATACCTTAAATCAATATTGTTTGTATGCTGCTTATGATTCAAAGCTACTTTTCTTCATAAGATTACACAGGTATTTGAGACTATTATCTCATTTATTTGTCCAAGTTTATTTAAAATGATATGTGGAGATAATTGATAAATTCTAACAACCTTGATCAAAATCCCCCCACAAACTCTAAGAATAAGAGGATATCCTAAATATTTTAAAGAACATACAATTTTATGTTAGCTATATTTTATAATAAAAATATTAAAAATAAGGGGAACATATATTTTAAGTCCATAGTGAACATAACAATAAAGAATGAGTATGAGTATTAAAAACTTCCTTAGAAATGACATAAAGTATTTGAATTAATCAAGAACATTGTACTACCTATATTATTAAATATTTTCTGAATTTTTCCATTATATTATAAGATTTGACTGACACAGTTTTGAAATGTGTTCAAAACAAGATTTGAAATAAATATTGAAAAAATAAGGCTCATGTGATAGGCTATACCAGAATAATATTTAAAAATCAATAGTTTCTCATATACTTACATTTAAAAGATGTAATTAGAAAATAATATTTTATGTGCAGAAGTATCATAGAATTTAAAGATAGACTTTAACATTAAAAGTGTTGTCAAATGGAACTGAATTTATATCACAGTTCTGCCATTTACTGTGTGTCTCTTATCAAATTGTTTAGCTTTCTAAGTTTCAATTTCTTTCACCTGTAAAATGTAGATAACAATAGAACTTATAAGACTGTTGCAGAGAATAAATAATGAGTAAAATTTTAGAGAGCTTGCTATATGTACAGTATAATTCTGAAGAATGTATGTTATCTCCATGCATTGTGACAATGACGCTATGAGGTAGATAATATCATTTACTTTTTTACTTTTTTCAGATAGGTAATATGAGATCACAAAATGCCAATAAGATTGTACAGGGTTATTCGGCTATTAAAATTAATGATAGGATTTTAATTCAGGTTGTGTGACTCCAGAACCCACACTCCTAATAACTGTATACTAACCAATGATACTTTTGAAGAGTTAATAAGTTCTTGGAATATATCAATGAACAAAATAAAGATCTGTGACCTCAAGGAGGTTACATTCTAGCCAGTGGAAGGAGACAGACAATATAAATATAAGTAATAAATAGATTATATAGTACACTAGAAGTCATTAGTGCTATAAAAAAAATTAAAGAATCAGAGTAAGGAGAAAGTGCTAGGAAATGTGGAATAAGCCTAACTGAGAGGTAAGTAAAGACTTGAAAGATATGGGGGAGTTAGCAAAGCAGGCATTGAGGGAAAAGCATTCTAGGCAAAGGGGACTAAAGCAAAGAGCCTATGAAAAGATTATATCTAAGTCAGGACAACAAAGAAAAATGTGGCAAGCATGGATTGAGAAACTGCTGTGTACTACAAGAGGAGCCAGTTCTTTATTTATAAGTTTTTATATGTATTTTGACTTTTGCTCTAAAATGGAAAGCCTTGCAGTATTTTGAACAAGAATGTCAAAACTCTAACATATTTTAAATTTTCACTCCAGTTACTGTGTTGAGAATGGATTAAAGGGGAGCAAGAGCAAAGTAAGGGAGGCCAGCTTAGAGCTATTGCCGTAATCCAGGAGAGAAGTTATTGTTTTGTACTACCGAGGTATTAGTAGGAGAGGTGGCAAAAGATGTTCTTACTCTAAATATAGAAAATAGATCCGACAATAAGATGGATTAAATGTGAAATATGAAAGAGATGGAGTTGCCAAAGATATCAAGTTTTTCTTTCATTTTTTAAAATCTGAATTGACCTGAGAAGGATGGAGTTGCCATCAAGTGAGGTAGAAAAGCTGCAAAAGAAACATGTTTGGTAAGAAAGACCAGGGGTTGATTTTAAACATGTTGAATATGAGATATCTCTTAGTTGTCCAAGTGTAGATGTGGAATCAGCAGTTGGATACATAAATAAAGAGTTTAGGAGAAAGTCTATACTAGACATATAAAACTGTGAGACTAGATAAGATCAAGAAGGATGCAAGTATGAATAAAGATGAGAACCCTCTCATCTCAAGAATGGAGCCCTGGAGTGCTCCAATATTAGGACACTTTGCAAAGAGAGGGATCCAACCAAGAGACTGAGAAGAAGCAACCAGTCAAGTCATAGGAAAACCAAGAAAGTCTGTGTGTCCTGGAGGCCAAATGAAGAAAGTTTGTCAAAGAGAAAAAAAGACAGTGTGCTAAATGCTACTGGGTCGAATCCTTCTGATAAGTCAGATAAGATGAAATTTAGCAAATATGTGAAAATCCAAATTATAATATTTGTTGGCATAGTGGAGACAAAAGTCTGATTCGAGTGAGTTTAAGAGGAAATAGGGTGCATTTTATGCTAAGAGAGAGAGAGAATTGGAAAGAGTATCTTATCAAAGGAATTTTGCTACAAAAGTAGGCAAATGAATAATATGAAAGCTGGCCAGAAGGTAAGACCACAGATTTTCTTTTTTTTCTCTTTTCAGAGATGGAAATATACTTTTGTGTGATGAGTATGATAGAGAGTAAACATTTGATAATATAAGACAAAGTTAAGAAAATGGCTGCAACAATGTCTTCAAGTAGGCAAGAGTGACGAGAAAATCTGCACGTGCTGACATTGACTCTAGCTAGGAGCACAGATCTCTCATTACTGGTAAAGATAAGGTGGCAGGGTATATGCTGCAGATAGGTAAATGAGATGATAGGGGTCTAGGGCACATTTCTTCTGTTTATTTCAATTTTTCAGTAAAGTAAGAGACAAGGTTATTAGCTGAAAAGGAGGAATGCAGAAGAGGTATTGTGAGTTTTAAAAACAGTAGAGAAGGCCTGAAATGGTCACGTAAAAGTATAGAAACATAAAAGGATGAGTACTAGGAGATAGAACCACAAGAGGATCCAGTTCTTTATTTATAAGTTTTTATATGTATTTTGACTTTTGCTCTAAAATGGAAGAACTATGTATCTAATATAGCAAATATATCTAATTGTGTGGCATCACTTCGGGCCCAGTTGAGGTCTGTGTATCACACTACAGGAAAGCTATGTAAAGTTCTAAGCGCAGTGTCTAGCAAAGAGTAAATATTCAGAAGGTGTTACCTATCATTTGTTGCATGTCATCAGTCCACTAAACACAATCCTAAGCACTGAAGATGCAACATGAATAAGAAAAGATACCTCTGCCCTTATGCACTGTACATTCTAGAGGGAGGAGTTAAACTGTACATATGCAAAATAACCAGTGAGCTATCAGTTCAGATAATAAGAAGTGCTATAAAGAAAAAGCATTAGAGTAGCAATATGTGGTGTCCAGAAAGTTGTTTCTTAGGAAGTGATATTTGCATTAAATCATAAATCTTTTAAAAAGTTGGAAGCCCAAAAGTTCTAAGGAAGTAGTATAAAAAAAAAAGAAAAAGAAAAAGAAAACAAATCAAATGCTCTTACTCAGAACAAAATGGGTTGTATTAGTGGTGAGAAAAAGGCTAGTGTGGCTGGGTGTGGATAAGGTGAAGCCTAAGAAACTTTATCAGCCCTGGTCAGGGAGTTTGAATGTTTCCTCAATGCAATGAGAAGCTCTCTGAGGGTTGGCTACAAGCTCTGACTTTCACTGTTGTTTGAAGTAAATGGTGGAGATAAAAAAAAAAAAAATGGGTTATAAGAAGGCCACTTAGGTAGGAAGCTGCTACAATGATCTAGGTAAGAAATGAAGGTGGTTAAGACCAGGGTTATAGCAATGGAGATGACAAGAAGTGGTAGAGTCTCAGGCATATTTTAGAGGACAATGGAGTAAATGGGGTATGAAGAGAATGTATATGAAAGCAGTATAACAATTAGAATATTTGACCTCAGGTACTGATAAAATTAAGTAAAATAAGAAAAAGAGGAAAACAGAAGACTTGGGAAAGGTCAGAGGACAAGTGAAATCAAGATCTTTTATGAACATTCTATTTTTAGATGCTTAAAAGACTTCTGCATAGAAATGTTGAAGAGGGAACTGGATATTCAGTCTGAAAATCAGGAGAAATATTAAGGTTAAAGATAAAGATTTGTGAGTAGGCTTTCCAGATTTAGCAAATTAAAAACAACAACAATAACACCAAAAAAAAAAGTCTATACTAGACTTTTTTAAGATGTCCAGTTAACTGAATTTTAGATAAACAATGAATAAGGTGTCCAGTTAACTGAATTTAATAATAAGATGTCCAGTTAACTGAATTTTAGATAAACAATGAATATTTTCTTAGTAAAAGTGTCTTATGCAATATCTGGGACATACTTATACTAAAAAAATTGTCGTTTATCTGAAATTGAAATTTAATGAGATGTTTTTTATTTAATCTGACAAACTGTGAGCCACCAGTATATATTCATTTAATATTATTATACTTGTCTTTACTTGTCTTAAAACAACTTCAAACTAAATGTATAAAACCTATACGTTCAGAAAAAATTTAGTAAAAGATGCTGATAATTTAAAAATAAGGAAATTCAAAAAATTTGAAATTTTTTAAAAAGATAATTTTTGCCCATTAAAATGTTAACAGCTATCGAAAAGTATTATTTATTGCCATCAAGGGACTGAAGAGATGAAAGCTTGTATATCTAGTTAGTATAACCAAATTAAACATACTTAAGAGAAATTTGGCAACATGTATCAAAATCAGTTGAAAGATGTCAGGAATTCCAGAATGATTTACCTGAAACCAAAATTTTCTCTGACATACAAAGACTTGATCTGCCAACATTATTCAATGTTAAGGTGCAAGTATCCCTGGGAAGGGCACTATGTCAGTTGTTAGTCATAAAGACTTGGTCATATTAGAACCATTTTCCAAGATAACTAGTTGGTAACAACGTCCTGTAGGTAAAACACATGATGCATAAATATTAATAGAGGAACCAGCCTTGAGAACAATTTGGAGAGAGAATCCTGCCCAGAATCAAGAGGATGCTTGTAACTAGGAAAGTGTAATCAGAACAAGTACATGCAGATGTGTGGGCTCACGACAAGGGGTAGAACAACAAAAAAAATGGACAGGACACTTCTAAACATAGATGGCACAGCACTTTTGGCTTTCAAGAAAACTATAAAGAAAATACACTACAGAAGAAGAGGGCATGACTGAGAAAACAGTTTAATGAAGGAAGATCACCAAAGTGATGTGGAAAAGGTTTTTCATCTCTGCCCCCTTTGGATTTTATGAGTCCGGTCTCAATACCAACCATAGAATTATGAAAACACAGGTTGTGCTGATATTCAGCAGAACTCAGTAGCAGATGCAATCAAGGAAGGGACCCAGGGAAGAACTCACCTAGGGCCTTATGTTCTCACATTTGTTAATATGATAAATGAGCTTTTGGCCCCAGTTCCTTCTTTTCCCTTCACACTGCACAATACTTCCAGAAGAACTTCTTAATTGCCTCTGTACATTAAATCTTTCTAATGATAACAGCTTAACTCAGGCTCACTTTTATTTTGGGCCAAATTGTTGTCATTGTACCACATGGAATTAATTAAAATGTAGCCAAGAAAAGCTGCTGTGAACGACAGAGGCAGGGTTTGATTCTAAAAACCTGTGGGAATCGACAGTGAGATGTGAAGAGCAGCCAGCAGTCTTGCACCAGAGCCCTGACTGGTTTCTCACATGCTCTTCTTAAGGAAGGGCATGGCGGGCTAGGGGAAGAGGACAGTGAAGATGGAGGAAACATGAGAAAGAAATTGAGATAGTTTTAAAAACAAGCTTGGGCTGTTCAAGTTGGGAGCATCATTTGGCGTAATTGCATATGTTCAGCATTTAATATCTCTAGAGAGATTTAGCTTGAGTTGCGACTTCTTACATTTAATGAAGCGAAACTCTCCCAGGGTACTGTAAGACATATCTAAGGATGAAAACCAGTAATTTACAGCTTTAGTGACCTTATTACAGTGTACTTTGTGCTTGGCTGCTCTTCACTCTTATCTGGGCCATTATCAGAGGCTCCGTGGAATATTGGCCATTAGCTACATGCAGACCACGGGGCTTTGTCTTCAAAGGCTATGGCGGGGGCAGGGTGTGGGGGGGGAGTGAGGAAGATATTGAATATTTTATCTTAACTCCTAGAAAAATCAAAATAGCAGCATGCTCTTTGAAACACTAATATGCATGTGAATGGCCGTGATGAGGCAAAGTCTCCAAAAACAAACAAGCCTTGGTGCAAAGGCTTCTAAAAGATGAGCTAATTACACTGAAAGCCCAAATAACAATGAATATTCTCCACTAGCTGATGAATAGCTCCTGATTTTGAGATGCCTAACCTACATCTGTGCTATGGAGATGGAAATAACAACAGGACAGAAAACACCGTCATATTTGCCAGATGCCAATGGCTCGCAGTGGGAGGACAAGGAGCTCAGGTTCTCTCATTCGGATGGGTCTTATTGCCAGAAATTAACTCCATAGATGTAGACCCATTTCAACACACATGCATGCATGCACATATTCATTCAGCAAATATGTGGAACTCCTACCACATGCTGGGCAAATCTCTAGGCCAGGCGTCAGGAAACTTTGTCTATAAGGGGCCAGGTAGCAAATATATTAGGCTTTGTGGGCCACATACAGTTTCTATCACATATTCTTTTCTTCATTGTTTTTAACAACCCTTTACAAACGTAAAAACAATCCCAGTTTGGGAGGTCATGCAAAAACAAACTGCAAACAATGGTTTGCTGCCCCTTATTCCAAGCACTTGCCCAAAATTTCGAACCAAAATAAAAGAGAGAAAAATAGCCCTGCCATCAAGGAATGTAGGGGAGGGAATGCCAGCAGAAAATACATCATTAATATCATTAAAATGATATAGAAAGGTGATTAGTGCTAGGGCAAAAGAAAAAGGTAGATCTACGAATGATGGGAAGATAACATTAAGAAAAAGAAATATTTGGAAGAAAAAGACTTTGAGATTTCGTTATCTGAGATTATGATGAGGAAAGCACCTCTTGGGTCTGAGTTTTAGTGTTTAAGAGGAGGTGACATGGTTCATTTTAGAGCCAACACATTTGTACTTGTATGGCCATGAGAAAATGGCTGAACATTGTCAAATTTTCATTTCCACACCTGCAAAATGGAAATCTTTATGCGTGTCCTGCTATCCTGCAAGTCTGCGAGGCTCACTGAGTTGATCTACATGACAGCGCTTTGTAAGTGGTAGAGCAAAAGACAGACTTTCATAGCATCCTCACCAGAGCTATAGCTACAAGAAAGGTGGGTTTTTAGTTGTCGTTGTGTTGTTGTTGTTGTTGTTTAGCTTGTACCTTTTATAAAAATGGATGGTCAGCTTGAAACAAATGTTAAGAATATGGTTTTATGTTTCTGCGATAGAGACAAGGGTATAAGGAAAGAATAGCCTGTGAATCAATAGAAAAGGCATTCTCTTGTGTATAGTGATTTGAGGAACAACATCCAAAGTCTCATTTAACATAAAATATTCTCTTACAAGGACTTAAAATGTCTAAAATTTGAGCATTAGTCTCACTCTCTTGACTGAGTTATGTGCCATCAGGAAGGCTCCCATAAATGTGAAGAATTTGGCTTGTGACAATTAATGCTAGGTATTGGAATCTGTTGTCAGGGAACAGTCAACTTCTTAACTGAAGCAGGGCTGGCCTCCTGGATGAAGATTTACCCAGAGCATGAAACATTAGGTCGGAAGGCAGATGTTCAGGGACATCAATAGAAGATATGCACAATTGGGTATGAGAAGCGCCACGGTAGCAAACTAAGCAGGATGGGCAAGGCAGAAGTTCACTGGACTAGTGATTGAGCCAGAAGGTAGACACCAAAAGGAAAGCATATAGACCCCATATATGGCTCTGGTCTTTTTGCTTTTTTCATATAAGGCCAATCTTGGGAACCTAGCAGAAAATAATGTATGAACTGAAGAAAAACTTGTCAGACTTCATGGAATTTTGTTAACTCTTAATCATCCACATACCTCTTAAAACTGAAAAATAAAGAGATATTATACCCCATTCCTTCCGCTTAGCAGGTACTTCAAAGTTTCCCAGTGTAGAATCTGGTAGTTTTAGTCTCAAATATTAACAAAACTCGTTTCTAAAAGATAAAATGCTTTAGAGTCATTTTGCTTGAGGGGGTTCCTATGAAGAACTCAACAATCCATTTGAAGGGGAGAAAAGTATATCACAAAATTCATAAATGATGAGCATTCCTTATAAATGCCAGGGCCTGAAGTGGCACCCATAATGTGAGGGCACGTTAAAAGGAACAATTCCCTGAAATGGCACTAAAAGAGCATGCGGGAGACTGAGCCCATAATTAATCCATTGACTAAATATCTTTTCTTTGTAGTTAATCAAAGAGGCCTCTCTCTTCTGTACTCCCCTGCCTCTCTCTCTCTCTTCCTCCTTCCCTCCTTCACTCCTCCTCTCACTGTGTCCCTCTCTTTGTCGTTCACACACGCAGTAAGAAAAAAAATATATACTTAGTTAAATATATACTTAGCTATCTTTTGTCGAAGCAATAAAAATAAGGTTTACTTTCCAAGACTTCTTCTGACAACCTGTTACAAACTATTCCTTTTAACTCAGCCAGAGGCCATTTCATTTCTAAAGATTTCTTTTTGTATAATTAAAGAACCACTGCCACACTCTGGTAAGCTTTACCAAATGTACTTAAAAAAAGAAAAAGAAAAAAACAACTTTTAACTCCATTTTAACTGGCATTTGCCTATGTTTCATCTCTTGTCATCACTGATTAGCAGGATATTTCTGTGTAAACAGAAGCTGTCTAGGTTCTAATCAGCCTGCACTACTCCCTCTGGTGACTCACCAAGATATGCCAGCACCAGGAATCCTTGTCCCAGGCTCTGCTGTGGCCACAGCTGTGGAGCTGAGTTGTTTAGGGAGGGGCCTTGTGAGGGCAGATCCTAGGCATCATCTTTGAGTTAGCTGGCAAACAGCTATGGCACAGGATGACAGATTTTACACTTTACATTATTTTTGAAAACATAGTATTCATATGAAAAAGCTATTCTTATCCACTTTTAAGTGCTCATACAGTCTCTGACAAATAGAAAGAACACAATAAATGTTTATTGAATAAATATAAAATAGTTTTTTCCTCCTGACATAGAAACTCAGTTTCGGCAAGGTTAACTGACTTGATATCAGATGAAAACGTAGATCTGAGCATTTTTATCTCACCAAACTTGGATCATAGACTCCACATTGTGGAAGACTTCAGTTTACAAAGCAAAATTGATTTGTTAAATACATTGACTTGCCATATTTTCGGTATCAGAGAGATAAATCTGCCAAAGGAATCTAAATAAAATAATCTGATTTCCACTGGGAATTGAAATAATTGTTTCAATCAAAACAGGAAATCTAAGATTTAGTTGGCCTGTGCAGCTTATCATGGCATTCAAATATTTAAAATAATTAGAAAAGCTCACAAGCCCAAATTGCTAGGAGTATTCGGAGAACTTGGATGAAGTCTCAGTAACTAAGTAAAATTCTTATAAATCTGCCAGTTGTCATTGTGAACAAAAACCTCCCAGTGGATGCCCAGTGGTGAGGCTCCAGCATCATATGTGTATATGAGAGTAAACATCGAGTAAAAAGTCAGAATAAGTCAGAAGATATATATATATGCCTTACTGTTAAAGTGTACAGCTGAAACATTGGATTTCATTAACCAATGTCACCATAAAAAAATAAATGAATAAATTAGATTTCTAATTTGAACTTGACTGCTAACTAGACGTAAACTTAGGCAGGTCACCTAGCAACTGAGATGACTTCTCTTGTTTCCCCATGCAAATAGGTGTGGCTATTCTGGGTACTATCTAAAATTAAGTCTATAAAATTATGTTTCAGCTATAAAATACATTAGCTTACAAGCTGTAATATAGTGTAGTTATTTAGTAAAAATCTGGGGGGAAAGGCTGCATTTTATTATAAACTTCATCTATCACACTTGTCAGTTTAGCCTGCTAGAAAACCAAGCACCCAAGAGGAGAAGGTCAATGGCATTGAAATGTTCCTTGCTGCGATTAAATCATCTGCATAAATATTTGATGAACCACGAATAAATGGCGGTGGAGAAAATGGGAAATATTGATTGATTCCCAATTTTAAAAGGAACAAAAATATTTGATTGCCATTACATTTGATAGCCTCTGGTGAAAGGTACTACAGTATATTGATTATTCTTTTCATCATGAGGCTTAACCTCAGCACTGGCAGCTGAAGGATGAAGAAAGGAAGAACATGATTAACAAACGTTTCTTAAGTGACCATTGTGTGGCTGAATTCCAGGCAAGGAAGGCAAAGAAATGAACACAGAAAAAAATAAAAGGGCGTAGTTTTTCAAATAATCTAGAAAAAAATGTTCTCTGACTGAGAAAAATGTATCACATTTAATTTTTAAAATAATTTCTTAGTTGCTCAGATATGTAAAAAACATTCTGCTTCCTCTTCCTTCTGGATTCACTTTGTCATTTAAAATATGAATACTCCATCCAGATGTACAGATTGGGATTCACCACAATTTCTCCCTCTCCCTCAGCCCTTCCTTCAATTGTGTTACACAATCTAGTTTATTATGCCTCTGAATTATGTCTTGACTCTAGACCCTCCTTTTGTCAACAAAGCATTAGGTAAGGTCTTTATTATGTACAACAGCCTCCAGGTTCTTCCCCTTTTATTCATCTTCCATGTAAAATTTTTCTTCAATGCTTTGTCATAAAACTGATTTCTAAATACAAAATTTTTTTATCAGATCAGTTCCCTGCTCATAGCTATAAATGATTCGTCATCACCTGAAGGATAAAAGTAATGCTTGATAGATAAGCCTTGGCCTCATACAGTTTTCTGCTTCTTCTACCCAGGTTTCCACACTCTGCTTTGTTTCTGTATGCCACTGATAACTAACTAAAGGAGTGCCTCTGTTAATAAATAGGTAGGTGCTTCCCAAGTATAGTGCTTTGTAAATCCAAACTGAAATTATGCAAGATGATAAATGATAGATCTCCAACATCCAAATATGAATAATGTGGAATTTAAAATTATTTTAAAATTTAAAATATGATAACATAACGTACTATAATATATATGTTACATATAGTGGATTTTTAAAAATGTCTTTATATGTTTATATCCTAATGCTTTTTCTTCCTATGCTTTTGGACATTGTCACTGCTTTTGTCCTTATGTGATATAATAGGGTTAATAATATTCATTTAAAATTTCTGTATTTTAAAAAAGCCCGAGTTCTACTTAAAATGCAGAAAGCTGAAACAAAATTAAAAAAAAAAGGCAGATAAACTATAGAATCCCAACTTTTCTAGACTAAATCTGAAAGCTGCTTTACAGGGCAACCAAATAGCCTGAACTCTATTAACAATAAAATACCTAATGCAAAAATATACAGTGCTTCAGTAGATGGTTGTTGATATTATTCTTTAAAAATGAAGTTCGTGCCCACTTTGCCAGTGAAGGCTCTAATTTATTCGTTTGTTAGCTTGCAGCTAGCCTGTCAGTTCTTCGATTAAAGCAATGTGTCCTTATGTTAAAAGAACTGAAAATTCAGTGCATTCAAAGACAAAGCAAGTAAAGAGAAAGAAGGAAGCAGTAGGGATCAGCGAGGAATGTGGAGCCTTGGGAGATCATGCCCTTTCTAAAGGCTTGTGTTACTTGGTTCAGTATGGGACTGGAAGCCAAGAGTTCTTTCTTCTGATTTCTCAAGAGGAACTGGAAATTCTTCATTTTGGGTGAAATTCCCCAATTTGAAAACATGATAACTACCTACTTTTTTCCAACCCCTATGAAAACCAAAATCTGATCTCTGTTCTAAAGTTTACTTATTTTATTTAAAATAATGACTAAAACCAGAGATGACAATTCAAGGTATAGTTGCACTTTGCACAATGTATGTTTCCCCAAAAGGGAGCCTGGAGATCAAATGTATATAAAAATATAATCAAATTCAAAGTATATCAAAGGTACTTGTGATTTAAAAGAAGCCCATAAAAATCCTTTTGTCTTTAGGTAATTATTTCCAAATTTGGTTTGATAAATTACTATAGAAAGAATAGAAAGTGATTGCAGAAAGAGTAAAAAGCAAAGACAATGGAATTATAGAAATAAGTACCGTACACTTGTTTTGCCACACATGGTGGCAAAATAGATATAGATATAGACCATCTATATCTCTTATATATATTATATATTTTTTTGTGAAAATTAAACCAGATAATATTTTATATAGTTTTAGTGAAAATTGAATGAGATAAGATATTTAGGCTCTCAGAGAAATGCTTGATTAAAGGTAGATATTGCTAATAAAGAGGATTTCAGATTTGTACAAGAAATATTTCATATAAAGATTAATAAGTTATACACATGTATCATTACCTTCTTTAGGTAGTGAAAGAAGTATGACGCTAACAATTTACTTCAATTTAAGTCTGTTCCTTAACCTTGGTCTTGAGGCCATGGGAAGATTGTCAGAGTTTAGTCAAACATAAGTAATATCCTTGATCTAAATGTTATAAAATACCATATCACTGTCTCAAGAGACCTTTAAAAACTGAATAGACAATTTTGTCTTATAGGAATTAGGTATTGACTGACCAGGACAGGACAAAGACGAGCTAGTTGTCCTCCTGTGATTTCTTTCTTCTGCTGATTTTGATTGACTGCTATACAATCTTAGACAAAAACACCTGACACTTTTGTGACTTCATCTTGCTGCTCAGCAGCAAAGAGAGATGATAATAACCTCCTACTTCTAACCTTATAGGAATTATGAGACAGAAGACGAGACATTAAATGACTTTATGAGAGGCCCTAGAGCACTCTGAAGCTGAGTA
Source organism: Pteropus alecto (assembly GCF_000325575.1). Classification (NCBI taxonomy): domain Eukaryota; kingdom Metazoa; phylum Chordata; class Mammalia; order Chiroptera; family Pteropodidae; genus Pteropus; species Pteropus alecto. The sequence goes on from NW_006439192.1 coordinate 7,285,102, forward strand.
CCTTGGCAACATAATGTCATGCAATCCACATTAATTGTTGGCATGAAATCACAGAATTCTGGCTACTGTTACTAAAAACTTAGTTTATGGCGCTAAAACAGCCACCTAGTCTACAGACATGTAAAAGGTCTTCTCTTAGCTTTTTTAAAAAAAATCACAGCATATTTTTAAATTTACATATTTATGTGTTGTCTTGACTGTGTTTACTAAGTAGTAAGTGTACATTCAGGGTCATAAAATATATTCACAGTTTTAAAAAATATTCTTATAAGAAAGATGTGCTTATTCATTCAAGTAAATATAACTAAAACCAGTCAATAAGAGAAAAAGAACTGGCTTAGTATGTCCTAAATAAGAAATAATCATCAGACTTATGCTTCTCTATTGAATGAAAAAAGAAATCACAAGCAAATGTGCTACAAACCAGATAAGCTACAAAAACCATAGATTTTTGGAACCCGTTAGAAAGCTGAGAATGCAATCATCAGGGAAATACAAAGCAAAACCACAATGAGATATCACCTCACACCTGTTAGAATGACTATTTAAAAAGACAGGAGATAACAAGTTGTTGGCAAGGACGCAGAGAAAAGAGAAACCATGTGCACTGTTGATGGGAATGTAAATTGGTGCAGCCACCGTGAAAACAGTATGGATGTTCCCCTCAAAATTCAAAATAGAACTACCATATCATCCACTTCTGGATATATATCCAAAGGAAATAAAATCTGTATTTCAAAGAAATGTCTGCACCTCCATATTAATTGCAGTATTATTCGCAATAGCCAAGACATGGAAACAATCTAAATATCCATCGATGGATGAATGAATAAATAAAGAAAATGTGGTGTGTATGTTTACAATGGATTATTAGCCATTAAAAAAGGGGAAATCTTGCATTCGTGACAATATAGATGGACCTTAAGAGGCATTACACTAAGTGAAATAAGTCAAACAGAGAAAGAAAAATACGGTATGATTTCACTTACATATAAAATCTAAAAAAACAAAATTTATAGAAATACAGTAAAATGGCAGTTGTCAAGAGCTGGGGAATGGAAGAAATGGGAAAATGTTGGTCAAAGAATACAAACTTTCACTTATAAGATGAATAAGTTCTGGTGCTCTGCTATGGTGATTGTAGTTAGCAATACTGCATTATATACTTGAAAGTTGCTAAGAGAATAGATCTTAAATATTCTCACCACAAAAAAGAAAAACCAAAAATACACTAAAATTATGTGAAGTAATGGATATGCTAACTAACTTTATTGTGGTAATCATTTTGTGACAATGTATATCAAATAATCATGTTTTACATCTTAAACTTACATAATTTACATGTCAATTATATCTCAATATAGCTAGGGAAAAAATTAAAATGCTATAAATAAAAAAAATCAGAAATTAAAAATTCCTTCTATGTGTTTAAAGTACACTTGAAGTGTTGGGCCTGGTTAGTACTTGAATGGGAGACCACCTAGGAAGACCTGGTGTTGTAGACGTAAAAAATAAATAATAAGGAATTGTAAGCTGACGAGGTCCTTGCAATCTGGAGGTCAACCAAGGGTTGCCTCGCGAAAGAAAGAAAGAAAGGAAGGAAGGAAGGAAGGAAGGAAGGAAGGAAGGAAGGAAGGAAGGAAGAAAGTACACTTGACACAGCCAAGGAATGTATTAATGAACTTAAATAAAGTTCAGTAGAAATTAATCAAACAATTACATAAGAAGAAGAAAGGATAAATCAGAAGAGAGCATCAGAAATCATGAAACAATGATAAATGGTCTAATATATGTATAATTGGTGTATCAAAAAGAAAGAAAAGATAGAATGGGGCACTAGCAATATGTGAAGAGATAATGGCTGAGAATTTTCCAAAATTGTTGAAATGCATCAGTCTACAAAGTGAGATAAGTGAATGAAATAGGACAAACAAAAAGAAAAGGATATTTAGGCACATCATAGTCAAATTGTAAAAAAAAAAAAAATAAATAAAAGGAAATTTGAAAAAAGGCAGACAAAAAAGGAACATTATAGCCAGTGAACAAAGGTATGTATGACTGACGACTCCTTTTCATTTATAGTGGAGGACAAAAGAAAAATAAATGACAACTCTAAGGTACTAGAGAATTTTTGTAACCCCAAATTCTATATGCAGTAAAAATATGTTTCAAAAATTAAAGCTAAATGAAAATGTATTCAGAAAGACAATAGCAGAGATTTGTCTCCAGTAGACTTATATTACAAGAAATGCTAAAAGAAGATCTCCAAAACCAAGGAAAGTAATAACAGATGGAAATTTGAATCTGTGGGAGTAATGAAGAGAACTAGTATATAAGTGGCAAACAGAAAATACTTTTCTTTCTCTCTCTATATGGATAGAGATGATAGATAGATGATAGGTAGGTAGGTAGGTAGGTAGATACATACATACATACATATACATACATATGTAGATACATAGACACATTAATACAATGATAGTTACATAGATGCATAGAGACTTATATCTACACTCTTAAATTTATTTAAAACATTAACTATTTAAAGCGATAGTAATAACAACATAAAATGTTAATTTCAGATATGTAGAAATAACATCTAGGACAACATAAATATAAGTGGCCAAGAAATTTATACTATAGAAGAGATAAATGGAATAAAAAAATTTATTTCACCCAAAAAGATAAAAGGAAAGATGTCACAGAGAAAGAAAGAAGAGATAATACAAATACGACACAAATACTGAGATTGTGGACTAAAGTTTAACTATGTCAAAAACTGCATTACTATTAAGGCACTAATCACTTTTATTAAAAGTCAGAGACTGATAGACAATAAAAAAGCAATAATCAATTATATGCTATTTACAGAAGGCACTTTTTATGTATGAAGACAGACTGAAAATAATAGGGTGAAAAAATATGTGCAATGCAAGTGCTAAGTGAAACAAATCATCAAGACATAAAAAGAGACTTTCTGAAATGGTAAAAGGGAATATTCATCAAGAAGATATAGAAATCATAATTTTGATATAACAAAAAATAGAGCTTTAAAATCGATAAAGCAAAACTGACAAAGCTAAAGAGATAAATGAATCCATAATTTTACTTAGAAAATTTTAACATTATTCTTTGAGTAATTGATAAAACAAGTAGACATACACACAAGAGTAAAAATATAGGGAATTTGAAAAGCACTGTCAACTAATTAGATGTAATTGATATTCATAGACCATACCCATTAAATTTAGAATAATCATTTAATGCATGTGGAACATTAACCATGATATGCTAGACCATAGAGAAATCTCAATATTTTTCAAAGAATCATATTTATACAGAAAATGTTCTCAAGTGACAAATTAAATTTCAAATCTGTAACAGAAACTTATCAGATATTTCTCAAATATTTAGAAATTAATCAAAAATACTTTTAAATAATCCAGAGATTAAAAAATCACAATTAAAATATGTTTTGAACTGAATGAAATGAAAGCAAAACATATTAAAGTTTGTACATAGTAGCTGAAACAGCTCCTCGAAGAAATTTTTGCCTTCAAGACATATGTTATAAAAGAAGAATGGTAGAAAAATCATAAAAATGTGCCTTTACTCTTAAAAAAAAAAAAGACTAGAAATAAGCAACAAATTAAAACCATAGTGAGAAATGAAAAAAATATGAGTAGAAATAATTTAAGTAGAAAATATACAAAAGGTAGAAAAATCAACAAAGTAAAAACTGGCTCTTCAAACATATTAAGAATGTTAACAAACCCCTAACAAAAATGATCAATAAAAAAGAAAGAAAATAAAAACTGAGTTCATCAGGAATTAAAGAGAGTTCAGCACACAAAATAATGCAAATATTAAATTTACAATAAGGAGATTTATAAACAACTTCCTGTTAATCAATTTGACAACCTAAATAAAATGGATAAATACCATAGAAAATTTAATCAAAACTAAAACAAAACAAAAAAATATTATGAATCTTAACGCTATGTATGTATATACACATAGTGTATAATAAACATATATAT
>NW_006439192.1:7289152-7327170 GCF_000325575.1 Pteropus alecto
TAGTGTTAAGTTCATAAATATATAAAATTAGTCTATGGCCATCCAACCCTGAACAAGCCCGATCCCGTCTGATCTTGGAAGCTAAGCAGAGTTGGGCCTGGTTAATTCTTGGATGGGAGACCATCTAGGAAGACCAGGTGCTGTAAGCGTAAAAAAATATGAAATATATATGAAATTAAATTTGTAATAAAGAAAACTCTAGATGTCTTCACTGGTAGAATTCTAGAAAATATTTAAGTGAGAAATAATGCTAATATTATACAAACTTAGAAAAGAGAGATTGAGGATATAGTTATTACCTTATTTAACAAGCCAAGCATAACTCTAATACCATTAGAAGGAAAGAAATTTGTAGATAAATGTTCCTAATTAAATAATAGAAAATAAATTCCAACAATTATTAAAAAATTAATACATCATGATTAATGAGATGTATCATAGTAATGCTTATTTGATTTAACATTTGAATATTAATCAGTGTTAATCATCACACTAAAAGAATACATAAAAAAAGAATATGATATTCAGAAGTGATGGAGAAAAAAATTTGTCTAAATTCAATTATCATTCATGATAAAAAAAAAGGTAAGTAAAGGTAGAAGAGAATTTCTTTGATCTTATACGTAGTGCCTATGAGAAACTTACAGTTAATACCATTGTTAACAGTAAAACTATTAATAATATTTCTTTAAAATTGAGAATAAGAAGAATGTCTCCTCTATCTCCGTTCAACCTTGTCTTGCAAGTCCTAGCCAGTGCAAAAAGAAAAGTTACAAAATAAAGATCGAAAAGAAGTGAAATTATCTTTAAGCTCAGTTGAAATCATTGTATACATGCAAAACATTATGGAATTTAATTACAAAATCATTTCCTAGCACTATATAAAAATTTAGCACGTAAACAAGATACAAAGACCATTTTAAATAAAATTATATTTCTCTGTATATTGAAAACAACTGAAAATAAAAATTTTAAAATAATATTACTTGTAATATCAACAAAGAACATTAAACACCTTGGATTAAATATAATAAAAATGTTTATGGCTTCTACACTGAAAACTGTAAAATGTTGCTACCAGAAAATAAAGAAGACTTACATGAAAAAGAGATCTATAATTTCATATGTTAGAAGACTCATATGACTCATATTATCAAAATGTTCATTCTTCTCAAACTGATCTTTAGATTCAATGCAATTCCAATTAAAATTCTACATTATTCAATAAAATGTCAAAAACGATCAGAGCTGGAGGACTTTCAGTACCCAATTTCATTACTTACTATAAAGTTATAATAATCAAAACAGTGTTGTATCAGCATATTTTAGATGAATAAAGAAAAACAACAGAGAGTCCAGATAGACCAACCGATATTATTAATTGATTCCAACCAAAGTACCAAGTCGGTTCGGTGGAGACAGTATAGTCCTTTCAACAAATAGTGCTAGAACAATGGAATATTCATATGAAAAAAGTAGACTTGAAATATATTCCAACTTATTAAGTATAATTAATTTTTAATGGATTATAGATCTAAACATACAAGCTAGATCCACATACCATCCAGAAGAACAAAGGAGAATGACTTTGTGACCTCAGGCTGGGAAAAATATATTCTGTAGGTAAGTCACAAAATAATAACCACACACACACACACACACACACACACACACACACACACAATTTAGACTTCTCTAAAATTAAAAATTTCTGCTTACCAAAAGACCTTGTTAAAAAAATGAGCAAGTCTAAGAATGGGAGAAATTATTGACACTACACATATCTGCCTAAGAATTTGCATCGAGAATATATAAAGCACTCCGCAGATCAACAAAAAAGACATAACTCATTTAAAAATGGGCAACAATTTAAACAGACACTTCTCAAAAGAAGATACAGAAATAGACAATAAACACATGCAAACATGAAAAGGTGCTCAACATCGTTAATCATCAAGGGAATGCAAACTAAAATCAATAAAATATAATTTTATACTGTTAGAATGGCATTAATCAAAAAGGAAAAATATTAATGTTGGTTTGCAAACTGGCCCCCATACACAGAAGGCAAGGGAACTTACCTATGATGCTTGTTTTGGGCAATTGCAAGATGAACAGATGTCCTGTCCACCAGATGCACCTGTCCACCAGAATTTTAAGAGTTTATATAGAGGCCTTATCAGAGTTCAGTCATGTATACCAACCAGATGGTTTTGACGACATATTGGTCTCTCAAGGCTGTGTCCTTGAAAGTGGCTCCTTCTGTGGGAACAGTGGACAGAATACACATTCCAAGGACAAGGGAGGGCATGAGGAACCTCTCATTGCCTTGGTCCAGCGCTCCAGTCAGTAGTGGTCATGTGTTCTTTATGTTCTTCTCCAAAAGTGAAAATGAGCAAACAAACAAAATCAAGAAATCTCAACTCTCATTGCTAGTGAGAGGGCAGAATCATACAAACACTTGAAAATTGTTCAGCAGCTTCTCATAAACAAACAGCTACCATATGACCTAGGAATTCAAGTCTCAGGTAAATATATGAGAAATGAAAACATGTGTTTTGTATAAAACATCTTGTACATAAACTTTCTTCATAATAGTGCCAAATTATAACAATCTAAATGTCCACGGATAAAGAAATGAATTGCCAAGTTGCTGTATAATCATAGAATGAAATACTTAGCAAGAAAAAAAAGGAAAAAGAAAAGAAACATAACTGCTTATGAACCAGTTTATTTAATGACCAAGAGCGGGCAAAATAATTCATGGCAAAATCAGAAAATGGTTTCCTCTGACCCGGAAGAATGGAAAGAGAGGGACAAATGTTAGGCAAAATAACTGAAAATGGACACAAAGTGTCTTTCTGTAATGATGGAAATATTCTATAGCTTGTTTGGTGTAGTCATTTCATGGCTGTATACTTTATGATATATACAGTTGTCAAAATCACCCAACTGAACATTTAATATCTGTGCATTTCATTGTATGGCAATTATATCTCAACAAATGCAAATAAATAAACATGAAACATAAAAGAATTAATGATCAACTTGAAGAAATTCGAGAATAGCGAGACCCTCAGATAATAGTATTCATACCACCCTGTGGAAAAGTGAACTCTCACATATAAACATTCATCTGCTCCGTGGGAGGCTTGCCGTGGAAGAGCATATTGTGTAGACAGCCTTGCAAGCGGCTGTGTTTATTTTCAGTTTAAGACAATGAGACAATAACAGGCTGTGAATTTGAGATGAGGAAAATGATTGTGAGAAGATATGTTAGGTATATGAGAAATGGCACATGGGATGGGCTTCAGAAAAGGACAGTCAGAGTGTTTCCTCGCATGGCTAAGCTTATAAGAGGATAGGAATCAGATGGTCTTTTGTGAACATATCTGTTTGCACAATTCTCATTTTCAAGCACCATCCTCTCGATAAGCTTAAACAACACTGGGGCCAAATTTAATCTACAAGGTAAAGAAAAATCTAACTGGGACATAGATCTAACTTTCCTTTATGGAGGTGTCAGCTCTTGACAGCCAAATAATATTTACATCATTATAAGTAGTATATTTCTGCAGTTACTAGCTGGACCAATTAGCAATTTGGGGAACAATTGAGATTTAAGCATTTTGTAAATCTAAGCAAACCAAGCAGTAAGTGAACTGTGGCCAACTTGGTTTGATGAAAGCCAGTGTCAAACAAAAGAATTCATCAGTGATTTAGAAAGCTAACACTGGATCCTTCCTCCACTTTTTATGGAAAGAAAGGACATCGACAATCAATTATACTGCTTTAAAACTTTTTAATGTTTGTATATTACCCCAGTTTTTCTTATTCCAAATCTCTGAAGAGTACAGGGAGGGTTTTTATGTTTTGTTTTGTTTTTTATGCCTGGAGCACCTTGTATTCCTAGGTGGTCTCCCATCCAAGTATTAATCAGGCCTGACCCTGTTTAGCTTCCGAGATCAGACCAGATCAGGCATGTTCAGAGTGGCATGGTTGTAGACTCAAGTATAGGGAGTTTTAACCTAAGTTTTAACATAGGTTTCCTTCCCTACGAATGGAGGCAAATGACTTGCCAAGCTCACATATTGACCTATGAAACTCTAAACTGTACGACTTCTCAATACTATATTTCTATGCTTGATATCATTTCATTCTTATCTGTTTCCTGATCTTTTATAGCACTGCAGCCCCAAGGGTTGAGCACAAGATAAACTCTTAGCATCAATACTAGTAGTAAAGACATTGGTTAGGAAGGACCTCCTATTATTTCACTAAAAATTGTATGTAAGCAGAGATCTAAAGGAAAATGCTGCCTGAGATTTCAGAAAATCCATCAAAAAGAAAAAAAAAGTAACATGTTTGAGGAGAAAGCAGAAGATTGAAAGAAGTATAATTCACTGAGTGAGCTTTAGGACTTGATTTCAGGAAGAGTTACCCAGGCCACGTATTAGATGGTGTTTGCAGCCATTTGTGATGTTATCAGGCTGAGTTTGATCCTAACATTGCTTTCTCTCATTCTCTTCTGGCTGTATCTAATATCTTAACTCTTCTGGTTATTTATGTATTTTGGATTTATTTAGGATTATTCTTACTTGAAAAATCTTTTAGAGCATGCCTCCATGAAAGGTCATAAAGAACTCAGAAAACAGCTATTTTTTACATAGCAGATGCTTCCTAGGACTTAGGGCAAGACATTGTAGGTAGGGAAGTACATGACAAGAAACAGGGAACACAAGACCATTCGGATAGGTTATGTCCAGGTGGAGCATCCAGTGGAAGATTGTGGGCAGCCTAAAGTCAACACAAAGGGGTGTGTACCTGCAGTAGAAGCCTACATGGAGTGCCCGTGGAAAGGGGAGAGCTAGGCAGTCCAGGAAGATAATTTCAGGTGAAGAATGTTTAACATATGAATTCTGCAATACTTATTGAGAATGTACTATTTGCCAGACATAGGGCTCAGTGCTAGGGAAGCAATGGTAAAGAAGACTAAAATGTGCAAATTATCACATTTGACTCCATTATTTGAGAGATAAATGACCATGTTGGGAGAGTGGAGAAAATGTGGACACATGGAGATAGAGCTGATATTTTTTCCCTCTTTTTTTCTCTGTTCTGTTTTTTTGTTTGGTTTTGTTTTTAATTTCAGCAGCTTTGAATGACTCTATTGAAATTCTATTTTGAAAATCCGTATCACCTGTCCCTAATTTCTGAGCAACACCAATTTGTTTCTTTAAGAATCATGAGAAAATTAGTTTAATTATATGCTGTTTTCTTCAGCAATTTCCTTTAGGAGTACATAGGATGAGAATTATTTTTTCCTGCTGCTCTGCTGCATTCTGTATACGACTGTATCCGCATCACGTCCGGGGCCCCATCTCATTAAATGTTACAGCTCTGTGTGCAGAGTTGGCATTATTATGATTGGAACATTATTTATTCCTATTAAACAAAAGGTGGTTTTATGTAAGTGTTAAAACATTATTGCTTTTTGACTCCCTGGATCTATCAAATACCAGCTTGTACTGTACAGCCTGGCAGAAAGTAATCTTGTATGTTAACATTCAGCTCTGATGTACACGAAAAATGAAACTCGTATTGGTTGTCTTTAAATGTTAGAAACGTGCTCCCTTCTGATGGCTGTTCTCTCCCAGAACACCAGCTAAGAGGAAGCACACAGATGGCTTTCCTAAATCCTGTGCATAAGAGGAAGGTAGACAAAAAGCTGTCAGAAACCTAAGCCTCACTCTCCAGCCCTGAGACAGTAGGTCAGGTGACAGAAACTTGGGGACTTCGCAAAGGCTTTGGGAAACTCTAAGAAAGAAGATGCTGAATTATTGGTAGGACACAGCCAGAGAAAAGTGGAAGACGTCTGCCTATAATCTCTAGATAAGCAAACTGGTCAGCTTTCCCTGACCCAAAAGATATTCTTAAAAGAGGAGAAGGTAATTTTTTATCCTCATTTTTGTCTCGGATTTTTCAACCCTTAAATGCAATTTGAAAACCAAGCTTTCATGTTCATGGTCTTTTTATTATTTTCATATGTTCATGCCATTGTGATGAATAACTAACACTGTTATGAACTGTGGAAAGCAGCCTCGGGGTGATGGATCCTCGGAGTGATAGGAGACTGGGATCCTAGTTGCTGTGCCACTGAGTGACTATTTGTGTGACATTAGGTTGGTGTTTTGCAACATGTGATCCTCAGCCAGCAGCAACTCGAAAGATGGAGTCCAATTTGTGTTTAACAATTTACGCTCTAGATATTCTGCTTAAAGCTAAAGTATGAGAACCACTGCTTTAGGTAATAGGAGTTTTCTGTGACTAAGTTTCCTCATCTACCAAATGAGAGAATTTATCTAGATGACATTTTATATGTATCTTACTCTAATATATATTGATTTTGTAACATTAAACATTAAAAAGAATCTTTATTGGTCTGTGCCCCTGGGACTAGTAGGTGCTCATGGAATGAGACGGTGTATTAGATGATCACTGCCCTGATCTGAAAAATCTCACTGGTCAATAGGCAAATATTTCAACATAATTATCATTCATTTGTATGAATTGAATCTACCAAGCAGAATTCTCTTAGAAGCAAAAGTCAGTCACTTTGCCCAGGAAGACTAGGAAAGTGTCATGAAGGGAAAGTACACTTCACATGGCTCTTAAGAGTGTGTTCATTGAACAGTGAGAAAATGCTGAGGAATACAGAAAATAGAAGGGAATTAGGTATGAAAAAGCATTGTGTTTGGGGGTGTGGAAAGAGTATGTAGTAAAACAAAAAAACAGCGATGTCCACTCAGAATTTTGTTAAGAAGGATTGTATATATTTTTCAGACTTCTGAAACTATTATAAATTTGCAACTGCAAATTTAGATGTATGGGAAACATCACATTTTTCTCCCTTTAAAGCAAGTCATATTTGACTCCAAGCTTCCATTCTGCTAGACTGGCAAAGATTCGGTAAACTTGTTCCTCTACATACCTGTTTCCTTCATCCAAGGTTGGGCAAAGATAAAATATATTGGGCCCAACTGAGTATTCTAAAAAAAAAAAAAAAAAAAAAAAAAAGTCCAGGTCATTTTTTTCAACTTTGATGACTTCCTGGTTTCTATGCTCCCTAGAGCAGAAGAATCTTTGCCAGGACTGGGAAAGGCAGTCCTAAGGATCCGTCTCCCGCAGCTGCCAGAGACTTGCCAGAAAATAGGTTGTATGTTCCTTCTGACCTAGGGGAGTGATAACCTCTCCCTCGTGAAAATCTAAAGAAGTATTTCCTCTCACTCTCTTGCCACCTTTCAAAATACTTGCCTCTCTCTGGAGCACCCTACATAATTTCAAATACAGATGAAAGGCTAACTGAGCAGTCTCTGTGATGCGTAGCTTCAGAAAAAGATGGAAGGAAAAATTCACAGAGCAAAACGAAGTACAAATGAATGGAGTCATATTTTGTAAAACAAAATCAGTGAGACTGAGTTCTTTTTGATATTTGGAGTGTGTAATTGTATTCCACAAAATAAAACTAAGATAGGGCCACATATCCCAAAGGACTGTAGTTTTCATAATTCAAAGAGGAGTCTGAGAGATAGAAAGTTTCCCCTATTTGTTCATGGCTTTGTATTAAATGAAAATGTTGCACCGGCAAGAGCTCCACAATTGAATTTACCTAACCTGACTCAAACCTCCTTTAAAGCACTCCAAACTAAAATACCCTAGGAAATGAGGAGCTAACTAAGTTTTCTCCTGACACCCATAGAACCTATGCTATACTTTGGAGATGCAGGCTTATTTTCTGATAGCTTAAAGAAACTCTTGGCAAGCTATAGAAGGATTGTTTTTGGAAGAAGTGTCTGCTGTGTGTGATGTTTATGAGTTTTGTGAAAAGGAAATTCATGCCATTAGATGTGAATCACAGGGTTTGCTAAGCACTAAGTTCTCACATTCAAGCTGCTTTATATTTCCTGGTCCCTCCTCTTTAGAAAATTTAAAAGGGACAGACATTTTTATTAACTTTAGTTTTACAACAACTACAAATTTTCCCTCTTAAGTTAAAAAAAAAAAAAAGTGTTTCTATCTGTATCTCTCCATCCTACTCCCACGTGCCCCAGAAAATTAGTCCAGGATGGAGACAAGACAATTCAAGAAAAGGAGTGTACATTCACTCAAGATATCTTCCAATGTTTCTCTAAAGAATCACTGTAAGTCCAATCTTTCTTTCTGATTTCTAATCACTGTTTGAATAAATTTCTCTAGGTCGCTGTTCTTTTTTTTTTTTTTAAGTAGTGTTTTCTTCAGTTTTCAAAGAAGTGATACATATTAATTATAAAATGTTGAGAAAATTCAGAAAAGCAGGCACTCAAATCTATACATAAAAAAAAATAACCATAATTTAAAAATTATCTCTCAGAATTGACTAGTGCTAGCATTTTGGTGTTTATTTTACCAGACTTTTTTTCCTACAAATGCACACAAAATCACCCATTATATTATCACGTAATCACCTTAACCTCTGTTAAAATTATAAATGCATTTTACATATAATAATACAACTCTACATGCATATATACACTTTATAAAATTGGAAACATACTCAAGATACTAAGTTATTACTTACTTTTTCCCACATCATACCATGAACATGTTCTAAAGCCTTTAAGAGTTTCATTAAGTTAAATGATGTAAACACAATGAAATTTATTTAATCTCTTGTTGTTTTCAGTTTTTCCCTATTTTTAGTAACACTGTGATTAACATTCTTAAACGTAAGTCATCAGACTCATATAACTTATTCCTTAGGATGAAATCCAGAAGTTGGAGTGCTATGCACATTTCAGAGCTATGCACATTTTCAATGTATTTGACCTAAAATATATTCTGAATACGATTTATCAATATATGTTTCTTAAAAAGTCAGTATGCCATTTTTTTCACTTTCACAAGCACAAGGTAATTTCTTTCTTTTACTCTTGAATAATTAATAGTTGAAAATGGATATAATTGTTGTTTAAATTGCATTTAAAGAGTTACTAGTGAGATTGAGCTTGTCAACCTTTTTCAGAGTTGATCTGTATTTCTTTTATGAATTGCTTCTTCATGTCTCTTCAATTTGATACACGTCTCCTTTATTTTTCTATGGTTGATTTAAGTAAACTAAGAAATTATTGGCAGAAATAAATATAGCTCTATAAGATATGATGGTTAATGGACCTCTCAGGAGTTTACTTTCTTGTGAATGTGGGACTTGGATCTCCTCTGGCTACTCATTACCATATATGGGTAAAAAGAAACACGTTTTATTTAAAGTTTATATTAGAGAAAATATCCTTTAGGATGTTCTATTTTATTACCTTAAATTAAGTGAATTTTCTTATATTTCTGTTAGAGTGTAGCCCTCTAATGTCTTCTCCAGAAAATAAGCAAACATGACCTAGAAACTCTTGGAAAATGCTACTAGAAATCTCAATTCCTGAGCTCTGTTAGTTTCAAACTGTTCACTTAACATTTTTATATTGCTTCTATAACTCCTTTTCCTTTTTAAGTCTGTGTGCTCATAGATATATTTTACCAGGGAAAAATAGGAGAAGAGGAATAAAAGTGAAATTATTCTTTTTCCTTGTATGAAGCTACTTCTAATTCTCATTCTTGAATTATGGTGCAATTTAGCCATGAGAAGTGATTTTTGGTTACATTTTTTTTCTTAGATTTCTTTGTCACAAGACTACGATATCAAATATTTAAGGTCCTGTATGTTCCATGAATAATAGCACAGTCGATGAGATACAGTGACCTTTTCAGTATTCTGTATTGTGACTAGCTATAGTCAATCCATTCATTTTGCTCTTTTATGGCCTCCCTGAGCTTGAGAGCAAAGAGTGAAATGGCCATCCGAATCAAAATATGATGTGCCAAAAGGTCAAAATAGTAAAGTACACTAGTATATTTCATAGAATATATTAAGGCATTAAAATCCTAATATCTTACCCTGGTGCCAGAATTCATAATGGGAAAAGAAAATGACAGTTTAGAAATTTGCCCTTGTGAGAACTGGAATGAATCCAAATGGGTAAATGACTATTTCTCATCTTAATTACAGTGAAATTTTATTTCTCAAATTCTGAAGTCTATTTACAGTGTTACATTTTTTAAAAGCATACGTGTTGGGGTTTGTCGACACATATAATCTCACTATTGAAGGTGAGAGAACTTGTCTCCTCCAAAGCTCTTGCCATCTGGTACATTGTTTCTTATAGTTTCCTTCATCTTTCTAATTTCATCTGACTCAAAAAAAATGCATGTTTATATGTATATCTGGAGTTAGATATAAAGAGATAGACAGGTAGATAGAAAGATAGATGACATTATTGCCTTTCTTATTTTTTTCCTTTGCTTGTTATATGTGATAAAAAGGTTTAAAATTAATCTCACTATTATATCTGATACAATGCCATAAAGTCAGAATACCAGCTCAAGAGTATTATTGTTTTTATTTCTTTCTTCTCCTAATCTTATAAGAACTGAAATCCTAGCATGTTTTTATCTATGAGTATTTCAACCAAAAATTGTGTCGAGTGTTGAGCCAATCCTACAATGGTTTAAGGAAAGATTATCTTTCAATTAAACATTATAAAATTAAGTCAGAACAAAACTTGCTATCAGCTCCATATTAAAATTTATACTGGATCAGGAGAGTGTGGTAGCTAGATTTTTTGCATATTTTATTCCCTCCAACAAAATAAAAAATATCTATATCATCTATATCTATCTATATCTATATCTATATCTATATCTATCTATATAATCAATTAGAAGAAACACATTTGTTTTGATTATTACCTTTTCATTACAGAATCCAATGTTCATAAACTAAATTTTATTTGAAATAACAAATGAAATGAAGACTAGAGAAAGAGATTCAAAATTAATTAAAAATACTTATTGAAAATACTAATTAATAAAAAGTACTTATTAAAGTTTTCTTACCAAGGCAAAGTTCAATATCTTGTTTTAAATAATTTATAATTAAAGGAGTATGCCTAGTTTCAACTTGTAATTCTAAAGTTTCATCAACTTAGAAACTAGTCAAGGAAATACTGGTATGAACCAATATTATGGCAAAAAAAATATATAAATGATATTTTAACACATTTAATATAGAACTTGTTTATTAATTATAATTTTAAAATCCCAGAGTAGCTTTTGTTATGTATATACATAAGAACTGAAGAAAAACAAGAATCTTTAGGTTGTTAAGATAATTGAGATTATAAATTTTCTTATTTATCCCATTTAAAATTATTTTGATAAATAGCAGACATTTGTTATCACTAATGACAATATCAAATTATCCAGCTGGCCTGAGCTTTCTCAACATTTTTTTGGATTCTCTTCTGACTCTCAGTTGTATAGTTAATTAGCTCATTTTCTACCATCATCCTTGTCACCGACCACTTAGTCCCTTGCAAATTGCACAATAAAAAAGGAAGAGGAAAATGTGTTTTTCAGTTTTGTTATTTTTCCCAGCATATATGATGAAAAGGCAGCGGCAGCGGGAGGAGGGAAAGGAGGGGGAGGAGGAGGAGAAAATAAATATGAAATCCCATCACCGAATGGGAATATAGAAGTTTAAAACATCTGGCCAACTCAACAATGCCCTGAAAACAAGATCCTCTTGGTTTATAGTGTCACTTTATATATGTATTTTGTACTGTGATGTAATAGGATAAAAAAACATTTTTCAGATAACTGATGAATACTCCTGGATTACCACACTTTTAAAAAAAATTGATCATCTTGCATGAAAATTATCAGAGAAAAGCACTCCACCTTCTTATTTTTTAAACAAATTATTCTGTGAATAATTATTTTTTTAAAATGTTAAGTGGTCACTGTGAACATGAGGTCAGGCAATAATACCTTTGGGACTACATAAAAGTGATTCAAAACTGCTGTATTTTGAGTTTTTCATACTTGAGATATATGGAAATACTATGTTTCTCTCTTCACTCACTATAGGAAGGTTCTTTTTCGCCATATGGTGGATTTCTCACATATATCTTTACTTCATAGGTCTTGGTCCTCTGCCAGTCTCTGACCTACAGATATGTGAAGAATTACTGTATAGACCAAACTCCCAGGCAGGCACATAATTTAACATATCTTAAAATATGTTTTTTAAACATTTGTTCAATATTTATTTAGATAGCAGCCTGAATGATGCCTTAGAGAAGGACAGAGAAAGAGCATACATGATAGCAGAACCTGCCCTTTCTTCTGTTGTTCTCACTTACTCCATTTGTCCCCCAGTACTTTTACCTCATTTAGCATTTTTTTCTTTTACTTACTGTCATAGAAAAGTAGGGTAAATCAAATGTCCAGCTATTAATTATTTGCATTTAACAACTGCTAATGTTTTGCCATATTTTCATCATCTATTTTACTTGCTGATGTATTTTAAATTGCAGACAATAAATCATTTCAGTACTACATATTTTAATATATCCTCATAAAATAAGGAAAATTTCCTATGTGAACGCATCATTATAACACCCAAGGTGATTAAAAATATTTTTAAACATCGTCGAACAGCCTATACTTAACCAGGTCTTTTAAATGGTGGCTCAGAGATGGATCATCTGTTATTACTCAAACCTGCATTTTGGAGTGTTACTCTAACCATAATGTCAATTCAAACCTTTCAAAATTGTCCTCCCAACCACGTGGAGTGCTCCTTCTGAGAACAGTTCTGGTAATGAGATTGTCTGCATTATGTTACACTCTCAGTAATATTTTAGCATAGCAGCAACCCATGAGCACTATGCTTTTTCTTTGTTATTCCAGGCTTTGAAAACTTTAAAAGAGGTACCCTAATTTTGTTTTGAAATGAGTAATCATCAGAACTCAGCTCCACAACTGGAGACTAAGAAATGAAGCGGGGACAAAGACCTATGCCATGATCACCCTTGTAAAGTGGGAAGAAAGCTAAACCATTGAACATCTGTGAAACTGATGCTTGCACATGAAATTCTAAGCTTTATATTTCAACTGCTTAAATAAACCACAATATGAATCTTAGATTTTTTTGTGGTCAAAATGAGTCTAGAAGCTTCTCTTGTTTGAGCAGCTTAGCTCTACTATTCTACCTCTTTTGAGTAGTTTCAGTGTTTTAACTGGAGTTGAAACCTTGTGCACCAAATGGTAACAATAGGCATTAACAGCAGACATTAATCAAAGCTAAGACAGAACAGATCTTCTGTTAAGATCCGTTCTAAGCCCTAATGTGGTGGGAATAAAAATTGTGATTATTATACACATTTATTCCTGAAGGGAATCTGAATTTGGAAGAGCAAAAGCTGCCACCAAGATTCCTAAGTAGAAGATAAAATGTCCTTTTTCATCTACTGACAAAAGCTGATGGTCAAACTAAAGATTTCCAAGACATATGTTAATTATAATAACTGTAGAACTGTAAGTATATATGGTAGTGATAGTAAAGTTTATGTTTTATTGATGACAAATAGGATATATTTTTCCCAGAGAACTAAATACTCTGTAGTAGTGATTCTCAAGCACTAAGTTACCTTACCTACTAAAGGATCAGTATAAATGAAATTGTGGGGGAAGGGAGAATACATCTAAATGATGGAATATTGACCATAATTTGCAACCTGACTTAGTACAGAAGCCAAATGAATGAAAAGAATGACCATTATGATGAGGATGAATGCTTTTATGAACAGTGTCTCATGAGAAAAGTCAAGATGCAAAAAATACTGTGTATTATACTATAGATATTCAGAGATGATCAGCATTGCCTTAATTGTGTTCAAGATTCAGTCTTGTGGCTTACTAGTTGTGTAATATTGAATGTTACTAAAGCATTCTAAAATCTTAGCTCATTTATCTGTAAAGCGGAGAATCTACCCAAAAAGTGATCATGAGGATTAACTGAGTAAATGTAAGAAAAAGTCTTATCTTAGCTGTTATTCATATGGGTTCTTTGGGGGAGGGGTGCCAGTTTAATATTTTGTCACTGTAACAAATACATTTGAATGCCTTACTGTAGCAGCCAGCCTCCAAGATGACCGCAGTGATTTTTACCTTCTGTAGCCACTTACACAATGAATGAAGTTAGCCTGTATAACCATTAGGATATTGTAGAAATAATGTATGATTTCCAAGTTTAAGTCATAAAAGACATCATGACTTCTGCCTTGCTCTCTAATGGATCACTCTAGGGACAGCAATGTACCATATTGTGAGGATGCTCAAGCAGCCTTCTGGAGAGAGCCATGTGGCAGAGAACTGAAATCTGTAAACAACCATTGAGTAAGTCATCTTGGAAATGAATCCTTCAGTCCCAGGCAAACCTTCAGATGACTGCTAAACTCTGGGCCAAATTCTTCAGTACAATCTCATGAAAGACTCTGAGGCAGAATCACACAGCTAAGCCATTCCTGAGACCCTGACTGAAAAAAAAAATGCACCATAATAAATGTTTGTTTGTTTAAATCAATAACTTGGAAGATTTTTTAAGTAGAAATAAACAACTGGTATACCTCCCATCTTATGATGAACTGGGTATAAACAAGATCCATATGATTTTGTTATAATGCAGACAAAATTGTATACAAGATGTTTTCAGGTTGATTGAAAACATCCCAATTTCATTAAAGGAGTTTGTTAGTAATACATGGCAATGCTCTTTTAGGAATAAACTATCTAATTTAAAGACTATGATAAGAAATAAAAAAATTGAAAACTAGGAGAGTAAGTGTGTTGAAAGCAATTGAAACTGCAAGAGTAGTAATGCAGGGAAAAAACTAGAAAACAACTTAAAAGTAGGAATTCTACTGACAAGATTTCTTCATATTAAAGCCTATATCATATGTAGGCCAGCCAGCCAAAATCACCTATTTAACAAAATTTGGTGAGATATTATTTGCCAAAGAATAATCCAGGGTTTATACGTGGCTTGGTGATGTGACAGTCCTCATTGCCTGTTGATCCCTTTGGAACATATTAGGTGGTTCTGAAACTCTACTTGGGCTCCAGATGGGGTAGTAGGCTCAACTCACTACTGATACTGAAATAGGCAGCCTATGCATCCTCTGTGAGCATCCTCATATGTCATTACTCTGTCAGGCAAAAGACCAGGATTGATACTCATTCTTTACCCATGAATCAAGAAATCTGAAGAGTCACATGAATCTAAGTGGAACAAGTACCAGTTAGTTGTATGGTATCTTTCTAAAGAGATTTTTTTCAAGACTTTATCTTTTAGAGCAGTTTTATGTTCACAGAAAAATTGAGAGGAAGGTCAAAGATTTCTCAAATATCCCCTGCCCCCACACATACATAGCCTCCCCGTCATTATCAACATCCCCTACCAGAGTGGTACAGCATTAGACATTATCATTGTTTCTTATTTTGGCCATTCTAATAGGTGTGTAGTGGTATCACTGTTGTTTTAATTTGCATATCCCTTATGACAGATGATTTCAAGCATCTTTTCATATGGTTATTTGCCAGCTATATATCTTCTTTGATGAGATGTCTGGTAAAATCTTTTTAAATTGGGTTGTTTGCTTTGCTATTGTTGTTGAGTTTTTTTGTATATTTTCAATAGCAATCTTTTATCAGATGTGGTTTTTTCAAATATTTTCTCTGAGTCTGTTGCTTGTCTTTTCATTCTCTTGACATTGTCTTTTGCAGAGCAGAAGTTTTCTATCTTAATGAAGTCCAGCTAATCAGTTAATTTTTTTTCATAGATTGTGTCTTTGGTGTTGTATCTAAAAATCACCATCATATCCAAGATCATCTCAACTTTTTCATATGTTATTTTCTAGGAGATTTACAGTTTTGCATTTTATGTTTAAGTCTATGATCCATTTTGAGTTAATTTTTGTTGTGAAGGGTGTAAGGTCTTGTTCTAGATTTTTTTTTTTTTGCATGTGGTTGTCCAGTTGTTCCAGCACCATTTGTTGAAGAGATTATTTGTGCTCCATAATATTCCCTTTGCACCTTTATGAAATATCAGTTTACTATATTTATGTGGGTCTATCTCTGGGCTCTCTATTCTGTTCTATTAATCTATGTGTCTGTTATTTTGCCAATACCATACAATCCTGATTACTGTAGCTTTATAGTAGTCTTGAATTTATGTAGTATCAGTACTCCAATTTTGTTTTTTTCCTTCAGTATTGTGTTAGCTATTCTGAGTCTTTTGCCTCTCCATATCAATTTTACAATCAATTTGTCAATATCCACAAAATAACTTTCTGAGATTTTGATTGGAATTGAACTGAATCTATTGATCAAGTTGGGAAGAACTGACACTTGACAATATTCTGGCAAACCTTATTTTGTCATTAGGTCCTGGCCAAATACTCTCCTTCAAGGGCAGTCCTTGTTAAGAGAAACAATGTTCTGGGCATATTTCAAATGGTTAACTTTTCCTTCCCCATGCCAGAAGCACAAGAGAATTTTTTCCCTATCTTCTCTATGAGAACGTGGAAGGGCTCCTGGAGGTAAAACTCATGAAAATGTGGGACTTTCACTAATACTGGGCTTCCATAGATTTTAAAGTCGCCATCCTGTTTGTAGTAAGCCTCAAGCAACTCATCAATTACAGTTATAATTCCTGTCCCAGTGCTAATTCCAGTGGTGGTTTCTGCTCCTGGGTTACTGCTCAAGAAGCTATGATTCTCTATATCCATCTATTTGTCTCTCCAGTTTTGAGAGCAACAGTTTGCCCTGTGATCTCAATTTTCTGATGGATCTAAGAAAAGTTGTTGATTATTTTCAGTTTGTTCACTGTTTGTTGTTATTGTTGCTGTTCTTATACGGATTAGACTGATTCCTTTTAAGCTCCTTACATGGTGGACTGGAAACCTGAAGTCCTGAAGAGTTTTGAATTGAACTATGGAGGGAGATAGCATATCCAACAGAGACTTCACATATATAACATCTAGTTATAGCCATCATTCTACACTGGGCCCATAATCAATATTCTCTACTTGTGAGAATTTATAAACTCTCAGAAATCAGTTAGTAAGAAAGATAGATTTCAGGGTACATAAAAACCAAATGTCTAACAACTGAGGCATATAAATGTCTTCTGAAATCTTTTTTCTGGAATCAGGTGACGAAGAGACTAGAAACCAAGAGCTGGGCTTTGCCAGGACATAAATTTCTAAGAGTGAGCACTAAATTTTGAGTTGTCATGGGGTTATGCTAACAGGAAATCATTACCCATTGAGCAAGGAAAATGTGTAGAAAATGTGCCAAGAAATGAAAGCAAAAGACTTCATGCCTTGTAGAGTGGTCCAAGACTATATTGACCAAGCAGAGCTGAAGAATAAACTGAGAGTTAGAAAAAGGATGGCTAGAGTCAATATAAATAGAGAAAGATACTAGAGTAGTTCAGCAAATAATTCTATAAACATAGTCTGTCTGACTCAATGTCCTTCTCTTGTCCTGCTCAGTCTGTTTCAAAAGACTATGGTTATATCTACTAAGAAACTATTGTCAATGGCCTCTCTCATGTTTCAAGTAAAGTCTGAAAGGCTGCTCAACCTTCCACTTTAAAACTTTCTCTAGTCAGATGCAATGAGGTCTAAAATTCTACCTCTATTAAGGAATTCTTACGGTTTCCTCCTACTGTGAAGCTTTAAAAACATAAATACTTCTAAAAAGACAAAAATATTTATTTTACCCATATTTTTATAATTTATCAATGCTGCACTCTTCATAGAGGGACTGGATTATGAAAATTAGGTAGTCAGGAAAAGAGAGGAAGAAAAGGAGGAAAGTTGGCTTTTGAAAGTTGTTGATGCCTTACAAGTAAAGGAAGTTGGAAGATAATTTATTTTTGCACACATGTGTATATTTATGCACAAACATACACATACCCAGAAGTGGCCTCAGAATCCCATAACATTTGATTGGAACCCTTTATATGATACTTATCAGTTACAAGTATTTACAGCACATGAAGGCTGTGTTTTGTTATTTCTAATAAACCTTTAACTCCTTGAGATAAAAACTTGGGTCTTGTTGAATTATGGGTGAATGAAACCATCAATTAGTCACTTAGATATATTTATTTAGCCATTTTTGTATGCAAGATGCACAAAGTACTAGATCTGACTTAGAGAGTTAACCAATAATACTTTATGATAACACTTCATTGGTAGATAATTGCTGAAAGAACGAAAACTTTTCATATACGCAAGACTTAGAAAAACTGCAACCAAAAAGAAGTAGACTTGAGGACCATAGTTGCCTCATAAAATGCCTTAGAAAATGCCCTTGGAAGCCTTTTCAGTTCCCTTTAGGTACTTACTTAAAGGCAAGTTCAGTGCATAGTAAAAGATTCTTAATACTTCAGTACAGTTTGCTAAATTTCATTAGGTCTTGCTGGTAATAAATCACATATGCATTACCTTGTAATTGGAATCAACTGAAATTAGAGAAGGGATGTGCAAAAATACTCTGTGGCTCTTGGAACTTTAGAGACTCATAAACAATTCGCCTGCTTATCTGTGGCTGATTTAAAAAAGAATAGCATCTCAACGATTTTTATCAATTCAGTTTTAACCAAACACAAACCAATAAATTTAACAGCCCACAAGGTTTAAATATCTGCCTTATATGCCAATATTAAAGTGGTATCTTTGCAGTTTTGTTTTTGTAAACACAGTATACGAAAAAAACATTGCCTTTAATTTAAATAATTATGTTGACATGCTTGCCATGATAACTCCATAATACTATAGTATGACTTGCTCCTTGTCTCTTCCCTCTTTTTCCCCGCTCTCTTCTTCTTTCTCCACTATGTTGAGGTTTATTATATTTAAATATAATGATAATAGATCAACTTACTATTAGCAGAATTATGATTCTAGACCAAATTTGCACTAGCTCCCAGTGAAAGTAAATAAGCAGTGAAAGTAAATAAGCAGATAATAGGTAGACAGGTAGGTAGGTAGGTAGGTAACTAGATAGGTAGGTAGACAAACAGATAAATAGAGAGATAAAAACAAACTAAATAAGTCTTTCAGTCTCTATCCCGAGTTCCTTTGGACAACTAGATACTATTATCTCCCTCACACAAATAAGAACCAAATGGAGAGAAAGCATATCTTGGATACCCTTCCCTTAGACTGGCTTGTTTTACCTAGGACTCCTTGAGTCCCATGATATTGACTAATTTAACATTACTATTACATAGCGCCATTACTTCAGTATCTTCCCAATTTTCCTAAAGATAAAATGAATCTTGGTTATTTGTTATAAACATAAATTATGGTCACTAAACAGAATCTACTGAATCAGATTCTCTTAGGGTAAATTTTTGTAATCTTTGTGTTTAGCAGAAACCCCAGATAATTCTTATTATCAGGAAAGATTGGGAAATGTTGACCATTTCATTTTGTTTAAAATGCATCTGAGAAACTATCTGAAGTAAGAGTTATGAGGTAGTAAACATCTCAATTATTACAAATGGTTAAACTGACACTTAGAGATATTAAATGACTTGGTGAAGGTCATACAGCTAAAAAGTGGCAGGGCTAGATCTTAAACCCATTTTTTTTATTACTTCTCCATCAAATGTTCAATTGCTTCCTACACTACTGGCCACATGATTGTTAATCAAGATAAAAGTTCCAGATAAAATTGAAAAGTAAAAAATAACCTTTTCATAACTCACTGAGTTTCTCTGCTGCCTCCTGATACCTCAATTCCTTGCAGATTTTTGAGACCTCTGGTTTTCTGAAGCTCTCCTTTATGATCTCCTACTGTAACCATCTTGCCTTCCTCTTGAAGGAGCCAGGCTTAAATATTATCTTCTCTTGCCCAGCCTCCTTCTTTCCCAGAACCTATTCCTCCAGCAACTATGGCCAGTGTCTTCCCATGGACAGCAAGCTAGTAATCCAAGGCTGAAATATAGGATGTAAAAATCTCTAGACTGTCGATGGCCTGAGGCAAAACAGTTCACATCATGAGTCTCTCATGTAAATTACTTTTAAAATGATCAGATTCTAGAGCTAGAATAACTTAGGCCATCTGACCAAGCTCCTTATTTTAGCAGAAAGGAAATTAAAATGCTAAAAGGTAATTAGTAATTCAAATAAAATTGTGAAACTAAAATCTGTAAAGTAATATGTTTGAGGATATAATGCTTTTCTCTGTCCCTTGCCTAAAATGGACAATCTTTTTCCTAGCCTATGCAGACCAGGAAGTAACTCATTTTTTTTATTTGTACAACTACTCTATGCCAAGCTTTGCACTAAATCCTTTATATAAATTATATTTTACTGAACTTCAAAACAACTTTTCAAAGTAAATATTTCAATTTCTAATTGATTTATGATGAAACTGACTCACAAGTTAAAAGCCTGTTCCTTTTTGCAAAAACAAGAAAATGCTGGGGAAAAAAATTCACACAGATTTTTTTAAAATCCAAAATATACTCCTTCTTAAGTAGTTGTTATCTTACAGCTGCACTTTTCAAAATGGATATGTGCTTTTTAAAAACATTTGAAACAAATATATGCTAGAAAACAGAACTAATAGAAAAAGTCATTGATAAAGGGTAAGAGATTTATATATAAAGACAGCTCAATAGTCCAGAACAATAACCTAAATCAACAGAGTGAGACGTTAACCTACAGTAACAAGTCTACATTTAGGTAGTTGCACATCAGATGCAAAATACGAGAAGTGCTAGCATGACTTCACGTCATGCAAAAAATCTTGATCATTTATGACTTGTTAGGTACATTTATAGGCCCTGGACTTATGGCACCTATTATTTCCAGAAACTTATATGTCATTGGGGAATATGGGGGATGAAAAATGTCATAAACACATAGAACAAAAAACAAATAAACTAATTTCAAGAATTGATTAGGTAAATAAAAAGATAAAATAGGATAATGTGATAACAAGTGACTGACAGGATTCCTTTAACTAGAGTGATCACGAAAGGTCTTTAATGAGGAGGTAGTATTTGCATTGAGTCCTAAATAAAAAGTAGACACCTGTGTAAAAATATGGAGGGAAGAAAGTGGTTCAAGCAGAAGGAACTGTAAGTATAAAGGCTCCGAGATGGAGAAGACTTTGGTATGTACAAGGAACAGAAAGTATGTCAGTGTGGACATTGTACTATAAACAACTGAGAAAATGAATTTGGACATATATATATAGAGAGAGGCCAGATCATATAGGGCCTTGTGGGTCACAGTAAGATTTTATTCTAAACAATGAAAAGCCATTTCAGGGTTTTATGCTGAGTAAGGACATTCATTGATTTACTTTTGCAAATATCACTGTGATTGTTTAGTGGAAATGGTCTGTAGAGAGATGAGAGTGGAAGCAGGGAGATATAAAAGAAAGCTCCTGCTAGAGTCCCATAAGCATGATGGTCTCTGGGATGATATATAGCAATAGAGATGAGAAGTTATTGAATTTTAGTTATATTTTGGCACAAGAGCTAGAAGAACTTAACTAATAAACTGGGATAGTGTGGACTAAGGTAGAGAATTATGATTGATAGTTCTGCTTTGACCATGTTCAACTTGAGGTGCCTATTAAATATCCTAGTACTGATTATTTGGCTATATTAATTGACTGTATTACACTGGAGCACTAAAGAGATGTTTGGATGGAAATATTTTAAAAATTCCACAGAATACAAATAGTATTTGAGAAAATGGGATTGGTTGTAATCACATAGTGAGAAAGTATAGATAAAGAGTATCAGAAGGATGAGGGCTGAGGCCAGCATCCTAGGACATTCTATCAATGAGATTGATAGATAGGGATTTCATAGGTAACATAAAGCTATGAAAGAAGATTGAAAAAAAATACAGTTAGTGAACTAAGAGGAAATCTAGGAGAGTATAGTGTCCTGGAAACAAAAGAAAAATGCGTTTAGATATGGATGGGATATTGATCATGTTAAAAACTGTAGAGGGCACCGGCAATATGATGGAAAATTAACCATTAGCCATGGGAAGACATAGATTAATTGTGACCTTGCTAGGAACTCTTTATATAGAATGATGAAGTCCAAAGTCCAATTGGAATGTGTAAGAAACAAAATGTGAGGTGAATAAATGGAGAACACAAATACAAGGAACTACTTTCATGATTTTTTTTTTTTCACGTGAATAAAAGGAGAAAAATAATACAACTACAAGGCTATATGAGGAAAGGGACAATATTTTTTAAAGATGTTTTGAAAGAACCAGTAAAGAGTGGAAATTTGATGATTCAGGAGAAAAAGTGTTTAATTGCAGAAATTAAAACCTTAGGATAGTAGATGGTACTTGTGGCACAAATTAACTTGGCCTTAAGTAAGAACATCATTTCTACTATAAGGAAAACTACAATAAAGAAAACTACAAGGGAAACAATACAGTAGGGTGATGAAATTTTTGGTCAAGATGAATAAATTTTCATCTAATTCTGTCGTGTGCAAGGTCATTAGCTAAGACGAAGTGTGGGGAATGGGTATTAAAGATTTAAGAAGTCATGAAATTGTCACTTTAGAAAGTAGTTAAGTAAATTGAATAGGAAAGTTTAGCAGGATTGTCTGTTAGTGTTGATATTTCTTTTGATGCTGTGGACATAAGTTTAAAATAATCAAATTAGTGCATTTCCTCTGATTATTTTGCACCTGTTAGGTGCAAAATAAAAGGATAGTTGAAGTAATTGGGGCTGGGAATATTCCAGGTGAATAAAATGTCAGACAAAAGGAAATTGAAGGCTTACAAGATTTGCAAAAAAACACAGAGCTGAAATAAAAAAATCTAGGTTTCTGGGGAGAGGGAGGACCTGGAGTAACTGATAGGCAGTGAAAGGCATTTGGATAAATGGATTGCAGATTTTCATGAATTAGAATTGTTAGAATAAAAATATTAGAGGGAGTTGGAAGAAGAGAAGTGATAATCGGAGATTGTAGAAATATTTGAAAATAACATTTTGGAAGTAGCATAGGTATAGGTAATAATATTTGATTGGTTAGCCAAGCAAGCTTGAAGGAAATGGTGTGGAAAACAAGTAGATGAAGGTTCTAAGAATGTAGAAGCTGGATGTATCATCTATTTGAATGAGGAAATCTCAAAAAATTATAGCTATGAAGGAGACAAGAGCTCTATGAATGGGGACAGCAAACAAGTGTCGGTGAATGACAGTAATGAAAGTAAGAGCTAAAAAAGTCTGATGAGTTGAACCTGGAAAAGGCTAATCTTCTTAAGGAGGAAAGAGAGTAGTTTTCAAGTAGCAAGAGGGAATAGAAAAGACACTTAAGTTATGTGGAGTGTAGAAGAAAAAACAGTCTCCATTCAAGGGGTTACAGAGATGTAGTATCTTCGGTTGTAGCCACATTTCAGTTAAGCAAGAGATAAAGGGGCCATTCAAAGAAGCTGAGAATAGAATAGAGTATGCTTGTGATTCTGCTTCCAAAAGATGCTGAAGGATTTGAGCAGGTGGGAGGATCAGATCACTGTGTGTAAACAATTACAAGGGGATAATCATCTGTATTATTATGTTTGGTAGTAAAAGCTGGATTTCTGTTGATATCCAAGGATGTAGATACAGTGGATTAATTCTGGAAATCAGAAAAGGGATTTAAGACTTTGAAGCAGCTGCCCTCGGGGTAAAGGTAAGTTCAATAAAACATGGGA
The DNA here is from genome assembly GCF_000325575.1 of Pteropus alecto. Classification (NCBI taxonomy): domain Eukaryota; kingdom Metazoa; phylum Chordata; class Mammalia; order Chiroptera; family Pteropodidae; genus Pteropus; species Pteropus alecto. Next base: position 7,312,849 of record NW_006439192.1, read on the forward strand.
TAATTACACATTGAGAAGTTGTCTTTGTCCCTGAGTAAAGGGGATGATTCACAAATGTGTAGAGGTGATTGAATGGTACAATTTTATTTGAGAAATTTGTGAAAGATGTAAAGGTTTTAACTGACTACCAGATCAATAAAAGCTGAAAACACAACTTCACTAAAGAGGGAGAAAAAAAGTAGTATTTGGCTGCAACAATAAAAATTCACTGTCCAAAAAAAATGAAAATACCACTAGAAGTAGAATGTATCCAGAGCACCAAGGATAATTCTGGGCCTTGTCCTTAAAGAATAACATTGGCAAGTGAAAGTATATTCCAGATCCATCCCTAAGGTGTGATGAAAAGAAGGAAGTCGTCGTGAACATGTTGAATGTTGAATGTTAAAGAGATTGTCAGGGCTTTGAATAAGCCATGCATCAATAAACAGCATTCCTTCCACAGATGCTGGTATACAGGTTCCTTTGTGTGAAATAGGGCCCTTTAAGAGTATAAAGGACAGATTCCTTAGAAAATCTGATCTCTCCTTTTAAAATGATAGTTTTAAAAATATAACCTATGGGCCTCATGTTTCAGAATAATATAGGAAGGTTATTAAAAGTGTATGTTCCTGGGTCTCATGCCAGACCATTTAATCAGAATCACTGAGAATGAACCTAGAAATTCATATGTTTTAACATGCTGTATATCACAACCTTTCCCTCAATTTAATCATAGAAAGACTCAATCAGATCATTAATATGCTAATAGGAGACTCTTGACAGCCGGTAGATCTGATACCCTATGCTACATTGGTTAAGAGCTAGGCTTATATTTGTCCACTGATATCCATGGCCCAAATAGTGCCTGGCACAGAGTGGGTGCTCAACAAATATTTTTTGAATTAATGACTGAAGGAATGAACATTATCTCTAATCTTGATTTAAGTCCTCTGTCCTCTCAACTCCAATTTGGGATACAATTATTGATTGAACACTTCTGTTTCTCAGTTTCTACACAGAGATTTCTTCCAGCCAAATACATTTGTTCTAGAAAAGAGTCACTCTATGACTGAGCTCCTGCCTTCTTAACCTTTTCTCAGTCCACTCTTATCTTTGATTTTTGACTTCTTATTCTAACCTGAATAAGAAAGGGTCAGTTCTTTTATTTGGTTATCCAAACTTTATGCTTCTACATGCATATACAAATCATCATGCTGGATTTTAATTATTCAGTTATAAATTGGTCTGGACAGTCTCACTAGGCCTAAGAAATCCTCAAGGCTTCAATCAAATCTACTATAGTAAAACATGGCCATGTCATGTCCACTTCTAGCAAAAGTAATTTTTTCTTTAATTTGCCAATGTTTAATGGGGTTTTTCATTTCAAATAGTTGAAGAACTAACTTATGAGAAAGTAAATAGAGTTATTTTGAGTTTTTCTAAGGACAGATTTAAGACTAGCGAGAATAACTTATAGAAAGAAAATTTTGATTCAAAATAAAGAACAATCTAAAATTAATCTCTCTATTTTAGCATCAACATTTAACTGTCTTAAAGTAGCCAACTTCCTCTTACTAAGATAATTCAAATAGGAACAAAATAATAATTTATCTAGAATAGAATCATAAACCTTGAAGGAACTTTAGAAATCAATTTAATATACTATTCCAAGTTCATTCTTTTTATAAGTATGGAATCTGAGGTATAGAAAAATTGAGATCTGGCTAAATCTACATAGCTTATTAAAGCCAGCAGTAGGAACATAATCTGGCCTAAGGGCTTTGTCCATGTATCTCCTCAAATTATAGAAGTGATACCTCCTTTTGTTTATATAATTCTAAACCTAACAACTCCGAATTTTGAACTCATCTCTTTTCTTTTTTGTTTATATTCAGAATTTTAAGTTAATTAATTTTACATAGAAATGAAGTGAATCAAGACTCAATTTGCATATTTTCAAATGGAAAAAAAATAAAAAACAAATCTGCCTGAAAATAGCTTATGACAACCTGTTATTTACTGACAAAGAAGTAGCTCTCTTTTTTTGGCAGATGAAACAAATTAAATGGCATCCACCTTCTTGTTGTATGTAACAGTATCCCCCTTGGGCCTGAGAATACGATTTTGCCAATGGCAGAGAAAGGAAATAACATTTACAGAATGTCTGCTTGGTAGGTGTTTTATATTTGTAATCACATCTCATTTTATTTAATCCATACAACATCTCTGTGAAATGACTATTATAGCCATTTTACAGATGAAGAAATTGTATCTCAGAATGGTTTAGTGCCATTTTCAATGCCCTATAGGTAATATATGGTAGAACAGGATTTGAAATTAGGTCTTAGTTAGGAAGACCAACTGTTCCAATTTACTCAAGACATGGGACTTTTAGTGGTAAAGCTGGGAAAGTTCCGGGCATACAGAGATGGTTGTTCTCTCTAATTAGTCCAAAATTCAGAGGAAGGAGAAGAAAGTTCTTTCCCAAGATCGCCATATGCCAGTGACTCTGTTAGGAACGGGGTGAGAGAAGTAGGGGTTGTGATACAGATTAAGATATACAGATTTCTGGATCCAGTCTCTGTGATTTTGATCGACTGGGTCTGGAATACTAAATTATTCTTATACACAGATCCATAGATCACACCTTTTGAAATAACATCTTACTAGGAGAAATTAGACTTCCCAAGTAATATGTCCTTCATATTCTTAAAGGTCCTGCTACGTCCAGAGGAGCCTAGATACCTATATTTGCTGGCATCATCAGTAACATTTGATATAAAGGTCATCATCATCATGGAAGCCTCTGTTCCAGCTATGTTTGACAAGAAGTGGATAAATACAGTCTTCTCCCTAGGAAAAAATGGTAAGTCATTCCATGGTCTTTGCAGCCAAAGGCACCAGATAGGCACAAAAACCATTAATCAGGTATCTGAATTACCTTTTTGAGCCAGTAGTTCTCAAATTCCATGTGAATAAGAAGCACTCTAGGGATCAAATAGAGCATGCACATTCTTGTGTTCTATGATCTAAGAGTGGGATTTAATTGGTCGAGAGTAAGGCCCAGTGTGATGGTTAATTTTATGGGCCATGCTGACTGCGCTCCAGGGTTCTGGGTATTTCTGCTGGAGTATTTCCAGATGAGATTAGCATTTGAATCAGTGGACTGAGTAAAGTAGATTGCCCTCCCCAATGTGGGTGAGAATTATCCACTCCATTGAGGACCTGAATAGAACAAAAAGGCAGAGGAAGGAAAAATTCACTCTCTCTCCTGGCTGTGTGAACTGAGACATCAGTCTTTTGCCCTTGCACTGGGCTTACACTTACACCATTGGTCCTCTTGATTCTCAGGACTTTGGACATGGACTGAAATTTACTCCATTGGTTTTCCTGGGTCTCTAGTATGCAGCCAGCAGATCATGAGACTTCCAGCCTCTATAATAACATGAACCAATTCCTTATAACAAATCTCATTCTCCCTATATATAAATTATATATAAGTATTCTGTATAAATTATATAATTAATATGGAATATTTTCATATGTCCTATATCAATTATTAGTTCTATAATATATATAATTGTATATATATGTATGTCTGTGTGTGTGTGTGTGTGTGTGTGTGTGTGTGTGTGTATCCTATTAGTTCTGTTCCCCTGGAGAACCTTGATTTCTTGATTATTATATTAAGGAATATACATCTTGTGTGTCCCTTCCTCCCAATTAGTTGATTTTGATGATTTCTTGATTGCCTGATCTAAACTATATTTACTCTCTGCTTATTCTGTGCCTAATATGATACTAGACATTGGCTGGGGGAGAGGATTTGAAAAATACCAAATTTTATAAAAGCAGATCGTAAACTAGTTAAATAAATTTTTAACCTAGATGACAGTAAATTCAACCATTTGCCTGTTGTTGTTGTTTTGTTGTTGTTATTGTTTTGGTGGTAAAATCCATTTTGAAACTAGCCCCCCAAAAAAGCATCTGGATGGGAAGAGATTTTAGATTAGGCATTTTACTGATTTCTTCTTGTCATTCATATTTCAATGCTAATTTTCTAAAGTCTTTTACACAAAACAGTTTTAAATTCTATACAAGGCAAATTGGGCAAATTCCATTTCAGAATTGCAGTCATGTTGACACACGGTAATCTTATTAGCAATAAAAGGATATTACCTATAATTGAATAGCTCTGCAATTAGCAAATTTCAGAGCCAGAGAACACCATCATTCTTCAGTTTTACATTTGTTTTACCCACAGCAGGAAATGTTTGAATTACCAACAAAACTATTAGCATGTTCTTGCTCTACTAAATGAAAAAAATCTTAATAAAAACTGCTTCACCCAGAATAAATATTAACTACAGTTCATGCAGATAAGCTTAACTTTAGCAATTAGGACTCGTACTTTGATAAATAATGTGTTCATTTAATTCAAGCAAAATTATATCTGTGCCACCTCGAAACCTGAATGGGTAAAATTCTGTGTTGATAATAAAGGCCAGGCTTTCGTTTATTTAAACAAATATATCTATGGGAAAAATAATTTCAGTATTCATCTGGAGAAGTTACATTTGGTATCTTCATGATAGCTGTATAATTGGGTCATTCTAACACTATAATGTGGACACGCAGACACACACATACAAACACACACACACAGAACTATTTCTTTCAAAATGAATTTAGTTATGTTCCAGGGCTCAACATCACCCATGGAACAAATTACATTAAAATTACAATTAACTTCCGCTCAACTGTCAGCAGAAATCGATATTCCTGTAAACATACTGCCTCTTCCTCAGTTTTATTAAGCTCCTTTCAATTATGAGGAAACATAAATTAGAAGGATGCCTCTGTGTCATCTAAGAATTAAAATGCACGAGAACACTGACCCTGGCCTCTAGAGATTATGTGAAAAGCCATTTATATGCGCAGCTGTACAAATTGCCTGAGTTTAATGCTAAATTCCTTGGAAAATCATCTTTCCTGCTCTGCATCAGGAAAAAGACAAAGTTTAAATATTTAAAGTGTTCTCTTATGACGCAAGCCCAGTCAGCAGTGAATTACTGAACCGCCAGCAGAGAGCTCCTTCTGGGAGTGACAGAGGTTGCCTTTAAATGCAAGGGATGACCTAAGTTCAAACTTAGCTAGCCTAGCCGGAAGAAGAGCCAGCTGAGTTAGTCCACCTTGCCCCCACTGGTATTGTCTTTCATAAAACTATTCCTAGATCTATCACTCAAATCCTGTCTTCAATACATTCTTGAATGTTGGCCACAACAGCTTCCCTTTGCTTCTTTTTGTATCAAACTGTTCTTCATAGACATGTACCAGTCTTGAAAATATATTTTGGACATATTAGAAGAGCACCAATTCATAGTAAAGAAAAAAATAGAAAGGAAGAAAACCCAAGTGAACCTGGCCATGGATGTAAATCATGGGTCAAACTCTAGCCATGGGAGCGATTGCAATATTTAAATTCCACTCGATCATTTACTGGCTGACTGTCAATTTATTTATGTTCCATGTGCCTCAGGTTTCTCATCTATGAAAATTAGAAAAATAGGCTTTTTCTTTAAAAAGTGGAGATAATCATAACATCTCCACAGGATTGTTTTGAGGTAAAAGGCCTAGTAAGTGAAATGTAGTAAATATTAAAAAAAAAAAAAAAAAACCAGCAAATAAGCTGTTTTCAAGAGATATTCTAACTTATGTTGTGATTTGTTTTTAAATTACCACATTGATCTTCTTTATATCGAGCTGAGATCTGTGTCTTCGTCACTTTTACGTTGTATCTTATTGAAGAGTTATTGAAGATAAAATTAGATGCCCAGGAGCCAGTGAGTTTCCCATCATAAGTTTTCAAACAGGTCAACTTCTAACTGGAAGAATAGAAGATAAGAAAAAAGGAGGTGGGGTGGACAGTCTGAAAGTACAAGATATGTGTCAGAATCACCATGGAACATTTTCAAAATGTCCGTGTTAAGGCCTCATTTCGGGGGGATAGGGACAAGAGTAAAGGAGTTAAAAGAAACTAGCCCTCTTCTCCAACCCTGGTTAGAAAGTTACTAGACCAATGGTAATTTTGAATTACTCAGGCTGAATGACATCTTGAGACAGGACTGGAAACATTTATCAAGATTGGTGAGCCTCAACCCTATACACATTAAAGTCACCTGGGGAGCTTTACAAAAGTACTAATGATTAGGCCTCACCCTATATCAGTTAAATCAAAATTTCTGGGAGATGGTCCAGGGCATTGAAGCTTTTAGAAAGCTCCCCAGGTAATTCTAATGCGCAGCCACATTTGAGAACCAATGATCTATAGAAACTTACCTAGATAACTTTAAATGTTCTTTTTTATTCTAGAAATCTATGACCTGCAGCATTTCAAAACCTCCAAATACATATACACGCTTCCAAAATAATAGTTATCATATAGATATATGTGTGTGTGTATATATATATATATATATATATCTCCTAATAATAATAATATCAGTTTTCACTTGTATAGTGAATAAACTCATTCAACTCTAAATAACAGTAACTGTGGTTTTAGGAAGTTTAACTGACTTGAGCAAGATTCCATAGTTGATTAGAAGTCAAGGTGAGACTCAAGTCCAGTTCTCTACATCCTTGAATTAGTTTTGTTTCCACTTTATCACCATCAGCTAGTTTCCCAGAATTAGTGCCTAATTTTGTTTGCATTGTCATGCTCCATTTATTTTAAATTATTCCATGTATATTTAGCTATTAGTTATGACTCTAAACCAATTTTTACCTTCTAACAGATACTTCCAAACCAAACACCCTTTGCTTTTGTTGACAATTTGTGATCTTAGGAGACTGGTCACTAGTTGAAATTTAGTGAATCGAGGTTTTGATTACCTTTATAGTAATTTCACATGTAATAATTCTTAATGCAATAAAATAATCAAATTACCTTTTGTTTTAAAAAAAGGTAATATTGTTTCTTACTCCAGCACACAGATAATTTTTAAAATGTAGAAGGTAATGAGAATTTTAATAGCCAAGTCATAATGATAAAATTGAGTTTGACATTTTTCAGTTAATTGCATCAACAATGAAAGTGATTACAACTCTTAAAAACATATCTAACTTCCACTTCCAGGAAGATGCAATAGATGCACTTTTCTTTATTCCTTTCACTAAGTACAACTAAAATCTTTGTTTATATGTATAAGAAAAAGAAAAGACAGAAAGGTAAAGAGGATAAACAAGACCAGCTAGAGGACTCGAGACCTGAAGAACAACACAGTGGTGAATTCCTGAGTTTTCTTTTTGCCTCATATATCCCAGCTTGAAGCTAAAGAAACCAGCAGCTGGAAACGTCAACAGGCACAGACCAAAAAGACAAAAAAGACTAATTCTTAAGCCAGTGAACAGGAAATAGGCAGTCAAGCAAGACAAAAATAGTTCCTCTACTCCAGCCAAATACCACAAGAAACAAAACTGTGACCCTAGTTCCACCCATACCAAGAAAGGCCAGGCAGCAAGCCTAAACTGCCACCTTTGCCAAATTGTAATGAAGCACCCCAAATTTCCTGCCCCATCAGATGCTATCAAAAAGGCCAAATAAGGAGGTGAGAATTTGATCTCCACTATATGACCCACCACTGCAGTGTCAGTGGAAACCATGTGGAGAGCCTGAACATTCATCTTCACATGGCAGTAACAAGATGACCCTCACTTCTTTGCTCGGTTGTCAGAAGAAACCCACTGGTAACAAGTCCATACCTCCCCATTATCTCAAAGGAGGCCATGTAGGGAGCAGGCTCTCCTATCCTCAGACAGCTACCAGTTTAGGACTACTGGAAAGCAGGCACCCCTATACCACCATAAAAACAGATGACTTCAGATGTCAACAGAGGCCAAGTGAAAAAGATTGACTTTTACCTCTACCTGTCAGTGAAAAGTCACCCTCCCTGTCCCCTGCTAGGACATTGTCAGTGGAAGCCAACTGTAATAGAAGTATTAGATAAGATCCAGAGCCTTGTAATATAGTAATAGTAGTAATAATAATAATAATAATAATAATAATAATAATGTCTAGGTTTCTCACCATATCAAGACCCAAGAAGATCGCAAATTGAATTTAAAAGGACAATCAATAGTACTGTATTAGTTTGCTAGGGCTTCCATAGCAAATACCACAGTCTGGGTTGATTAAACAACAGGAATTTATTTCCTCTCAGTTCTGAAGGCTAGAAGTTCAAAATTAAGATTTTAGTAGGGTCAGTTTCATTCTGACGTCTTTTTCCTTGGCTTGTACATGGCTGTCATTTTCCAGTGTCTTCACTGGATCTTACCCTGTGTATGTCCATATCCTCTCCTTTTATCCTTTTTCCTTTTTTTTTTTTTTTCATCAGAGCATAGTCATATTAGATCAGGGCCCATCTGTGTGACTTCATTTTAATTTAACTACCTCTTTAAATATTCTATCTTCAAATAGAGTCACATTCTGAGTTACTGGGAGTTAGGGCTTCAACATATAGATTCTGGGGGTTGAGGAGGACGCAATTCAGTTCATAATAGATGCCATTCTGACATGACAAAAATGTTAGAATTATCTGACAAAGATTTTAAAGAAGCTATCATAAAAATGCTTCAATAAACAATTAAAAACATACTTGAATAGGAAAAGAAAAATAGAAACTCTCACAAAAACAGGAAAGGGATAAGAAAAAACAAACAGAAATTTTAGAACCAAAAAAATACAATAGCTAAAATTAAAAATATAGTGGATGATATCCTCAGCAGAATAGAGAAGGCAGTGGAAAGAATCAGCGAACTGAAAAATGAAACAACAAAAATTACACAATCTGAACAATGAGATAATTGAGTATTAAAAACAACTACAACAACAGAGCCTCAGGGACCTGTGAGACTATAACAAAGATCTATCATTCATGCCATCGAAGTCCAAGGAGAGAAAAAAAAAGATGTAGTTATAAAAGGTCGAAGAAAGTGGCTAAAATCATTCCAAATATGACAAAAGAAAACCTACAAATTAAAGAAAGTGAGCAAACCCCCAAACATGATAAGCATAAAGAAACCCATACTAAGACATATCAACTAGCCACATCTCTAAGAACCAAAAATAAAGTGAAAATTTCAAAAGTAATATGGGAGAAAAAATTCAAATGACAGTGAATTTCTTTTGCCCAAGGGCAAAAGGAAGTGACACATTTTTCAAGCACAGAAAGAAAAGCACTGTCAACACTGAGTCCTATATCCAGTGAAAATAACCTACTGAAATAAAAGGGAAATCAAGTCGTTTTCTTTTTTTTTTGCATTTTATTTATTTATTTTTTAGCAGTAAGGCATATATATATTTACACTGTGTATTCACCTCCCATAGTTAGATTTCTTTCTGTCACCACATATTTGACCCCCTTTACCCCATCTATCTCCCCCCTCTCCCCTACCCCCTACTTTCTGGTAACCACTAATCGATTGCCTATGTCCACGAGTCTCTGTTTGTTTGTCCTGTTCATTTGTTGTTTTTAGATTTATATCCCACATATAAGTGATATCACGTGATTTTCAACTTTTCTGTCTGGCTTATTTCGCTTAGCATGATTTCAAGTCATTTTCAAATGAAGAAAAACTAAGAGAATTTGCCACTAGCAGATCTATTGCAAAAAAGTAGCTAAAGGAATATAAAAAATATAATAAAGTTAGGACCTTAGGAACATCAGGAAGGAAGAGAAAACGTGGATAGCAAAAAAATAAATGCAGACTTTCTTTGAGTTTTCTAAATTATGTTAGACAGTTGAAGCAAAAATTATTAGCAATGTTCTACGTAGTTCCAAATGTATGTAGAAGAATTATTTAAGTAATTATATTATAAATGAGGAAGGATAAAGTTTTCTATACTCCATTTAAGCTGATAAAACCAGCAAATTTCTATGTCATGTTTATATAATGTAATATCTAAAGACAAAACTTAAAAAAAGCTATACAAAAAGATACACTTGACACTCCTTTTTAAACAAATGATAGAATAACTAGACTGATAATCAGCAAGGATGTGGAAGAACTAAACAATACTACCAACAACAGAATTTAATCAGCATTTATGGAGCATGCAACCCAACAACCTCAGAATATGCTTTCTTTCAAGTGCCCACAGAACGTATACCAAAGCAGACTATATCCTAGGCATAAAACTAACCTCAAAAAAGTTAAAGAATTTAAACCACAGAGATTTTTTTTCCTGAAAACAATGGCAACAATCTAGATATCAATAACTAAAAGATAACAGTTAATAAAAAAATCTTTAATCAATTGGAAACTAAATAACATAATTTGAAATAATCCATGTGACAAAGGAATGCCTCAAAGAAAATCAAGAAATACATTGAATTGAATGGAATAAAAATAAAATACATCAAAATTTATGGAACACAGCTAAAATAGCACTGAAAGGGAAATTTATAGCACTTAATGTATACATTACAAAAGAGAAGACAAATCAAAAATCTAAGTTCTTCACACTCATAGACACAGATAACAATATTGTGGCTGCCAGAGGGGAAGGGTGCTAAGGGAAGGATGAAGAAGGTAAAGGGATCAAATACATGGTGACAGAAGGAGACTAGATTTTGGGTGGTGAGTACACAATGCAATATATTGATGATATATTAGAGCATTATACCCTTGAAACTCACATAGTGTTATTAACCAATGTTATTCAAATAAATTTAATTTGAAAAATCTAAGTTCTTACCTCAAAACTTAGAAAAATAATAGCAAAATAAACCTAAAGTAAATGGAAAGAAATAATATAGATAAGAGCAGAAATCAATGAAATTGAATAAAAAAACACAATGGAGATGATGAAACAAAGAGCTGATTTTTGAAAAGATCAATAAAATTGGCAAATCTCTGGGAAGAATGAAACAAAAAGAGAAGACACAAATTAGTAAGATCGGGAATCATATAAGAGTTATCACTATAGACATTGCAGACATCAGGAACATGACTACAGACATTGCAGATACAAAAGATAATAAGGAGCAACCTCACACATATGAATTTGACAATTTAGATGAAATAGATCAATTCCTCAAAATTTACCACAACTTCCCCTACATGAAATAGGTCATTTAAATAGCCCTATAACCATTAAAGAAATTCGTAATTTCAAAAGATTCTCAAAATGTAATTTTGAAACCCAGATGATTTCATTGAGAATTCTGTCAAAAGGTCTAAGAAGAATACACCAATTCTAAATAATCTCTTCCAGAAAATAGAAGAGTTTCTAATTTATTTTATTAAGCAAGTATCATGCAATTACAAGAAAAAAAAGAGACAAAAAACAATACAAAAACAAAAATTTTGCAGACCAATATCTGTCATAAATGTCGACAAAAATCTTTAACAAAATATTAACAAGTAGAATTCAACAAAAAATAAAAAGAATTATACACCATGAACGTGGAGAGTTTATTTCAGGGATGAAAGAAAAAGTCAATCAATGTAATCCAAAGAGACTATAAAAAATAAAGATCACATGATCACATCAATGATGCAGAAAAGTCATTGGACAAAATTCAATACCTATTCTGATTAAAATTTTCATAAAAATGGGCATAGAGGAAACATCTATAACTTAGTTTTAAAAATCTTTAAAAATCTACAACTAACATACTTAAAGATATAAGACTGAATGCTTTCTTCCTAAGATCAAGAAAAAAGCAAGAATTTCCATTTTTACCACTCTTATTCAACAGAGTGCTAGAAATTGCAGCAATATAGCAAGAGAAGGGAATAATAGTTATGTAGATTAAAAAGGAAAAATTACAATGGTCTCTATTTGCAGATGAGATGATTGTCTCTGTAGGAAATCCCAAGGAATTTAGGGAAACAGCAACAACAATGATAACAAAAGAAAAAAAAACCCTCTAGAATTAATAAGAGAAAGTTGCAGGATACAAGATAAGCATGCCAAACCAATTATATTGTTTTATATTAGCATGTGCATTTGTACACTGAAATTAAAAATATAACATTATTTACAATCACTTAAAATATTTAGGTATAAATCTAGTAAAACATGTAAATCACTTATATATTAAAACTACAAAATACTGATAAAAAATCAAAGAATATCTAAATAAATAGAAAGATATCGTGTAGTCATAGGTTGGAAGTTTCAACATAATAAAAATATCAATTTTTTCCCAAGTTGACACACAAGTTTAACAAAATTTATGTCAAAATCCCAGAAAGATTTTTTGTAAATATAAAGATTATTCTAAAATTTATATGAAAAAGTCAAAGGAAATAGAATAGCTAAAACAATTTTGGAAAAGAAGCATAAAATTACAGAAATCAGTCAATTCAATTTCAAGACTTATACAGATATGGTAATAAAATGTGTTATTGGTTGAAGACATAGACACATTCAGTAACAAAACATGGAAATACAGTCACACAAATATACCCCACCTGTTTTCTACAAAAATGCAAAGAAATTCAATGAAGGAAAAACCACCTTTTCAAAAAATGGTGTTGGAGCAATTGGACATCCATAGGCAAAAATACTAACCTTAAGCCTCATAACTTATACAAAAACTAACTCCAAGTGAATCATGGACTCAAATGTAAAATGTTATACTATAAAATTTTTAGGAAAAGGACACAGGAGAAAATTTTTGGAATCTGCGACAAGGTGAAGAGTTCTTAAATTTGACATCATAAGTATGATTCATAAAAAAAAAATTGATGTTAGACTTTATAAAAATTAAAAACTTTGCTCTGCAAAAGACCATGTTAAAGGATAAAAAGACAAGGTACACTCTGGAATAAAGTATTTGCAAGCTACATCTCCAACAAAGACCAGCATCTGGAATATATAAGAACTGTCAAAACTCAACAGTAAAAAAAAAAAAAAACTGTAAAAACCAAAAAAAAAAAAAAAAAAAAAAAAAAAAAACTCATTAGACTATGTGGGAAAGATATGAACAGATATTTCACAAAAGAAGATATACAGACATCCATGGCAGATAATTGCATGAAAAGATGCTCATTGTCATTATTCACGAGGAAAATGCAAATTATAATTTTTTATGATGAGTTATCACTACACACTTATCGAAATAGCTAAAATAGAAAATGATGCCAATACTAAATTCTGATGAGAATTTGGAGAAACTAGATCACTCATACATTGCTAATGGGAATGTAATATGATGCAGCCAGTCTGGAAAACAGTTTGACAGTTTTTTAAAAATGCAACTATGCTATGAACCAGCAATTGCACTCCTGGGCATTTTTCCAGATAAAAACTAATGTTCACACAAAAACTTGTATATGAAAGTTCATAATATCTGTATTTGTAATCCCTCCAAACTGGAAACAACTGAGATATCCTATAAATGATGAATGGTTAAACAGACTGTATTATATTCATGCTGCGGAATACCACTCAGTAATAAAAAGGAACAAGCTATTAATACATATAATCTGGAGGAAACTCCAGAGAATTCTGAGTAAAAACAAACAAAAAAAAATCCTAAAAGATTGCATACTGTATGACCCCATTATATAATATTCTCCAAAATATATAATTATAAAAATGAAACACAAATTAGTGATTGCTGTGGGTTAAGAAAGTGGGGTGTGGCTTAGAAGGCAACAAGAGGGATCTTTGTGGTGATGTAAATGTTCTGAATCTTGATAGTATCAATATCAATATCTTGGTGTGCTATTGTGCTATATAGTTTTATGAGATACCATTGGGGAAATGTCTTCAAGAGCACATGATATCGCTCTATATTATTTCTTACAACTGCACATGAACCTACAATGATCTCAAAATAAATAGCTTAATTGAATGATATATTCCCTTCCTCAATTTGAGCTTCATGTTGAATTAGTCAAATTTTTATTTGTAATTCATTTGTATAATATTTTAGAACTGATCAAGATATGAAAACTTCTATACTATTTACTGCATTTTTCCCAATTTTTGACAGCCTAGAATGAAATGTCTCCATGTTCAGTGCATCTTGGGGGACTACAAGAAATATTTAACATTACTCAAAACATACTCAGGCCAGCCTTTTTTTTTTCCTAGTGAGAACTTTTATACTTTTCCTCCAAGTTCTGAATCTTATAATCATAATAACAGATTGCAAAAGGGCTAAATATTCACAATGATATTTATTAAGTTTATATAATAATTATATAATGTTCTGTAATCTTGGAAAGAAAGATCACATAAAGATTCTTTCAGAACCTACATGGAATCAGTGAAATTTTCCAGGCTAGTATAACATTCAGAATTTTATTTCCATATTTTCTCTT
>NW_006439192.1:7331707-7337493 GCF_000325575.1 Pteropus alecto
AGAACTTTTATACTTTTCCTCCAAGTTCTGAATCTTATAATCATAATAACAGATTGCAAAAGGGCTAAATATTCACAATGATATTTATTAAGTTTATATAATAATTATAATTGGTTCTGTAATCTTGGAAAGAAAGATCACATAAAGATTCTTTCAGAACCTACATGGAATCAGTGAAATTTTCCAGGCTAGTATAACATTCAGAATTTTATTTCCATATTTTCTCTTTTTGTAAATATAAATAGGATTGTATTGAGTAAATATTTGTTGAGATATTTCTGTATGTCAAATACTAGTTTAATTGCTTTATATGTATTAATCATTCAATCTCACAATAACTCTAAAGATAGAACTATCTTTATAAACATTTTTACAGTTAATGAAACTGCCGTAGAGGGGTTACTTTACTTGCCTAAGATCACATAGCTACTAAATTTAAAAGCTTAATTATAATCCAAAGCTATCTGGTTTCAAAGAGTACACTATTAACTATTAATATTATATAATATCTATCAAAACATGGCATAATATAGGCTTTTTGACATATTTGACATATGTAGGAATTAAAAAGAATCTTAAAAGATCATTATTAGCTGTTCTGGTGATATCACTCATCATCTGTTGCATACATTATACCATCTTAAATCACAGTCACACTAGTGAGGGATATCAGAACTTTAGAATAAAAGAAGTAAAATGAACCTTAGTTCTGTCTTTGGTAATATGAGTTAATAGAAATGTATATTCCAAGCTCTAAGTGGTTAATGGCTTGGAAAATTAGTGGCCAAACTGGAACTTAATATGGGTCTTCTGTGTTCCTAACCTGTTTCTGTTAATCTAATATTCTCTTAGGAAAAGAAATGTGAGATAGTGAAATGACTACTCTTATGACATCTGCCACAGGACATCCCAACTTGTCCCTTAAAGCCATAGGCATTGCTAGGGAAAAGAGTATTCCTTTTTGTGACACTATGTTCAAGGTGCCTCTGGATAGTGCACTTGTGCTCCAGTGTGACACAAAGATTAGAAAAATGTTACTTAATTCCTCTTACAAACTGTGTCTATTCCTAATACCATGATGTGTCCAGGGAACAAGGCAAGCAATGATGGCTTCTTTTTTTCCCCAGGTGAGTTCGTCCCAGAGGCTTTTAAAGCCTCATGCAAATGAGCTTCTGCCAAGCCTCCTCCTTCAGTGGCCTGATGTGCCCAGACTGTGCTAATTATTAGATGAAGCCACATGATGTTATTGTCGTGTTGTAAATTTAAAAGACGAACTGGTATAGTGCACTATGTAAAGGCTATTATCCATCTGTTTTGCCCTCTGTCTACAAAACTAAAAGTTCTAATGTTTTGATTTACAGACTTCTGAGTTATTATGAACCTTACAAAAATCTACAGAAAAAAAAACAAAAACAAACATATTCAGTTTATATACATATTCAGGCATATATCTGTGACATAGATTTAATTTTCTTTCAAGCACATTTCACTTATTGTCTAAATATTAATAAGTTGAACTTACTATTATTTGTTAAAGGTCAAGAACTCAGTGATCCAAGCAAAATTCATAATGAGATTTTACATAATGGAATATATGACTCCAAGAGACAGTGATTTGCAGATATAGAGTATGATGCATCTTATCCTGTGGGCATTTTCCTTTTATGCATGGGTCTATGTACAGGCAGATATAAATTCATTGTTCTTCATATCAGATATGAGCTTCTTGTAGAATGCATTTTGATTAAAATGAAGTGTTGAAGTGACAATGAATGAGCTGCCCAAATTATCTTCACCAGTTTCTCCTAGAACATAGGACTTCTGTTTAGTCAGTGCCTAACCTATTGACTTCATAATAAAGATCAATTTTGATTTTTCACAGCCTTTCTGAGAAGGAGGCCCACACACCACCTTTAGCTCTGTGATGACATGTTTGTTGCCCAGTGCTGATAGAGCCATGGAAGAATGGCCCCTGATTAAGATCTGTTTTGAGTCAGCATGACTGTGGTGGTCAGAATCAAATCTCAATGACAAAAGCAAAGATTGGATGGGCCATACGACAGGCTTGGTTATTAATCAAACATAAATGAAGTACCACAGTTCAACCTGAACCATAAAACTGTTCAAACTTTGCCATGCTTGTCTCTGATCTTAGCTCTCTACAAAGGCTGCAACAGCTAACAAAAGGTTGTGACCATCAGATGTTGAATAATCAATGTCCAGGGCAAGGTTAGACTGTTTTGACATCAGAGTGACTAGGTGGTTTCCTTTGACACTGAGAATTTATGCCATATTCTAAAATTCTAGAGCAGTTATTTAATTAAATACAATTATAAAAAAGAACCAGGGAACCCATAAAAAGAAACATTTCTCAGGGTAATATTGTCAGTACACACCTCCTTCCAATCATAATTTAATCATATTCTAAAACATTTCTTTTTAATTTGTACACCTAGATACAATATATAAAACAAATAACTCAGAGCTGAGTACAATATTCCAAACCCAATGTAATTTATACAGAAGGCTGGATATTTATTACTGATGCTAGAGGTTATTAAGTTATCTGAAATGTATGGACTTCATTTCTGTTTTCAAGAAATAGAGATTTATATTGCTTATTTATTCCCAGCTGTTGAATATCTGAGTTGTGCTCAGAAAAGAGATTAAAAATATTTGATAATATCAGTGGCCAACATAGCAGCAACTTGGGGAATTTCACCCAATTTTTATCCAGAATAGGCTTCTGAGTAAGTGTATGTGTCTGATTGTGAGTGTCAGACCCAATGAAAGACACATGTTTTGACAGCCTATCATGAAATATTCTATTGGTTTATTCTTTTTAAAATGTGAAAAACTCAGTTCTTTAAGATATTTTCCTGACTTAGGTTTTTTCCATTGGAATAGTATAAATCTTCATAGGAGCCCTGACCACTAGACCAAGTCCCTGGGCCCAGATTCCATTGTAGCTTTGCTACAAACAATCTATGTGGCCTCAAGTGAGCCATTTAACCTTTTGTTATTTATATTTTCTCATTTGTAAAAAGAAGTTGGAATTTCAGAACTTCATTAGTCTATGTTCATAAACAGAGCTATAATGACTTGTAATTCCTGGATAGCCTACCTTTTAGACATGGAGAAGATGGATCTGAATTGTTGATACCCAGTCCATGTACCAGATTTCTTATTAACACACACAATTTCCCATTTCACAGAATTTTGAATGCAAGACCCATTAAGGGTGCTTGTTGTTGTGCCCATTCGATTTCAGAAATCACAAACTTTGGCAATGACTAAAATCAGAAGACAGTTTTGCAACATGTATTTATTCTTGAAATGGAAAGAGCTCCAGGTTATATATCAATCTTTTCAACCTCTTGGGTAGTAACAATGCCAGCATGGAATTATGGAAAACAATGATATATACTAGAAGGATAGATCATTGTTTGTAGATAAAAACATGCACCTATATTTCTGTCCAAAACTTTACTAGAGCATGCTTAAAGAGGCTTGGAAATACCTGAGAGTATGAGCACACATTCAGAAATCTTGTTAGACATTTAATCTTGCTTGTATGATTTGTTTTGTGACTGCAGACGGGCTGCGTCCTCACTGACAGTGTCCATGACCAAAAAAAATAAAAATGCCTTGGTGGGAAGTACGTGGCGGAAGAACCCACGACCAAGAGCCAGAGGCATTGAGCTCTAGTCTCAAATTTAATACTAACAAGCTCTATGTTAAAGATCAAGTCATTTTAATTTATTTGGCCATAGAATTAGGAGAAAATTTACAGTAGTCTTCTTTTATCCATGGGGAAAATGTTCCAAGACCCCAAGTGGATGCCCAAAACTAAAGGTAATACTAAACTTTATATACTGTTTTTTCTTATATACACTTATCTATGATAAAATGAAATAACATATTAAAATACTGAAAGGAGATACATTTTTTTAACTTAGAATATTATATTCAGCAAAGATATTCTTTCAAAATGAAAGCAAAACAAAGACAATTTACGATTAACAAAAACTGAGGTGTTTTGTCACCAGTAGACTTTCACTACAAGAAATGTTAAAGAAACTTCTTCAAACTGAAGGAATTCCGAGTAATTTAGATTGAAACTCTAATATCCAGGAAATGGAGCTTAATACTCCCTCCCAAGTTTGAGTGTGGGCTGTGCTAAATGACTTTCTTTCAAAGAGTAATGTATTGACAGAAGGTAAAAATACATTTACAGTGAAGAAACACGGCAAACATGACCTTGGCCAAGTGATGAAAGTTAGTTAATAGTGGCATACCAATATTTGTTTCTTATTTGTGACAAATTTATAATAGTCAGATAAGAGATTAGCAATAGAGAAAACTAGGTGATGAGTATACAAAAACCATCTGAACTATCTTTGCAACTTTTCTGTAAATCTAAATGTATTTACAGAAGGGGAGAGAGAAAGAGGGAGGGAGAGAAGGAGAGAGAGATAAAATGGCTTGCTCTTTACCCTTATAATGATTACAGGAGGTTTGGGTAAGAGAAGCACTCCCCACCTTTGTTCTGGTGATTAAGGGAGTATGAGTGAAATGGGATTTAAGAGACACCTGGATTCAGAATTTGGTTTGTTTTATATCAACTGGCAGAATAATCTCTTTTTGCTCTGATAGGCTTCTGCCTTCAGACACTTCCCAGCCTTCTCTCTGCCTAACCAAAGGTAATAACTTTTATTAATCAGCTCTGCCCTTATACAGGGAAGCAGCCCTGAGTTTTCAAATAGAGTTGCTGGAGGGGGCGTGGACGGGATCCTAGAGGAACTCTATTCTAACACTCACACGCATGGGTAAATATGAATGTGCACACACAAACTTGTACAGCATACATGTACTGATAGGGAAACATTCTATAACACTGAATATCAAAAGCAGCAATTATTTTCCCAGCTACCAGATCCCCACCCCAACTCCACTAGCATTTCCTAAGAGGAAAACAATCTTGTAAATATAGCAATTTTTTTCCTTCTCCTAGCATACATGGAGCTAGATGGATTGATATTAACTTATGAGGGCATGGAAAGAGTAGGATATGATCATATAATAAACATCCAAACTTTTTCAATGAACTACTCTGTGGTTTTAGCCTTTGTTCATTCATAGCCTCCTAGCTCCCAGCCTCCCCGCCCCCGTAATGTGTACCTTCCCTATAAAATAATCATAACTTTCTATTTCCAGAATATCCTTATTGATCAAGGTGTTAGTTTCTGTAGCATTCAGTAATCTTAGCTAAAGACCAGAATGGCTCATTTTGATGCCTTAGGTGAGAGCCAGAATTTTCAAATGACATCTGACTCTTTTATTAGCTCTTAATCTTGCATTGTATTTAGAAGCAAAAGGAAATAGTGGAAAGTTTGGGCTCTAGAAATAAACAAGATTTCAAATCTCTTTTGAAAACTATATAAACTCTGTAACTATGGACAAGTTACACAATATCTTTGGGTCCTAATAATTTTTATTTGTAAGATACAGACAATAACCTCTGTCTACCTTATAAAGATGTTTTGAGATTCTGAAGAGTTTATATACAAGAAAATTTTCATAATCTTCTAAGAGATATAAAGTTTTGATAGACCAAGAGTCACAAATATTATGATGATGACAATAATACCACATGATTGGGCATAGCATTGTCATTGCCATTTGACAGATATTAGATTCTCATCCCTGCTTATTATTTAGAATACATCTGAATCTGCTCTATTTAGATAGCATATTTGTTCTGACTGGACATTTCATGCTGTATT
>NW_006439192.1:7337516-7356291 GCF_000325575.1 Pteropus alecto
CTGAAACAAATATAAATGAAGTAAAAGAAATATGTAGCTATGGGAGGGATTTCTCTCCCCCACCCGTGCCAAATTTCTTATTTTTCTTTATTTTTCTTTTAAATTGTTACTTATTTACACTAAGATTTGACTCTCCTCTGGTGTCTACTGAGATAAAGCTCAAACAGATCAAGAGAAATGCAAAAATGATTTACAAAAGTGAAATCAGCAAAATATTCACAGCAGTAAAAAGAAAGCTGATGGGAAGAAAGGAGGGAAAATAAACACAATTGAAGTAGGTAGACAGTGAACTGTCTCCCATCAGCCCTACCTTCATGAATTCTGTTCAACGAATGAATAGATGCGTGGAAAGGTAAGTATGTAAATGGTGTTCAATAAACATACTTTAAACTCATATATAAATTAATTTGAAACTTACATTATGGAAAAAGTTGTTTGTATATGAAATCTTCTGCAACTGTGAATTAGAGGAGTAAAATTTTTTTTACAGTATGACTCGAAACAACAAAAAATAGTTAGCTCAAGCATTTGAAGAAATTCTGTTTTGTGATTATTAATGCTGTGGCTTGTTTCTACCATACTATGGTTTATGACTATTTTATTTTAATTATCTAGGCAGTTTCCCAGATATTTTGAAAGAGCTCATAAATATGTGAATCTATTTACCATTTTAGCTTTAAACAATGAGACTCAATCCACAAGGTCATCTAACATTCTTCTACCATTCCTTGCTCCCTAAAATACACCATATGTTTAATGTCTTTTATTCCATCACATTGAAGGTATAAATGGCATTTTGCTGGATCACAGAAATGATGTCCCTATTATATTCTCTCATCAGATTACTGACACCATAAACTGTAATGGCTTCTTCAGCACTATTAACGTATCTGGCATCAGCCTATATTGGGAAAGTCCTTAATCCTGCAAATGGTTGTTAATAACTTACATTCGCACAGAGCATTTTCATCTCAATCTTAAAGTAATATATATACAGAAAGTGGGAATCCATCCACTGCTGCAAAGACAGCCATTTATAAAATGGAATGCAACAGCTGGATAGCTACTACTCTGTCACAAAGCCAGAGATGAATATTGTATTTAATATATACTGAATTAGGCTTCTGAAATTTCCTCTCACTTTTAAGTGAAGGTTAAAACAGGTCACTGTGACCAATATTTCTTTATTTGCAAAAGGTAAAGCTACTGAATTTGATATTTCCCATTTTTCTGGTTCCTTTCTTAGACCTGAAGTGACATTTGAAGACATGCTGGATCTGACACCAAGAATTTTTACCCAGAGCATCCAGAAAGAATGTCATCAAAGAGTTAAAAAAAAAAAAAAAAGAAAAGAAAAGAAAAAGAGAGAGCAAAAGCTGAGAAACAAAGCCAGAATGTAAAACTATAGAACAGTACCAACAATAAGGAGGACAGAGCAGACAAGAATCAAGCCAGGAAGAGAAACAAATCAGAAAGTTTTATTGACAGTAGGTCAAGGCAAAGAATTTAGGATGCTAGCAATGAACAAGAGAGTACGAGTGTGGAAGACTCTATCGGTTGCTTACACTATGGTGCTTGAGTACAACAGTGCCCATTCTGTGACCTGTACTCAAGAATGGAAATATCGTATTGATCAATGATTATTATTTTTTATTTTAACATGGAATCTCCTCTGTTTTATGTGGTAAAAGTACATTGATTTCAAGGTATCCTAGCAATCAATCCATATGAACTATGAATAAATTACTTTTAAATTAATTTTTGGTGGTTATTCTAGTCTCTCCTGTGAGTGTAGAGAAAACATCAGGCCTCTGGTTAAAATTAAACAAACACAAACACACACTGAGTTTTCTAATCGCAACTAAACCAGAACATTGCTCTTCTGAAAAGAACATTGGACTTAGAAGCAAAAGATTTGATTTTGAATTTGAGCTCTGTCATTTCACAGCTATGTGATTTGGACAACGATTTGAGGTCTGAACATTCTCATATGAAAAGTGAAGACAGCAGTACCTAGCTCAGGTTATTATATCAAGACTTGAATTAATGTATATAAAAGATCCTTGGAAAAATTAAGCTCTACCATGTAAATATGAGAGATTACTAATGGCTTGACTAGTGACATATTTCTTTACTTAACCTCAGATCGCTAATCTGTATGACCTTAAATACTGGATATAACCTGAAATAGAAATGTAAATATACTGAGATGAGTTGTTTCCGAAATATCAGAAAAAAATTTTCTTGAATATGCTTATTAATGGTGAGATCTTTTAATATTTATGGCTTTATTCTTGGAAGATTAAATTACTAATATATACCACATAAAATTTTAGAGTGGAAATACATGAGACCTCTTGACCTTTAAAAGATTTACATGACTGCTAATGAGAATATGTGAAATATATAACAGTCTATTAGAAAATCATTTGGTCTATCTTCATGTCTGATTCATCAAGCAAATGTTGATTAAAAAAGGGTCAAGATCAAGGGATATTTTTCTGATTAACAATAAAAAGATACTTAAAGATTTATTATTTAGAAATCTCTAGGACAAAATTGTATAAACAATGAAAATTTCTAACATCGAGAACTCTTACAATATAGTGAGCTTCTCTCTTCCTAGTTGATTGTATTTCTTTGCATAATCCTTTTATGTTGGAGACTCTCCGTTCATCTAAGATAACTTAATGGGGTTATAGCCTGAGGAGCGAGTGCAGCTGAAGCACTAACTTCATTAGTTTCTTGACACTACCTGTCAGAATTCTGGCTCCAGACCAATACAAGGTAAATTTAGACTGAAAAATAAGGTTACAAATAAGGTTGCAAATGAACATGTTTGGAGAAGAGACTGGTGGCTAAACTTCTTTTATATGAAACTGTGATAATACATGGTTGAGGGCTTAAGTGCTCATAAAATTCTTAATAAACTATATATATCCAAACTAGATTGGAGATTGCTTTGAGAGAGAAAGTAAATAAGCTTTTCTTTTTATTACCAAAAATACAGAGGTGAGCAGGAATAAATAACCCCTTACTCCATCCACAACACACAAACCCTTTATCAACATTCTAGTTAATTAAATACATTATAACATCAGCCGTGAAAGCTACACAAAGCCAATTCTAATATTTTTTTATATTTTTGCTACAAGAACGACACCTATATGGCACATTTAAATTTTTTTCTTGATTAAAAAAATATATATATATTGTGACTTAAAACTCTTTCTTAGCTGATAAGTATTATCTCTTATGTTCCTGTAGTACATTATTTCGAATACCAAAACACATGAACTCTATGCATGCAAATCTAGAGATGGTATGTAGTTGAGTGATCACTAAATTATTCCTCATACCAGGATACCTTTGGTAGTGCAAGGGCAACAGGCATAAACCAAGATTGTATGGACACCTAGGGAAGTCAGTGTCAGTGCCTACGGTGCTGAAAAGTTCAGCCCCAGATTTATGTGCATTTAAAAAATATTTTATTGTGCAGTAGCTATCTCTATCTCAACCTATCTCTATCTCTATCTCTATCTATCTCTATCTCAATCTCTATCATCTATCTATGCATATCAACAAGGCAATTCAAAGATTTTTATAGAGTATACTGTGTCTAATGACTCAACATATTATATATAATGTGAAATTGAATTTTCACCATATACTGCTAATAATAAACAAATGAACCATTATAGAGTTTCTCATTTTTCTGTTCTGATGGGCTCTTAATAAGTACATATTTAAAATAAGTTCTGATTCCTTTACTTGCTTGGAATTTTTTTATTTTTAGTGAATTATTTATTCAGGGAACAATGATTACTTATTCTTAAGGAGCCTAAATCCTTCTCTCCTGAAAGCACAATGCTGAATTTTAAAAATCAAATTAAAAAGTCCCATAATGATGTACAAATAAAAAGAATATTTTTTCACTTTTGATGGCATTTCCTCATATTTAATAAAATGGGTAATCATGAACTAAAAGAAATGAATCAAATTTGTCAGACAAGATAATTAACTTCTCTGTTTCACCTCTCTCTCTTCTGTAAGGATTATTAATATTAAGACTATAAGACTTGTAAAGGTATGAGAGCAATAACAAAATCTCTCTCATAAGGTAGTTATGAAGATTAAGTTAGATACTATACATAAAGCACTTAGACTAGTGCCTGGAAAATATTGCTTAGAAAACATTACATTTGATGTGTCCCAATTCAACTCTTCTCTTCTATAACTGAATTTTGAAACAATAAAAAATAAGACAGAGAATTCACTGATAAAGGCCAGAATCACTTTTATTACTTATAAAAGGCAAAACTGAAAGATTTAACTTACATCTGTAGACAAGTGAGCTTTTTGATATATATCTCCCAAGACATCACTGAACCTATAAGACTTATGGTATGCAAGAACAGAAGTAAACACATACACTCTATGGGCAGGATTGCTCCCAAGAAGTAGGGAAGAGAAATGACCAGGTGATTATATCATCCAGACTAAGCTAGGTTTATTTCTGGCCCACATGACATTTTCAAGTATGGTCAGCCTTAGGGATATGCCTCACATGCATTTCACTTTAGGACTCAAGCCAATAGAGTAACTAATATCTGGAACACTGTGTATGACTATGATAATGGTGAAGGGAGCTTGGTGAAACACACCCTAGCTGTTAAATTCCTTACAAAAAATAACACATCAGTTTTTATCACACTATATTGAGAAGAACAAGCCATATGGTCAAGCTTAAACTTAAGCAGGCAGAGAAGTTTGATCCTGCTATATGAAGAAATAGGAAAAAAAAAGCATATTTGTGAATCGCCCTACAAACTCTCAAAGTTTTCTCTCCTTGTCTTTAAATATTTGGTTCACTCTTTTTATACACAAATAAACTCACCTATTTCCCAAGGAAGGCAACCCCAAAGTCCTTATAGTCAAAGAATCAAGTTAAAGGATAATGTGAAAAGCCTATATATCAGGCCTAGATATGACTCTGCTTGATCCAGACAACTATGAAGTACAAAGATAAGTTATTTTTCCATGTCCTCACCCCCATATACAATATAAAATTGTAGGCCATAAATAGGACAACCTTAACATTCCCCCTCAGAAAGGGGTAGAATGGAGGATAGAGACATCCTGCTATCACTAGCTCATAGCAATTCTAAATCCCACTGGGCAGATGTCAGATGAACCCCTTTCCCTGACAAAGATAATATTCCTGGACTATACCTCAACTTTGATCCATGGAAAAGACACCATAATCCCATTTCTATGACACTTGGTGCTGCCTTCTGGAGAGATCCTCTTTGTTTTTCATCCTCTTTGACAACATCTGAAGAGGACATTGGAGAACAAGCCCTCTTGGGATGCAGAGCAGCTGCTTCAGCTTGCTTCCTGCTCATAGAAAGCTAGGATTCCAAAAATATTTTTTTCTAAGTCTCGAAGAGTCAGAAACTACTTTTAGTATTGTTTCATAGTTTACCAGACAGTATAATTCTCCAGAAAATCACCTATTTTCTAATTATTCTAATAAGATTCATGTCTAATACCCAAGACTGAAGGCTTTTTTTTTTTCAAAGCATGCCTCTTTCTTTGAGCTTTAAGTACTTTGAGCTTATTAAACTCAATGGTGAGAACCACACCATTAACCTTTATTCCCTGAGACATATTTTCTAACTGGGTACTACATTAACCTATTTTTTTTCAGGTTTTAACACTGATGGCTAAAAGTCTTGATTTTATTTTTACTAGCAAGGCTGAGTTTTATTAGCCTTTCAGCTTTGTCATTCAAGGAGATTCTCAGACTTATATTTTGCCTATTGAAGAAAGAAGTACTCTTGTTATTCTATAAGTTCCTTCTCTATTTTCATTCTTTCTTGCAAACTAGTTAGTCCATTCTGACATTGTAGTATCTTTTCAAATGCAATAAACAGTAAGCAACATGTAGTATTAATGTTCTTTTTTCTAATCTCCTCATTAAGAACTATAAGCTAATTGGATACCTATCTACCTTTTGAGTTATTGTAGGTGATGCTTTTCAACAAATATGCCATTGAATAACATGGATCACAATATTTTCAGGTTTGCATCAATTAAGATAGGTTACATTATCACATAGTAGCAAATCTTTCCAATCACAAGGACTCATGCTATCTGTCCATCAAGGCTTGTTTGGGGGTCTGTGCTCTAGTCCATTCTATTTAATGATTCAGGCAACTGGAGCAGACCCTATCTAGTCCTTATGGCAGGGGAAAGAATCATTGGCCTAACTTCATTTGCATGGAGAAATGTAACCCTCTTGTGTATCTGACAGGAGAGAATAGCCCTAAGAACTTTACAGCTACTCATGCCCAAGTTCTTCTTCCAACTCACTGAAGGGATTATGTCTCTATTCCCTGGGAATGAATGAATGAATGAATATTTTATTTAATATTACCAAATTTTGTCCAGTTGAATTGACCGATAGAGCCCAGCAGAGAAAACACAGTATTTTGTGTTTCTTCCTTTTTCCATTCAGCATATTCTAATTTTAATTTCTCCTCTGAGCATCACTGTTTTGTCATCCCAGTGACATACTGACAATGGACTCTGTCTAATGACAGATTTAAATATTGCTTGTAAATGGTCATTTTCTCACTTTGTCACATGTACTTAACCTATAGACATTACACTTCAGACAATGTGGATAAGCCATTGGAATCCAAGTGTACTGTTCACAATATTCTCTTTGCCCTAAATGCTAAAAGCAACTTGAGACGTAAGACCTAGTACCATCTACCTAGGCCTGACATTAAAATACATAAAAGTTGAGAAAATCATAAAATTAACTTTTATCCATCAATCTCCTTGCTTCGACAATTATAAGTATTTTTTCCCAATCTAATTTCATCAATCCTGACTCTCTACTTCTGTTGCTGCTGTTGCTGCTGTTGCTTATTTGAAAAGAAAACAAAACAAAAACCTTGTCATTTCACCCATAGACACTCCAGTTGGCATTAACAGCTGGAACCTCACTAGAGCTCTGTAGAAGCTGGTTGATTTACAATTTAAAAGCAGCAAAAATTGTTCTTCCTTCTTCCTTTCTATCTCATTGAAAACTTGTATGTCTGAGCCTGCCTATCAAAGCCACTGTGAATGACAGACAAGTGGAGATCACATTTCCCACAAAACCTTGTGAGGCCAAGAGGATGCAGACTGCACTCAAGCTGCCTGTACATGTAAATGACTAGATCTTTGCTCATATAGTCAGGGCCAGCTGGTGTTTGGGTAATTCTCCTAAGGCCTATTGTCTGAATTTTGGCTGAGGTCTACACTCCTCTGTCTTTACTGAGTCTCAACCTTTTACTGAGGCTTGCTCTCTCTCCAGTATGGAAAAAACCTTTGATAATACCATTGCTCTTACTGAGGCCTGTGCTTTTGCTGCAGTCTGTGAACCTTTGTTCAAGAAGAGCAAGTCCTACACATCACCTACTGAATACTCAATGTGTTTTAATGAAGAATCTCCAAAGCTCAGTTGCATAAAAAGCCTCAGTCACTTCTCATATGTTTGAGTCTTCTACATTTCATTCACGATCTCTTTCCTAAATCCAGCAATTCATGCAGCAGATATTGGAGTGTTTTGGTTGGTTCAATAAATAGCGTCCTTCTTGTCTACCTCAGTTCTAAACTATCTGGGAAATAAAACAAATGGAGTGAGGAAAACGAACTTGGGCAGAAGACAAAATCTCACCTTTATTTACTGAAAAATCAGGTATTAGAGAATGTTGCTCATATATGTAGTCAACTGTGCTTCATAATATAAAAAATAAAACTAAACAGATTTACCCATTCTCAGGCATCTTCCCACATTGGGGCAGGTCCTTGTAAATTGCATAATATGGAAGAACAGAAGACAATGTAGAATCTGTGAGAGCATGGCTGCTTCTAAGAGGAAGGAATGAGGAAAAGACTAGGCTATGCATGCCTCATTTATCTTTCCAAACACAACCATCTGATTAAGTTACTTAGAAAAGAGTAAGTGAAGAGACAATGAAGGACTTTGAGTGTCATAATGAACTTCCATTTACATGGAAGAAAATATCTAGAAGGAAAGGGAACTAATTCTGTTATGGTTGTTTCATTTTATTGTAGGTATCAATCATGCCTTACTATGAACAAACTTACATTAAAAAAAAAAAAATTCCTAGGTCATGCAACGTAGACACAAGCAGAATGAGGTTTCTTAATGTGCAGCAAAGATATGGAAAAAGAGATTGCACGAGATTGGCACATTAAGAAATTTCAGGCACTATTACCAGGACATGAGGCCTGGGGGACATAGAGAACTTAGTGGCAAATTTATTGTCTTACCTGGTAGAACTGTGTCTGGGCATTGGTATGGCTCTTCTACAGAGAGGAGGATAAAAATCAAGATGCTTTTTGGAGGGCTTCTTAGGTGTGGTAGATTCCTAATGCCAACCAGAGTGCTGATGGAGGGTTCACCCTGAATAAGTTCTTATAAAAAATATAAATTCTCCTAAAGCCTGGGAGAAAGACTTCTTTACGTGTATACTTTGCTTATGCTGTACTCATGTATTTATTTATTTGATTGTAGTAAAATATACATAACATAAAATGTAGTACTTTAACCATTTTTAAGTGGACAATTCAGTAGCCTCAGTATATTGACAATGTTGTGTAACCATCATCACCGTCCTTTTTCAGAATCTGTATTTTTTTGATGCTTAATAATCCTTATGCATTAAACTGAGCAGAGCCCTTGATATAGGGTACAATATCTTCAAACCCAATCTCAACTTCCTTGGATCTGGGACAAAGAATATTATCAGCATCATGGTCATTATCATAACCATTGTCATCCAAAGTCATCCCATAAATGACAGAACTGGGTATAGAATCGAGGCCTTATAATTCTTAATCCTCTGGTCTCACAACAGCTCCTTCCTTACTGCTTGGAACAGATGTTTTAAATTCAGTTGTGAGAGAAGTAATTCAAAGCCTGACCAATTGCTTTAGTTCCCGAAGCATTTTTTAAAAATAAATATCCTTTTATGAGACGAATATTGAGAAAGAAAGAAGAAACAAAAGGGACTTTAATCACTTATTCTTTGGTTTTTATCTAAAGAGGCAAATACATTTAAATAGTGAATACAAGACAGAATGTAATTCCAGAAAGAAATATCAGGCAACTTTTACGTAAAGACGTGTATAAACAACGGAATACATTATCTACTGCTTCTTGGTCTCTTTCTGTGAAAATGGTACTATTTAAATCCAGACACGTTACTTTACTGCTAATGCGTGGGTGCTGAAAAGAATCTGCTCTGTTTAATATTAGCAGTGCAGGCATGTAGTTCAAATAGTTCGTGTGTTTCATGACTCCTCTTCTGTTTTTATTTCTAATATCTTTTCTCATCTCCCTCCATCTAACTCCAGGACTTTGCAATAGTCTGAATAAAGAAAGGTTGATTCATTTTTAAAAATCAGTTGTAGAAAAAAGAAAAGCATTTTTCAATGTTTCAGACAAATTAATGAGAGTTTAGTGCAAATATGAACACCTAATCTGTATCACTTTAAAATAGACTCATTTTCTTTCTTTTTTAATTTACAGGCAGTTAAATTCACCTTTTTTTGCCATAGAGTTCTGAGCTTTATGCATGCGGGGACTTATGTAACTGCCACAGACAGGATGCGGAGCTTTTCCGGCCCCCCAGCTCGTTCTGTACCCCCTCTATGCAGAGCCTCCTCCAGCTCTTAATCCGTGGCAACCACGGATTTGCTCTCCCTTCCTGTATCCTTTTCCCAAATGTAAGTGGACTTATTTTTAATTAAAAAACTCAGTATTTCAATTTAGTAAAATGTTTGTTTCACTCAAAGGATAATACTGTTTACAAACTTTTACCAAAGGATCTGTAATATAACTGGCTCAATAAGTGATGCTTATGGTCCAATGTTAAATCTAGTTTCTTTGTCTACTCTATATTAAATTTAAAAGACCCATAATTATAGGACTTTGGAATGGAAATAAGTTTTTGGTGTTTCTGATAGATATTTCTGAATATTTGGCTTTAAAAGGGCCTGAAATTTCAAAGTAGTTTCTCCTCCATTAAGTCCATTTTTAGTGCTCTATCAGATAGTAAAACCACAAGCGTTTATATCCAAAAGATAGAATTTCGAATGTTTCAAGCTGAGAGGAAACTGAAAAGAGATCTCTACTATATCACTAATATAATTTCTTTTTGTAATGACTAAATAAAATCATCAATTTTGGCGAAAGTCTCAATTCTCTGGAATTCGCACAATGAATCAATCTTAAATCTCTACATGTTGCCTCAAAGTTAAAAAATTTGCATTATTGTGCCTGTGAATGATATATTCAGATAATTCAAGATCTAAATATATTGCCACTTGACTAAACCACCTGAAATAATAAAAATATTATTTATTGGACATTCAGACTTAATAGATATTTTGAACCCCCTCTTAATTTTTAATATATGTGTAATCACCATTTCCTAGATGGTCAGTATGGCAAAACTGTAATATGCTTCTTCATACATGACAAAAGCATCAACTCTCAACAACTAAGAATTGATCCTATTCTCAATGGTCAGTGTTTGTGTCAACACTAAAAATACATTGGAAAGTATATCATTGACCACCACATATTTTTGTGACTACAGCAATGTTTATATTCTTATAGCAATATCTTCCTGACCACACACAGAATGGGTACACAACCTACAATCATGCTGAGCATGATGGGCCTGTAGTAGTCTACATCATGATTTAGAAAATAATCATAAAGTAAACCTAAAATATTATCCTCTACATGTTATGCTTTCAATGAGAAAATGAATATTAAGTTGCTGAACATATCTCTCTTATATATGTATCTTTCAAAACGTGCAGCTGATTCATCTTTTGACTTTAGAGATTTTACCCAAATACAAGGCCACATTTCTACTCTATTGGGAGAAAGATATATGTTGATAATTGGATTTCTACACCATATGGCATTGCTGTTATGTAATATTCATTAATGTCTCTTGGATAAGGGTCAGAGCATAATGTTTGTTAGTAACTTTTAGCTGATTTTACAAACTTCTCTGTTTCGAAGTGAGTTAAATCTCACTTTTGTTAGGAAAAGTGCAACTTTGCATGATGCCTCAATGGCACCAATTTTTATTTAAAAGCATTGTTTTGCCCTTGTTAAAGAAAAAGTCATTTGGATTACATAAGAAGTACTTCGTTTAAAAATGACATGAAAGACTCAATAAATTTTAGACTTCCATTTGACAAAATTTCTTAACAGCAAATAAACCAGTCTGAATTCTTAAGTATTTGTATTTATACTTTCAATTTCACCTCTTTTGGGAGTTACATATTACAAACCCAGACTCATTTGTCTTAGTACATAAAAAAATTACATTCCATGTTTGTACTGAAATTTTCTTCAATATTTATATTAATGATATTTTTGAAGATGTAATATTTTCATCAAAATTATCATTTTACTACTTTTTTCAATAATCATTGATTTTTTTGTATGAATGAGAATATAAGGAAAACAAAAGTAGCAAAAAAGAGAACTTTAGCAAATACACATAACACTCAATTTTATGGAATTATGGTTGAGATAAATGAAATGTTACTGACTGTGAGCTGAGTATTCTGATTATCTATTATTGTATTACAAACTACCCCCAATATTTCGAAAATGACCTCTCAATCATATGTCACTATTTCATGGGTCAGGAACAAAGAAGAGCCAGATAACTTTCGATTTCCATGTAGTTTTGACAGAAGTCGTCAGTATTCAGCTGGCAGATGGCATGGTTTGGAAGGTCAAGACAACTTTATTCTCATATCTGGAGCCTTTTCAGGAGTGGCTGAAAGGCTGGGCTCATCTGGGACTATTTATCAGAGTATTTACAAGTGGCTTCTCCTAAATGACAGTCTCATGGAAACCAGAGTTCTTACATGGTAGGCGTCTCAAGATTCCCAGAGAGTGTTCTTAAGGGACAGAAAGTGGAAACTGATGGCCTCTTAAGGCCTGGACTCAGAAACTGACTGAATGTCACTTCTGTCATATTCTGTTAGTCAAAATATTCACCCAAGCCGGTCCTGTTTCAAGGGGAAGTGAGTAAGAATCCACTTCTCAATGAGAAAAGTGACAAAGAATTTGTGATCACCTTTCATCTATCACATTAAGGCTAACTGATCAAGACAATCTTGGTGGGACACGGGCAACTTTTTATAATGACAATTATTATGAGCACAGTAAGACTTCTTGGTAATGCTCATAGATAGTTATGTATTTTACATTTGTACAATGGATATGGTAAAGTTACTTAAGTTCTTTTTTCTCCAAAACTGTCAAACAATTTATGGTTTGATAAAACACTAGGGACCATCATTGGTCACTAGACCACAGTATGAGAAGCAAAGTTGTATCACATTCTATTTTTTCTAGCACTTAGAAAATATTCAACTTGCTCTAGGAATACTGAATTTTTTCATTACACAAGTATAGTTTCCAAAATTAAGGAAATTGTTAATTTGTTTAGCTAGATTAACAATCTATGGTGTAGGGTTTAGGGACTTAATGTAAAATTACCTTGAATATGTATGATAGTCAACAATTTAAAAGTACTTTAATTTTTATTATTGCACTTGTATTTTATAGTAGCCTTATAGTATTGAAGAATTGTAATTAGTATTAACATTTTCTTTTTATAGATTATACTTGTCTGTTCAAAAGAAATAAATAATTTCCCCAAACTCACAGTAGGGGTAAAGTTGACCTTTAAAATTTCATTTAGTATCGGTTTATTCAGTATTGATTTATTCAGTATTTACAGAACACTTGTATATTTCACTAGGTTGTTGGATTACATGAAATAATGTATGTAATTGCCTAGTCCTAACAAATATTATTTCTTCCCTGTTTTCTTTCTCATTTAATACTTATCTCAGTAAAATAACCGATTATACCAAATTACACTGAGGTGTAAATGATTAATAAGACTTACTAGGACATCAGTTTTGAGATATATGTTTGTCAACCTATAATGAATTTCTCTAAATTAAAGAGTTATTTCTTTAGGTACCTAATTTCAGGCATAAGAGAGTTGGTGAGCAAAGGACAATCTGAGGTAGAAAGGTTTGTATGTTTCATAAATCACATCTTATAGACAAAAATCGTATTATACCTACATTTACTAGAGAATCTAACTGTCTTGGAATATTTATACTGAAATCTCAGCAAACCCTGGGACTGTTCTGAGAACAGCTCCAAGCATTGTTTTTGGTTTGTGGATCCGCATGAATGAAAAGGCAGGTGCTGCACTACTTGGCCAGTCCTGCTCCAAAGAATCTTCTCAGAATTGAGCTTCGGGTGAATAGAATAAAGGCATATCCAAAGTCATCTTGCTCATTCAGAGTTATGCTTTATCGTAGCCTGGTTCTATCCTACAGGGTTTTTCAGTTGCTTATATCTTTGTACTTGATTATTGGCTGACTTGTGATTATTAAAGCTAAAAATAAAGAAATAGGATGCTCTATGTAGCAATCTCTTTGTGGTACTCTCACATGAATTCATGGAAGGACATTTAGATATGGGAACTATCTAATCTCAATCAATAAATAAACTCTTCACAGCTATGTATTTCCGGAAATACCTTGCCTATCATATCTAAATTTAAAATTTCAAATAGACAATCCAATTCAACATAATATCTAGAGAAACGTTAACTCTTAATTCCCTTGAGCATAATGGTTTCCCTATGATTCCTTGTACTTCTTTGTTTATGACCATCTTATGAATTTTCTTGAAAATTATTTAATTAAAATCATTCATTAAATTTTTGCCTGGTAGTGTGCAAACATACAGAGGTCAGAGAGTGTCTTTCTCATTATTATGTCTTCAAATTGTAAAAGTTGACAAATTATTGAATGAAAGAATGCCAAATCTAAATTAAGTCCATGCTGTCGTAAAGCACTGTAGTTAACAGAATTGCTAAAATTATATGTAGAGTGTCCCAGGCCAACAAGAGACAAGAATGACCCAAGAAATCATAACAGTACCTTCAGATCCAGGAAAGAGAGGAGATAAAAGATCTTATTTGTTCTGGAAAAGCTCACTGCAGTCCAACTCGAGCAAAGCACACAGCACAGTTCTGAATTCCGTAGACCGAATGTTTATGGATTTGGATCAACTGAGATTATAAGAAACAAACATGTGTTGTTCTCTTCGATTTTTAAAGAACAAGAGAGCAAAGCAGCAACTCTGTCTGTTGGAGGAAAATCTGAAATGAATGTGCTTATTCCTTGAAAGATGTCTCCCCTAACTCTACTGAAATATTAAAATGTACCAAAATGTTTCAAAACACTTTTTAACATTAGAACATTTTTGTTAGTAGTCACTTTTAAATAGTTTTCTTTTCTGTTATAATATAAATAAATGTTTTTTAAAGTTCTCTTTCTCGTCTACAGCCATGCCACTCTGAACACGCGCAATCTCCTCTGATCTCGGAAGCTAAGCAGGGTCAGACTCGGATAGTACTTGAATGGGAGACCACCTAGAAAGACTAGGTGCTGTAGGCATAAAAAATAAAATAAAATAAAATAATATAAATAAAGTTCTCTTTCTCCCCATTTTTATAAGGAATTTTTATGATAGACTTTATTACATGGTAGTTCAGTACTCCAATGCCAAATATTCAACTTAAAACTTGAGAAACTGACTAATAGGTATTGTGAAGAAATATATGTTGTTACTATGCTGAATTCAAATATAAAATAAAATAAAATAATATAAATAAAGTTATCTTTCTCCCCATTTTTATAAGGAATTTTTATGATAGACTTTATTACATGGTAGTTCAGTACTCCAATGCCAAATATTCAACTTAAAACTTGAGAAACTGACTAATAGGTATTGTGAAGAAATATATGTTGTTACTATGCTGAATTCAAATAGTTTCCATCATCACCAAAGAACAGATTCTGTTCACTGTCCCCTTCTGCTATGTTTTTCTCCTTGTTTCTCTGGGGAACATCTCTATGCATAACTTACAGAATGTTTGAAAATTTTTCAGGAGGAAAGAAGATAAATAAATTTGCAATATTATTTTGGAGAGGAAGAATGGGTAAAACTGGCACCGAAGCACTCTCCAGATTAATTAGATAACAAATATGCAAGTCAAACATAGTTGACTCTTTTTTCCCCCTGCCTGTTCACATGCTGAAAACCTTCACGATTCCAGACTCCATCTGTGTTCTTCTATATCCTTCACTGTCGTTTGTAATGAAGAGTTTGCAGTAATTTTTTAGGAGGACCACTTTGTTAATTGATTTTTAAAACAGAATGGAATCTAGATCAGCTATGCCCAGCTACCTGGATATTCAGAGGCTATAACAAACATATTAAAATCTGTTCATGCCAGTAAAAAAAAATACATATGATATACAGAGAGAAGTTATCTCTGAGTGAGATAGAATCATTTTGACTAAATTTCTTCTCCTTGACAATGGAAGGGGGAAATTTTCCTTGGAATTAATTTACACTAATAAAAAAAGTTTATTTTTATATTCATAATTTTGAAATATGTCTATATTTAAATAAACTACCAAAAGAACTGATGACACTATTTTATTCTTAGCTTGGTTTGCCTTTCAGAATGAAAGACAGGTTTTATTACAAGGAATGAAAAAAGGATCCCATCTTTAAACAAAATTAAAAAGAGCTGAACTCAATGCCTTCACAGAGGTGGCTGAGCCCTCATAACTTTATTTCTTAGCAATGTTTTCATAGGTTGACTACATCTTCAGGTTTATAGCAGAGATCTAAACAGGCAAGACTTTGAATTCAGAATGAATACTCTCTGAGATGGGGCTGCTCACAGGGGTTCAGTGACCCTGAAAACTAATTCCTCAGCAACTTCCTTTTTCAAAAGGAAGCTTGTGATTAAATTGATAGAATGGCAATTGGTAGTTTGATTAAAGTGGGAGGAAAGGGGACAAAAAAAAAACCTTTACCTTTGAAAACAGAGAAAAATTCTCTGATGCTAATTGACCCAGGTTTTGCTCTAAAGTGGAGCACTTTATTCTCTATTGAAGAGGCTGAGATTTGGTGACAGAGAACCAATCACTTGCCTCTCCCATCCATAAAGAAAGGGTAGAAAGAGCAGAAAAGGTTTAAAGGGTTTTCTCATTGGCTTTCTTGGAAATTATAAAAAAACATCAACACAAAAAGAAGGAAGTTACTACCTCTCCTCTCATCTATGTCTTCCTTTAAAGTTATCTGTAATTTTAGTTCAGTGAATCTCAACTCTAGCTACACATTAGAACTATCTAAAAAGCATTTTAAAATTCCGCAGCCCAAACTTCACATCCAGAGATTTTGTTCTAATTGTCCTGGGGTGATAAGAGGTATCTGTGTGTGTGTATTTGTAAAGGTGCACACATGCATGTGTATGTATAGGATCCCCATGTTTAAAAAAATATGCAATTTGAGATTCAATGTGCTTAGTTCAGTCCTTATTATTCCTGTACACTAAAAATAAGAGATAACTGTGTCTTGGTTAATATTACCACCTGTGAGTTTTTTGAAATCTACTGTGTCTTTTTACATCAAAGTATCCCCCACAATATCTTATCTAGAAGCTTACAAATCTTTTTAATAAATAAAAATGTTTCATCATTCTTTCAGTAGACCAAATAACTCCTTAATAATGGATTTACATTAGACAAAAATGCCTAGTTTGGATTTTTTTAGTGGAAATTCTTTCCCAAATGTATCATATTATTTATGTTTTCTATTCAAACCATTGATTATTGTGCTTATTACTTGAAATTTTTTTTTTTTTAAGTGGCTTTGGAGAATACAAAGGCTGCTGGCAGATCTGTTGTTGATAAGAATTATCTGGAAGCAGAAACACATCTTATCTTCATTCCATCAACTTCAGTGACTTCGCAAGGCACTTTTATTCAATGCAGAGGGCAGGTAGACTATAAAACCAACACAGGTAATCCATACACACATTCTCAGTTTCACTTCTGCTTGTGGGCCACACTGTTATCTTTCTTCTCTCTTCAGTGACAATGGACTTAAGCTTTCCTTCCATAAAAAAGACTCCAACTCCCTGAGCAGATATCATGCCCTATAAACTTTATTATATAATAATAACAGTAATCATAATTATCATAACATTGACCCTTGGTTTTCATGGTGGAATAAAATCATGTGTGTCTACTTTTCTACTTGAGAATCACCCTCAAACAACAATCATCACAGATACAGAATAAAAACTTTCTATTTAGCAAATATATTCAGTGAACTAGGGGATATATTTAACTCCAAAGCTCAATAAATGAAAATGGAAAGCTGCTAGTAAGGGATAATTAGTTAGTTATCAGAGCAAATGATTATTAAACATATAAATCTGAAGATAAACAAGCAGATTTTTTCTCACAAATTTCCCTCCAATGCTGAGAAGCTAGAGACACTGAGATCACTGAAGGAGGCAGACAAGGTGGGGCATTATAAAGGCATATGAAAGACTACAGTAAAACAGTTGAAAACTAAGCTTCCCAACATCTCTTGTATAGACGGACAACAACTTTTTCACTATCTTCATAGAAAACAGGGAGAGTTATTTTGTGGAAAAAATTAGACCAGAAAGACTCCGGCCTTTGGTTTACAGGAGGGGGCAGTACAGGTGAGATGTTAACCTGAAGATAGAACGATTAAGTAAAATTTGTATATTTTATAGTGAGGACTTCAGCTTTCTTTCCCCAACAAGTTCCAGGAGACCTACAGTCTGGTTTAAACCTCCCCTCTTCCACCCCGCCCAAGGCAGAAGATTAGGAAATTCATCTGGAGAAACTAAATCACTAATTCTTATTAGACCCAAGAAAGCTGAATCTAAACCAACAGTTGGGAACCCCTCTTAACCAGTCATTTTATACTTGCAAGCCCCAATAAGACTGAGAAATTGAGGCGTGGGTATCTCAGACTGTGAAGGTACAGTAATGAAGAAAATGAGAAAGTTAGTTGAAGGTATATCAGAAGCAGTTGGATACCCCAGACTCTCCTTCCACACTATTGTAAGCAGATTGCAACAAGGGGCTCCCCGATTCCCATTCTCTAGGAAACACCTTGTATAACTTCTTCCTCTTGAGTTTGGGAAGAATTTGTAAATATAATGAAATATTATTCCTTTGATTCAGTTTCTTTATACGGCAAAAGCGATGGGGTAATTGCTCCATAATTATATTATATAATTTAAAACTCTAAGATTGTAGACTGGAGAGAGATCCATGCTGGCTTTGAAGAAGTAGCTACCATGTTATGAGAGGGCCATGTGGCCAGGACCTGAGGGCAGCCTCTAGGAGCCAAGAGTGACCCTACCCAGCTACAACCAACAGACAGCAAGGAAACAAGGACTTCAGGTCTATAAGGAGTTAAATTCTGCCAACAACCTGAATGAGCTTGAACACAAGCTCTAGATGAGAGCAAGGTCACCTGGCACCTTGATTTCAACCTTACGAGTCCCTGAGCAGAGGAACCAGCAATGTTAAGCCCAGACTTCTGACCTACAGAACTGTGAGATAATACGTAGGTGACTTTTAAGATGCTATGATTGTGTTAATGTGTTATTCAGCAATAGAAATCTAATATAACAACCCAAACAAGATTGTCAGTATAGGGTGAGATACTTACAAAGACTTTGTATTTGGAGACACCAAAGTTAGCTGAAAGTGAGTA
>NW_006439192.1:7356302-7380299 GCF_000325575.1 Pteropus alecto
AAATCAGGCCTTATCAGGAAATTGGCAATAAAAAAAATGGAACATCAAAACTAGGTAATTAAGGAGATTTTAATAAAATGTGTGGACATTAGAAAAATGAACAAAAGTCAGGGTGGTATTCCAGAACTAGCAATATCAGAGAGCCATGACCACTCCTGGCATGGAAGGGAGGGGGTACATACCTGCACTCTGAGAGTAGCTGCAAAAAGGGCTCTCTGGCAGGAGCCTTTGCCTTCAGTGGAGGCATGCAGCCAACCTGAGGTAAGCCAGCATGAAAGAAACTGGAGAACAGAAACTCAGAACGCCTCCTCTCTCCCTCTAATCTCCTGATAGCATCTGCCACAGAGTGAACCAAATAAGAAACCAGAGCTTAAAGATGTTTATTGGTGTATTACATACATGCTAGCCTTCCAGGAGAGTTGTCAGGAGGAAAAGGTAGATTGGTATATAAAGAGACAGACAAAACTTATCCAGCAAAATCTACAATATGTGCTCCTTAGCATCTTTGTCCCTTGTCCAGATAACAGTTATGTTTTCTTTATATAGGAGACAGACAAAGTCCCAATAGCTTCTGTGTCATCACAGAGGGATATAAATTTGAACACAGTTTTAATATTGCATTCTTAAATAAATTAGTAGGAGAAAAGGGGAGAAACAAAGAAACAATTAAAAAACATAAAACATAGCTGCATAAGTCCCTTTCTAGAGCCAGTCACAAGGTCTAATTGAAAACCATAGCTACTTTTCTCACCACCAATTTCACCCTGTCCAAGCAAGAAACTAGTAGAGGATAATGGGAACATTACCAGAACTTAAGTGTGCGGCTCACCCATTTGAAAGAAGGCTATTAAATACAGACTTTAATCTGGGTAGCCATGTGCTTAGCTAAAATTTGAAGGCTGTGTTACTAAGAAAGAGAGTAAATGCATATCTTTTCTAAAATAAACATATTGATTTAATACAGTTACCTTTGGACTCCCAACAGGATCTTGGCCTATTATTTATTTGTTTTTGCTCTTGTCTTTTGGTTTGAATTGGATTTTTAAAAATTATCTTAAAGATTTTTAGGGGAGGATGTATACCCAAGGTAAGTGAAGTGAACTGTTGAAAAGGAAAGAGAGTGAAGGGAATGTCATCTCATTCGATATCAGGACATAGTATAAGCCCATTAAGATAATGTAACTATAGTATTGATAGAAGCATAGACAAATGTATCAATAGAACAGAACAGAAAATCCAAAAGTAGATATCACTATATCTTTTAAATTTATATGATAAAGGTTATAGTTTAATATAGATGTTAAAGGTATATTATTTAATAAATGTTATTTTTACAACTGACTACACAATTTTAGAAGATATATTTGAATCTTTATTTTACATCAAATGTTAAAATAAACTCCAGAAAAGATTATGAAATAAAAAGCAAAATCAAATCTTATGAGCAGTTAGAAAGCTGAATGAACAATCTAAATGCATAAGTGACCTCCTTAATAAAGACTAGAAACCCAGAATAGAAAGAAATAAGTAAGAAAGGTTATGCTCAACTGCCTAAAAAAAAAAAAATTTGCAATATTCATCAGAAACCAGGTCAACAGAAAATTGATAGATTGGAAGAATACACGTGTAACATAGATGACATAGAATTAGTCTCTATAATAAAGAACATTTATACGTTGATATCAAATCCAAACAATTTGATAGACTAATATGAAAACTTACCAAAAAGCAAATTTAAATGATCAGTAAATATATGGAAAGTTGTTTAATATCTCTGTTGAGCAAGGAAAGAAGTTAAAGTAACAGGGAATTATATTATTTCTTTACCCGAAAGCTTGGCAGCTGACGAGAGATGGAATATGTTACTAGTATTCCTGGAAAGGTACCTTGGTGGGTGGGATGTGGATATGGGCAAAGGAGAGAGAATACAGAACCTATGATTTGATTGTACTTATGGATTTATGGAAAATGTATGTGTATCTATTTTCTCAATTATATGATATTTTTAAGCTAATATATCAGTTCGTACCTAAGAAATCACTCTAGAGATACATTTACAAGGATGCATAAAGTAGTATTGTAGCACTGTTTATGATAATGAGTGATATAAACCTTAAAATTCACCATGAAGGTAATGGACTCATAATTATAATATATTCCCATTATAGAACATCATGGAATGAGAAATAAGGTAGAAAGGTAGACATATACATATTGAGGGTGAACAACTATTTAAAATGTCCAAGATATAAAACAAAATGTATGGTATGATCCCATATATATGTGAATGCATACTTAGATGTTTGAAAAGATTTTTTAAATCTCTACTAGGATACATGCTAAACTCTTAATAGTAGTTACTCCTAGGGAAAGTAGAATTTGGGATTATAGCTTTATATACATTATATATTATGAATATATATAGATATGTAAATATAGGTATATTTGTCTGAATTGTTTGAGTTTTTCATTATGAGAACAAATTCATAGATTATCTGCACACTGCAATAATTTTGTTAGAAATTAAATATTGAATTTAAGAAGCACAAACCATTTTATATTTGTGGTAGGCAGAATAATTCTTCCCCCACCCTCCACCCTCCACCCAAGATGTCCACATCCTAATGACTGGAATCTGTGAATATGTTAGGTTACATACATGGCAAAGGGAAATTGGATTGCTAATCAACCAACTTTAAAATCGGGAAATTTGTATGGATTATCTGAGTGGGCCCAGTGTAATCAAAAGGGTCTTTAAAAGAGGAAGCAAGAGAGAGAATAGTCAATTCAGGTTGATGTGTTGTGAAAAAGAGTAAAATGGCCATTGCTGGCTTTAAAGATGGAGGAGGCGGTTGCAAGCCAGGAAATGTGGATGTCCTCCACAAACTGGAGAAGACGAGGAAACAGATTCCCTGATAGAGACTCTAGAAGAAACAGCCCTACTGACATTTTAATTTTAGACAGGAAGACCCATTTCAGACTTCTGAACCACAGAACTGTAAGAAAATCAATTTGTGTTGTTTTGAACCACTAAGTTTGTGGTAATTTGTTACAGCACCAATAGGGAACTTATGCAATAGGCAGTACCTCATTCAAAATTTACAAGAAACCTAGAAGATATATACAACTGTGGGCCCCAGTTTACAAATGAAGAAACCGCAGCTTAGAAGACCTGTTTAAGGTAACACAGCTGGTTTAAGTCCTGTGGACAGGACTTGAATTATTCATTTCATGAGAATCCAGAGCGTGGGCTTCTCTCCACTATTTTGTGTCCTCTAACCTGTAACCCCAGTGCACGGGGCTCAGGGGTTGGGCACCAGCAGATGTTCAGTATCAGGTGAGTCAGTAAGAATACAGGTTTGGGGTCAGACAAATCTTCATTTGCATACAATTACTAGCTATGTGGCAAAAATTACTCACTCAATTTAAGTCTGTTTTCTCATCTGTAAAATAGGAGAAATAATTTCTACCTTGTAGGGTAAGACAAAGCATTCAATGAAATGATGTATGAAAAATGTCCAAATAAAGACCCTTGTATAGATTGTTTTTAAAAAATATTAGTTATCGATTGTGAGAACTATTACTTTGTTATGATGACTCTGGGAAGCCTGTTTTCCCTCTAGATGAGGTTTGGGGTTTTGTTCATACATTTTTCGTATCTGTCAGCTCCTGATTCAGAGATGGTGGTTAGTGCCTGTGGCATAGAGTGAATTAAAACTACAAACTAGGGAACTGCTAACTGAGTACAAGTGTAGAGGAAGTGTCTTTTAGTGGTGTGAGCACCAGCGATCTATAATATGAATCCAGTCAGTAGCAGAAATGTACTATTAATAATATAGATTTATCTCATGAGAGCATATCATAGAGGAACAAAAGAAAAGATTCTCTGAAAACTTTTGTCTAAACTTAAACTAGGTAAGCATGCTATAGGAACCTAGAAAAGGGGGCATCTCTATCAGAATCTAGATTGTGTTGACCTTCTGTTTTCTGACCGTGGGACCTCAGACTGAGTTTTCTCAGAATATCATTTGTCTCTCATTCAATAAACATATTCTGTTGGCCTAAAGACCACAAACTTCAAAAATTCTCTTGAAAAATTCCCTTTGGTCTCTCAGTTCTTTACCCCTAGG
Source organism: Pteropus alecto (assembly GCF_000325575.1). NCBI lineage: Eukaryota > Metazoa > Chordata > Mammalia > Chiroptera > Pteropodidae > Pteropus > Pteropus alecto. Next base: position 7,360,433 of record NW_006439192.1, read on the forward strand.
CCTTTTTTTTTTCCTAAAAATTTTCAAAATATTTCTGATATATTTTTATTTTTGAATGTTTTTTTCCAGAGATAATTCTTATTCTCTACAGAAGATCATTCGAACTTCTTTTAAAGGATCCCTTTAGTTCTGGCCTGTCCAGTGCCTCATACAATGTATGACACTTAATGCATAACATATACTCAGTCTAGATCCACTGAGTGAGGGAACTACCAAATGAACTATGAGGCTGGGGCAACAGTTGTGGTCACAATAACTCATTCATGTAAATTGATCTCTTCCTCCATTTAAAAAGGAAGTGAGTGAGTGAACCTTCCTAAGGGACCTAGTGATCCAAAAGTTCAGACCATCCTGGCCATTTATATATGTGTCCCTTGGGCCTTATAAGAGAAAACTGAGAAAGGAAATAAAAAAAACTCCTTGGGAATTAATTTTGTTCCAGAAAAGCTCAGAAGTAATAAAGTATTTGCATTGCTAATGGCTTTTTCAAAATGTGTTGACACCCCAGTGGGTTTGGGAGAGTAGTTTTTACATGTGAGAAATAACATTGACTTAGGTAATGTGATTCTGGGTTTTTCTGTAAAGTTCTTGTACTTGTAGTGCCCTTCATTCAACTAATCTTTGTCCTGTGTCTTGTTTCGGATTATATGAACCAGCTGCAGAGGCAATGAGAGCAGCAGGATAACTGAGCAGAATGGAACATTTATAGCAATAACGATTTATTAAGATCATCATTATTAACCATGACATGGGGTTTTCTTAATTACATCTATAATTGCTATAACTCCTAATGATACCGTATGATTTGTACTCTAACATTCTAGAGTGCTTACTACGTGTTTCAAAGCTATTAAAAGAGATCTGTAGAACCATTGATAAAATATTCCTAATCATTTTATTGTTCAAGCTACATTGACCAACATTTTAAAATCTATACAAAATGTATAAATGAGCATAGAATCATAACTTTGAAGAAAGCTTCCAAAAAGTTATTTTATCCAGTCCACTGCCTTAAATATTAAATACCCAAACCATCAAAAACATATGGTTGTGATCCCCATTTAAAAAGCCACTTCATATAGACTGTTTTGTTCACTATTTGGTCATCAAGTTTTGCTATAAATTAACTAAGTTAGAGCAAATTACACACACACACACACACACACACACACACACGTATGTATTCCTTGGTGGGAATTAAAAAATTTTATACCTCCTTTATCACACTGAAGCCACCTAATAGTATTCACTTTTTAAGACAATACTGAACCAACTCAACTGTTTCAGCCCTTTCTTACAATTAATATTATTACTGACTTTAATCCCTTTAGAAGTTTTTGCTTTCTTAATATAAATTTTGTTATTTGAATTTAAGAGCAATGGCAACAAATCAGGCAGGGGGAAGAAAAATAGAAATGAAAAGCTCAGCCCACATCTTTAGTTTAGTTATATTGATTCATAAACACTAACCAAACATGTATATTGACTACTTAAATTTAAAAACAGTCCATATGCAAAATGTTGAACTGGAAGGTGAGCTCCTAATTAACCTGTAGGCTATCAACATTTAATGTTTTTTTAACTGAAAGTTTATTGGCAGAATAATGTTTCACAAAGAAACCTGAAAGAGGCTGAGACATTTAGCTGAACTCATAAGAAACACACAAACTATAGAAACAGGAAAAAAAAAAAAAAAACCTTAAGGAGAACTGAGATTATCATCTCTCCAGATACAACAGTAGCACTGATAACTTACAGTAACTCTTCTTGAGCATTTTGTCTATGAAAATACTGGTGTACATTATTCTTATTCAAGAGGCCGCTCCTTACACATGACTCCATGTCTCCTTATCATTTTTTCTCTTTTTATTCTAATTTTCTCTTTACTTCTCCAGTGTCACTATGACTGCTTTCAACATTTTCTCCTGCTCTTTTCTGGCTCTTATATTAAAAATTTTGTAAAGAAGGTTGAATCCAGTAGTCACTATCTAGTAAAGAAGAATACTATATGTTAAGATTCTCATGCCACATCACTTCACAGATAGCTGACCCAGCTTTTCAATGTGTCCCAGACTCCTTATCCAAAAATCTGTGATTAATCTAACAGAATCACATGACAGACATGATATCGTAGGTGCAAGAAAGTGACCATGACCACTGGTTTCAAATGAGGATGTGAGTGTGACAAAGCACTTTATGCAAATGCCTGGTAAACATGAAAAACCTCCTTACCAACCTAAATAAAAATTTTCAAGACTAGTGACAAAAATTATTGTTTATGTGGTCCTATGTGTTATACCACAGGGAATGTCATGCATTGATTTATTTGCAATGCATTGGTATTCTATATTGTGTTTTGTATAGAGGTCTACCAGAGAATCTTTTTTTTTCAATAATCTCAGAGATGACCTATAAAGAACACTGGGCTGAGTCCTGCATGAAAGGGCTAGTGAGAAAGATATTGTAAAAAAATAAGGAATAAGTCACGATATTTGACCTCATCATAAAAAAAATCTCATTTCATAGTAGGTTAGACACAAAAAATATGCAAATATAAATAGTACCAGGGAGAGAATAGCCTTAGAGAAGGAAAGAAGTATAGGATCTCTCTGGCAACTTCCAAACTTCCACTGTATTGATGTTCCACTCGGAGCTATTGGGAGGTGAGGGTGGAGGCAGTAAATGCCACTGTATAATTGAAAGCCAGTCCCAGCTTCAAAGGGAAAAACCTTCCCAGAGCTGAGGTCTGACAAGTGGAGGTTTGATCCTGCTGCCAAATGGACCAGATAAGCACAATGGGCTGGTCTTCAATCACTTTCTGGGGCTCTCCTTGCTGGTAAAGTGTCCTTTTGGTTCCAAGAACAAAAAAATTGGACCACGTGGACAGACAGTTTTTAATGTACATTAAACCATCACACTTTCGAGATATGAAAGTTTTTAGTGGTTTAGCCATTTATTAATATATTTACTCATTCAACCAATTTTAATTGCGGATCTAATATATGTGAGTATATAAAAGTAAATCATATATACTTCTTAGCCTACAAGACATATAAAGAAATAATGTTAGCACATTTTATTATATAATTACATATAGAAATATAATAAAATTTTAATTCAAAATTTTACAGAAATTCAAAGGAGGAAACTGCATAAACTGGGTAATGATGTCAGGTAAAATAAGTTAGACCTTCAAGGATGAATAAGTGTACTCTAGATGAGAGGTAATGGTTAGTTTATTGTAGGAAGAGGGAACAGACTGTAAAAATGTGCACTTGTGAAAAAAATGGTACTTTCAAGATTACCGAGTTTTTCTATGGGATCAGAGTCAAGTTAATGGGTAACTGGCAGAAGACATGGCTAGACAAATTATGTGAATCAATAATCACTACGTAATACACTAGTAAAGTTCCTATAAGCAAATTAATTGAGATTATATTTATCTCAAAACGTGTCTTGATAGTCATATTGTTAATATGAGTGTTCTTCCAAAAATAGATTTTTTTTTTATTGCAATCAAATTAGTGTGTAGGATTACTTGATAGTAACACTTTTGAAGGAAATTAGATATCACAGACATTTCAGCCTTGCCATTTACTATCTGGGTGATATTAACAAGTAGCTTAACCTTTCTAAGCCTGTTTCATATATAAGGAAGCGATAACAAGACTGTATAAGGCTGTTGTGAAGATTAAATTATCTGTTTTGTGGTGAATATTCAATCAGTATAGCCATAATAAAATTTTTAGGGTAGTTGTTTCCAAATGTAGTTTAGTCAGAAAAATTTTTTCAAACATTAGAAGCCCCTTTATGTAAAATGGATTAATTTGAGCTGCTGTTTGAAGAAGAAGTGGGGTACCCAAAACCTGCATGGCCCCCTCTCTCCCAATCTCACTTCCACCCAGGTAACCTCTAAAGGACTCTGCAGATCACAACTTGAAAAATACTATACTATCATCAGCTGCCTTTCTTCAAAATGAATTACTGAATAAACAGGAGAATTGATCTTTATCCAGAGTTTTTTTCTCTAGAAGTTTACTTTTTATCAGTGCTTTTCCGCATCAACATTCAGAACACTTTTCTCTCTTTAATACGGGCACAGTATGGCACTTAAATCCTATGGTGAGTTTCAACCTCTCCTACTTTATGTTCCTTAAGTTAGTGATTATGATGAAATATCATTTAAAAGTTTTTGACTACATATATATGTGTGATACTTTCAAACATATCAGAAAATCCTTCCCTTATGTATGGACTTCGTCTTAGTAGAAAATTTCCCATGATAATATTGCCTGGCAAGTCAATGGTATTTAATGCAGATTAGAAAAAGCCAGCCCTTTCTTTGCCAAACCCAGACCTGAGCTATGCATAGCTTGGAGGATCGAGCAATGGCTAGATTTCAGCCCTCACCTGGCCCTGAGGCTGGGGCTTTGGTTTAGTAAACTCCTCACATGATGATTCATGAAAACCTTATTTATATATTATTATTTTTAGCTCTAACTGTAATTCATCGAGAGATATTTTTGAAACAAAAATGGATTCAAATTTATTCTAGATCCTGTTCCAAGTTTCACTTTTTAGAGAATTCTAAGCATAAGCAATATTTTAAAGCTATTTTTGTGCCATTGATGATTATAATAGAGATTTTCTTGTATATCAAATTTTCCCCTAAAATGTCCCCCCTATGGCTTGGTTCAAAAGCTGAAGCAATGAGACACCATTGGCAAGCAGAAGGAGAAAAAAAAAAAGAAATACATTTTCTGGTGCTAACTTTATAGGAATAAGTTTTATAATTGTTGAGCATTGGCTATCTCCGGGCAAGCCTTTAGGCAACATATCCCATTACCGTAGGAACACACATGTGAGAAAATAGTCACCCTATGCATAACCAATGAATATGAAACCTTTGATAGTGGAGAGCTTTAAAATTATATTTTCAAGAGGTGTGTGAGCCTGAAGCGTTAGAATAGGAAAGGTAGTTTAGAGTCATTAAGAGCACTCACTAGGCATGGTCAAGATCTGGGCTTGAAAACACAGGTTATACCAACGTTTGCCATCTGAATTCAAACTGTCTGGGCTTTGATATCTTCATTTATAAAATGAAGATAATATTTCCCTCACACAATTGTTATAGAGAATAAATAAGATAACCTATATGACAGTGCCTACAGTTGAAGAGATATTACTTTGTTCTAAATAATTTATTATTTAGAATAATTTAATCTCAATTTCATCTTTATTCACTTTGAAGCCTAGAGCACCGATATGGAACTTTCTGCAGTCATGGGAATATTCTGGGTTTGCGCTATCTCATACTGCAGGCACTAGCGGCTATTGAGCAGGCAAATTGTGGTCAGTGTGATTGAGGAACTGAGCTTTTTATTGCTTTATTTTAATTAATTGAAATTGAAATTCAAATAGACACAAGTAGTTAATAGCTGTTGTATGGTACAGCGCAGTGCCAGAAAAGGATTTCACCTCAATAGGACAGCCCTACTATATGTAAATATTTTTCAGCAATAAGTTTCTGAGAAAGACATTCTTTTCTGAAACATTTTTAAAGCAGGAAATTCTTAATCTCGAATCAATGGGCTACATAAACACCTCAGGTTATATAACAATAATGTTAGATTTAAAGTGTATTTTTCTGGGGAGAGCAATACCATTGGATTAAGAAAGAGGACTATGTCCCACAAAATAACTAACAAACTAACTAACTAACTAACTAACTAACTAACTAACTAAATAAATAAATAAATAAAAGGAATATACCTAAGTTTCTTAAACTTTCTCTAAGTTTAAAATGCCCAAACTGCTGTTCAGAAGGTAGAAGTACCCAAGCTATTTCATGCCCTCATATAATTACAACTAATTGTTTCTATTAACACTAAAATATAAGCTGGGTTTTCAGTAAAAATATGTAAAATATGAAATTCAAAGAAGTGTCCAATTGCTCCATTTTGATCAAAACTAGTAAACACATTTTAAACATATTTAATTACATTTTAATTAAATATTTAACTTTGTTAATTTCCTCTTAAATATTAAATAGTATGGAATAGTATAGAAATGTTCAAACTAGAAAGTACAATTCTCTCCCACTCTTACTCTGCTTCTACTCCCCTTCCCTGGGGATAACTATGTCAATAATTTGTTATATATTCCTCCAGACCTTTTTTCATGCACCCATACATATTTATATATGCACATTTGTATGTATGTTTTTGTGTATAAATACTGATTTCTGTTATACTATTTGTGGTAGGCTGCATAATGACCCCAAAAATGTCCACATCCTAATCACTAGAACCTATAACTATATTACCTTATATGCCAAAAGATCTTTGCAGGTTTGATTAAGGATCTTGAGATGGAGAGATTATCCTGGATGCTCAGGGTGGACAGTATATAATCACAAGGATTAATAGAAGAGGGAAGCAAGGGGATTAGAATTACTAGTAGGAAAAGTTATGACAGAGGCAAGAAGTTGAAGTGATTCGAGGAAGAGGACACAAACCAAGGAATGCAGGTAGCCTCTAGAAATGGAAGAAGGCAGGAATATTGATTCTAAACTGATCTTGAAGCTTCCAGAAGGAACACAGCTCTGCTGACACCTCGATTTTAGACCTCTGACCTCCAGAATTGTAAGAGAATAAATATGTGTTGTTTTAAGCCACTCAGTTTATGGTAATTTGTTTCAGAAGCCATAGGAAATTAGTTCTTTAACATGTTTTTTAATAGCATAATCTACACATCCTTCCATACAATTATATTAGTACATGCAATGTTACTACTTTCGTTATAGCCATTGCGTGGTATATCAGTTTGGCTCCTTTTTATACTATTATGCATTAGGTTTCAGTGCACATCCGTGAACATATATCTTTGAGCATTTGTCCAGATGGTTTTGAAGAATGGGTGATTTCAGAGGGGAGGTACTTAATGAAAAAGTAAATGTACGTACGGTGAACCTATTGCTACCCAGAACATTTGATGCCTTCCCTACAGAGTGTCTCATTCAGGGAAGATTATGCTTTCTGCTCCAAAGACAACAGGCTTGGTCATGTGACTTGTTTGGGCCAATAAAATGTCAGCAGAAGGAATGTGGGTCCCTGTGTTTGAGTAAGCACCTTAGAAGTTAGGGTGTGTTTGTTCTTTTTTCTCCTGCCACAAGATGTCTCATATAGAGGCTGTGATACTTGAATCACAATGGATTTGCAGAGAGACAAAAAAATAAGCCTTTTTGGTTGTCAGTGACTGCAGTTTGGGCGTTCTTGGATACAAGAACATAACAGACTAAACTGCCTGATACAGTATGTGTATTTAAAATGTTCATAATTACTAACAAATTTCCTTCTAAAGAGCTGTACATGTACACCTACATTGTTTAAAGTGCCTTTTTTCCACACCTTTGCTCAAGTACATAACAATTATTTCCAACTTTTGTCTTCCTCATGGGGAAAAAAAGGGCATCTCATTGTTTTAACCTGGATTTTTCTAATTTCATACAAGGTTCTTTCATATATTTATTATTTAACTGTATTTATTCTTCTATAAAGTGTTTACATGGTCATTGTCCATTTTTATCCAGAGTTATTTGTCATTTTCACATATATTTTCTAAAGTACTTTTATAGTGTGGCTGTTACTGTTTGCTTTGTCTATATTTGATTCTTTACTTTATGATGGCTTTCACCACACAATATATTATAAACTAGTTTCCTTTGAATTGAAATATAAGTCAAGCCTACTTAGTCACTGCAAAGATTATGAACTAGTAAGAATGGCCCACTTAGAAATCCAGATGAGAACTACTGATTCAATATCTAATTCTGAGTCAAAGCACTCACCAAGAGGGTCCAAGAAAGATATATAATGGATCAGAAAAACAGAAAGAAGAAAAAGACCAAGGCCAACAAAGACCAAAAGATGAAAACATTAAAGGATGAAGCAAGGATCAAAGTAAATGTAGAAATTATAAATTTACATAATCATAATAAAGGTAAAAATAATAATTATTATTTGATAACATATATCAATAGTCATGAAAATATTTATAGTGCACATACTGCAGGTTTTTTCCCCATTTAAACAATTTATTTTAGCTACAGTCTTAAGGGTAGGATTTTTGAATTGAGGTTGATCATAGTAGCACTACCAAAAGTGGTAAGAGCTCGAATATAACTAAGACATAGACATTATTATACTTATAATTAGATAATTAGGTTGAGTAAAATCTGACATATCAATAGATTGGAATATAATGAAGCTGTTAAAAATTAATCTGCATAATGATATGGAATCCTGAGCCAATCTGAATGCCATTTTTTAGAAAGCCTTTTCTCTCTTGTTCAGTTTTTTCTCCTCTGTATTTTTATAGAACTGTGTTTCTCTATTCTAACATTTATCAAGATGCAAAGTGTCTGTTGTTTCTTTCTCTGGACCTCAAGGTCTCTAGAGCTGGATATATATCTTTTCTTTTTTAATATACAATTCATGTTTTCTTACTTAAAATGTATTTATCCATTTCTTCGAGAAAAATGAAAATAAAATTGCACATAAACACAAATATAATTAAATAAAATTATATAAATATGTTAATATAGGTTAGAAAGGAACAAAAAATGAAAATAATTCTTATAACACAAGTGGAACTTTACAAGTTTCGTTTCAAAAAATTTTTCTAAGAAAGTAGGGTTTTTTTTGAAAAATGATATAAAGAAAAATTTACATGATCTATATTTCTCTTACCCAGAGATAATTATTAATATTGTGGCCTATTCTTTTAAAACGCTTTTATGCCTTTTTTTTTGGTACATTATTAAGATCATTACACCTATAAAAATGTTTTATTCTACCTTTCCCCACATTTTCCCTTTTCAGTTGCTTTTTTACAATTTATGACTAAAGCCACATAAATATTCTGACCCAAGTGATCTGTAGCACTCCAAGGAAGAGGGCAAAGCAAATCAAAGCTCTGACACATGCACATAGACAGAATGATTGAAAACAAATTGCCGGATAAGAAATGAGAAGTTTAGAAAGGATTCCTGAAAGACCACTCTTAGAAAGAGAGGTCGTGGAACAAATTGTAGTGTTTATAGTGCCGTCTAGTATGATTTGATCTTGCTACAGTGTATTTTGTACTTGAGATTTATAGAGGGAAATATGATCATGTTCCTTATCTTTATCTTATTTCTTAACAAAGTCTGAGAGCTTTGATTTGCTTTGTTCTCTTCTTTGGAGTACTGCAGATCACTTAGGTCAGATAATTTATGCGGCTCATAAAGATCTCGATTCAATGTGAAGACATGGTGATCCTTCATATGGTAACAAGGGAAGTTTTCAACTGGATGAAGTCAGTTGTTTCTTTTGATGTGGCGGCTTTAAGGACATAAAGATCAGAATATTCTATCTGGGGTCAGAGCTACCTTAAGTTCTGAATGTCTGCTAGTGCTGTTCAATAGATTTTCTGCATTGATGGGATTAATATATACCTGTTCTGTCCAATACAATAGCTACTAGCCACTTGTGCCTATTGAGAGCTTTAAATGAGGCTAATGTGATTCAGGAACTGAATTTTTAATTTTGTTTACATTTAATTGTTTAAAATTAAATTTAAATAGCCACATGGGGGCTAGCAGCTACCATATTGGATAGCACAATTATAAGTAGTGCCTTTGTGTTTATCACTTAAGCCATGGCTTTCCCTGATCTAAATCAAAGTGTTCCAGATACACTGCTTCAATCAAATTCCATTCCATGATAATGGCCTTTATAGAGTCTTACTCACTGCTGCCCCTGATGAGGCTTGCATGCGTGAAAAGCATAATGATCGTGCCTCACATAAGTAGGCATCCTGATGCCAAAATGAAGGAATGCATCAACTCTGTGCATAGAGCTTTTATGTTTAAAATAGAAATCCCAGAGCTATAGTACTTTTCCCCAATTTTCCTTTCCTAGATTGGGTATATGCTCACTAGTACTACAGATGTTGACAAACTATTTGGTTTTTGACTCTTGTAGTTCAATATAGCTAATGAGAGAAAAAACTTAAATATATATGTGCATATGAATTTTACATCTGAAAAGAGAAATTGTAGTCTTAAGTCAGGTCTGATTTATTAATTGCAAGCAAATAGTCAGGTGACCTGGGAACAAATATTCTGAGCACAGCCATATCCCCAAGACTACTTTTTTTCTTATCTGTCAGCTCTAGCTGATCAGATCTTTTAAACAGTCTCTCATGATGAGCCACAGTATTTGCTTTCTACTTGTCTTTCTTCCTTTTGCTTAACCATCAGAGCAAATGGAATGAAAGATTCAGGGTGATGAAATCAGTGAGATGAAACTAAAATGTACTACTGAGCTGCTAAGTAGAAGGGATGAACTTCAGGAAAACCCTTGAATGGATGAGAAATTAAGAAAGTCGAATTAAGCTCAGTGAAGGATGTGTCTGCGGAGACATTGCTTCTGTGTTTCTTAATGGCTTGCTCTAATGAAATTCAGCTCAGGATTCTTTTTCTTCCTTTGGCCTCTTGCTGTCTGCCTTCTAACAGGACTAGCTCTACTCTGAGGGCTGCAGAAGCTTTTGTGGATGAAAGTGAGGTTTTGGAAGGCTAGATTTTTTTTAAAATCTGCTTTTCTTAGAAGTTGAACCGATTAGGGTACGAGTAAATGAGAGACAAACTGCTGCAGGGCTCTGAATAGGAAATGATCTGTGAGTAAATTGAACAAGCTGGGAGACAGTAAGTAGGCAATTAACATTCGTTTTGGCAAATCTGCACCTGTTGGAGCTGAAACTACAAAGAGAAACATGAAGGGAGATGAATGACAGAAAAGGCCTATCAAACATTGTAGTACTCAAAGATTTTAAATCCTGAGCTTCATGAAATCATGATTGTGAATTACATGAAGCTGCAAATTTGGCTGAGCATCAAGATACTATCCACAGTGAAATGTTTTTGCCACCTTTTCTTCACCTAAATGTGCCTGGGGAGTTATAGTAGATTCAGTTCAGTTAATGGTACTATTTTAGATGATTGTTACCCTCAAGGATTCAGGAAATCTTGATAGATCTTGTTAGGGGCAGTATTGTTCACAGAGAAAATTATTTAGGGGCTCCTTTCATTCTCTTCTCTATCTGCTGTCACTTTTTCATTTTGGAAAACCCCCTCACCATCCCATGAAGACACACTGTGTCTAAGAACCCCTTTGGAGATGTTAGGAACGTGCTTTAGAACTTCACTAACTCTTCTCTTGTGGGAAGTAGGCAGTCTTCCACATCTTTATGTCCTTTTTCTTAAGATCCCTTTTCTACCATCTAAATCCTAAATATCTCTGATAAATCCAATCCGTGGATTTAAAACTGCTCTTTGCAAATCTTGGCTTCATTTTAACCGAGGCTTCTAGAGATGATCCCTTAAGACAAACATAAAATAAATGTTTTGAAGTCTAGGCCCCATGGCTGGCCTTGGGAAAAGATAGTCTAATGCAGGTGGGCATTTAACTTTTGTTAATTACATGGATTAGAGAAGCCATGAGGGAGTCCACTTGACAGAAGGCATCCTAAATATAAAGAACCCAAGATAATAAGATGGTTTATAAGAAATTGTCTCCTCTAAACACAATTTATACAGTTGAACATGTATCTAATTTTGAAATTGTTTATATATACTCATTCAAGAGGCAGAAGAATGAACTGAAATTATCTTCTAAGACTATAATTTAATATCACATATCCCAAGCTATATTTAATAGAATATTGGTATCCTGAGAGATGCTAACACATATTCGCCATAATCAATTAACTGTTAGGAAATTGTATCGATTAATGCTATCCTTGAAAAAGTGTAATTATATCCTTGAATGATATAATTAATAGTATATAACCCAATGAAATACACACACACAACATATTTCATCTCAACACCATTAACTTCCCATTGTTCCACAGAGCACAATTTGCATAATTTTGATTTAATTCATACTTTGGGGCATAGTTTTATCCAGTCTCTGGTGAATCATATTGATATTTTGACTGCAAAAGGGGCGACTAAAGACTTAGCCCAAATTTTGACTGCTCTAAGTACTATCTTTCAGCCCTAATTCTTTTAACCCGATAAGCAACACTATTTCCAGCCTGAGCGTAGTGATGCAGGCCCCAGCAGCCTGGTTTCTGGCAAGATTAGTTTTCTTCAGCATCTTTACTCCTTTGGAAGTAAAGCATTAGTCAGTGCTTACACATATTTGCCCAGGGATTTTTCACCTGACCACACAGGTGCACAGTGTAGGTCCAGCAGCAAGGAAAAGATTAGAGAAAACAAGGCTAGACTCTCATCAGTGCTTATTTCCACAGTTTCTAGAAAACAGGCCTGCAGAGAAAGAGTTCTTTCTCTTACCTTAATTTTTAAATTCTCCTCAATTATCTCTATAAGCCAGTTTGAGTTATTTGTTTCCTAATGTCTAATAAATCTGAAAGCTTCAGAGTTCTCTTTTTATGTGTGTTTTATTGTGGTCTCCCAGTCATAAGGTTCAAGTTTGTCACAGTTTTTCTACAGCGAGGAAGTTCAGGGCTCCAGAGAATTAAATCTAGCAGCATTTTGTTGCAGAGCTTCCCAAGGAGCACTCTACTTGATGACGCCCCACTGGGAAACAGAAAGCTAGGGCTGGGATCGAATGTGAGAAACCCCTAGAAGCAAAAGCAGAGTCAGGACAATAGATGAGACTCTAATTTGCTCCTAATTGGTCCTTACTTTCAATTTTGTTTCTCTCTACTCCACGTCCCGCATGAAAACCAGAGTTATTATCTTCTTTTCTTTCATTTTGTACTATATTTATAAATTTAAAATTCTTTTTTTTTTTTGGAAACTTTCCAGGTGCATAAAGCTTACTCCTAAATTACTTCAGTTGGTCCTTATTTTTGACTTCTTTTTAAGGCTAAATCAGAATCCCTCTTAAACCTGAATTAGTTTGCTAAGGCTGCAGTGACAAAGTACCACAAACTAAGTGACTTGAAACAATAGAAATGTATTCTCTCACAGTTCTGGAGACTACATGTCTGAAATCAGGATGCCAGAAACGCTTGGCATTCCTTGGCTTGTAGTCATATCACTTTGGTCTCAGTCTCCATCTTTACATGGCGTTTTCTCTATGCCTTTGTGTCTTCATATGGCTGACTTCTTGTAAAGGCAGCAATCATACTAGATTAGAGACCTACTCTTCTCCAGTATGACCTCATCAAATTATTACATCTGCAACAACCCAACCCTGTTTCTAAATAAGGTCACATTCTGAGCTACTGGGAGTTAGAATGTCAACATATCTTTTTTTGGCAGATACAATTCAACACCTCTCCTAGTCAAAACACTTCAATGGCTCCTATTCCATTTAGTATAAAATCCAAATTCCTTTGTCCTTTTCTGTCTCTCCAGCATCATCTCTCACCCACACTCCCAATTCCAGTTATGAAAAACTGCCTACTATTTTCCTGTATATATTTATTCTCTCTTGCTTTGTCACGTGCTATAATAGTGATAATTGACATTTATACTATACTGCCATGTGTAAGATTAATACAATATTAATTTTAATATAATAATTTTTACAAAAACATCATAAGGTAGGTAATTCTATTTACTCCCGTTTTCCAGAGGTAGAAATGAAGCCCAAAGAAATTAAGCAAATTACCAAAGGCCACAGGACTGGTATGTAGTGGAGATAAGATGAGAATACAGGTAACATGGGGCCAAAGTCTCCGTTCTTAAAACTGTATTATGTGGTCTTGCAGGTAGAAGGTTGGGGGAGAGACCATCAAAAGAAACACCATACTTATCCTTCAAGAGTCAGTTCATTAGTTCTTTCTTTTGAATGTTTCTTCTCACTCTAAAATCCCCATGCTTCAGTCTGACTTTGGTATCTCTAACTTATGTTCCCCTATCACATTACATAGTATGTAACCTGAGCATGTAGTAGCTCCCCACGTTATTTAGTCTCAGTATGGACTATCAGTTTGTTTGTTTTTTTTTTAAATACAGCAACCGAAAGTAATTAAAAACCAACTCCATTTTTTATATGTGACTTGTGAAGAACACGAAAGCACATCCAATTAATAATCCACAATTCCTCAAAGCCTCCATCCTGAGCAATCTTGCCTCTCATTCCCCAAGCTGCTACAGGTGACTTGTTCAATTCTCCAATCAAAAAATAAAATAAAATAAAATCTCAGCACCCAGACTACATGACTCCTTCTCTCTCTTTGTCCACCAGGTTTTATCTTTACTCATATTTTATATTACAAATTTTCTGGTGCTTTCTTAGATTTCTACTGCAGAAAAGAATGCTTCAAGAGATCACTGTCATGTTAATAAATCCTGTCCCCATCATATCCCTCTTAAAACACTTACCACATTATGTATTGTCACTCCCTACTCAAGCATACTTTATTTCAATACTTTCTCTTATGTGGGGAAACTTAAATGACCATTAACTCTCTTCATCATTAATTTTAAAACTGCACTAATTCAATCAATGCAGACCTAAGCCCAAGCATTAAGCTAGTAATATTGATAATCTGCACTTATAATTACGTATTTCAGTTAACTATAAAATCTTTTATTACCCTATTAAAATGTGTAAAACTCTTTAACCAGCCAGGAACTTGGGGCAGCTGCAACATCAGCACTTGCCATCTCACAGTTGTTTAGAGATTGTGTAAATTAACATGTAAAAGGAGTAACACAAAGAGCTGAGAAGCTATTTTTTTTTGCATAAAATCACAGTATATTTTTAGACTAAACACTAAATTTCCATGCAAGGCATTGGGATACAAGAACACAACAAGTAGAGATCTACATACCAAACCAATGTTTAGATCAAAAGCAAGAGTGTTGAAGTCATTCTGCCTGATAGTAGCCTGCTCCTAAGCTCTTAATAGGTGCTACTCACAGGCAAAATACGTTCACATAGAAAAACTGGGTGTAATGTTCCATGTTGTGTAAAAAGTGAAGTTTATAAGGACAGTACTCCTTTAGAAGAGAAGATAGGTGTCTTGTATCATTGGTTAAAGGGCATGAGGCAAAGTACTCGCTAAGTGGTAGCATCACTATGTTTGTAGAATGAATAAGATCTATGCAAGAGGAACTGAAAGAGATCCAAGGAACAACGAAGGAGGAAACAGAAGCCAAGACCAGTGCTAGGGAAAGGCCTTACTTAATACAGGAGGAAAACATGAGTGTGGACAGGAGCAGGTCAAATGTCTTATTCCCCAGGTTGTGCTGATAGGTGGGGAGGGGAAGCGGAGCTGAAGCTCTGAGTAGAGTACTGTTCTTTTCCTGTTTGGTCTTCCCTGGATCCATTTGTGAGCCAAGTGGACCAAATAGGATGATGGTTTGAGGGTATGTGTTGCCCTGAGCTTTAGTCCCTCTTGAGCCATTCAGAGTCTCCCTGTGCTTCCACATACCTCCCACTGAGCTCAAGAGTGCCCTGCATTCCATTATTTATTCCTTGCTCACTCTTTTCTGAGTGCCTTCATACTGGATTTTTCATTCCTCCCACCACCATGTATTCCCAGATTCTGACTTTTCTTCTACCTTTTCTTATTATCCATCTGTATAAATTTTTTGCTTATTACAGATTAACAATTATGTAGAACATATATGTAGCAATTTTTTACAATTTGCATGCAAAACGGTTGCATTTTATTTGAGAGACGGAATCCTAAAAGCTGCACTTCAATTGAAATATGCACTTGTGAAATTGATTCTGTCAAATGATGGCAGATATCTCTGTTTACCAGTTGAAGTGACACTGCCATGTGGAAGCAACTATGTCAACATAGCTCATTCAGGCAGCCAACTTTGTAATTCTGTGATTCTTGAAAATTTTTTCAATTCAAGGTATTTGCATAATTTTTATGAAAGTCATACTTTATTCATATTTTAATTGCATGATTTTAGATTTACATTTTTTACAACATATTCATGTGACTATATATTACATGGTGATAGGGCTATTTATTTTGGAGGTAAATTAAAGGGATAAAAGGGAGTCTTGGAAGGACCTTAAGAAGCCCTAAGAAAGATGAGATAAACAGCTACTGTCTAGGTACCAGAGATGTGCAAGTTATTCTTTTTTTTTCTATGCAGAGGACTGTAGAGAAAGCAAATGACATGATTCTGGGAGTGATTTGGCAAAAAAAAAAAGTGAGAAACCAGGACCAAAAAATCTGCAGGATGGCATCTAGGAGGCAGTAGTCAGTATAACTCCTGAAAGAAACAATTCCTATTTTTATGTAAATCAGTAGAAATTTTCTCCATTTCTAAAATTTCCAGAGCTTAAAAACCACCACCAACAACAAAAATTCCTTTCAGACACAAATAAGACTTAACACTAAAGCTCTTGAAATAAGTAAACCACTGCTATTCTGTCCTGGCTTAAAGAAAAAAAAAAGTCAAAAGTCAAAGAAACAAAACAGTAGTCTGTAATCTCATAATCATCTCATTTTTCCATAAAGAATAAAAAATTGTTCCATTACTTTTTAAATTCTTTCTCCAAAATAATCAACACTCATCACAATTAAACTAATAAGACTTATAAGAACAAAGGAGTCTTTTTTTTCTCTTCTATTATAAAAGGAAAAGCTACATTAACAATAATGATCTTCTCTTAACCTTCTAATCGTCACACATTTTTATGCAAACTATTTTTATAGGTGCTATGGGTATTCAGAAATAAATAGGACATTCCTTGGTCCTGAAATAACTTATATAACCACAAATAACTATAATACACAACTAAGTTCCTCTATTTTAAGATAATACTTTGTACCACTCATCTCATTCACTATAGAAAAGTTTAAGTGGGGGATATGTGAATACGAGAAATTTAAGAAGAAACCTTAGAAACTTTAGAAGAAAACTTTAGAAATCTGGACCAGATATTTGCATTCTAGCATATACTTTATAAAACCCAGTTTTACATCGTTTTCTCTGTAACGCCGTGAGGAAAAATAGGATGTTTGCATTTTACATTTTAATTGTAAAATAGGGAGTGACTTTACCAAACTCATGGAACTAGAAAAGAATAGAATTTAGATTCAAATCCAGGGCTGAATTCCAAAATTTATTCTCTTTTCATTATACTGCACTGTCTTTTTAGGACAACAGCTATGTGGGGAGCAAGGAAGAAGAAAGAAATTAGGGACTTTTTGGTGGAAGAAACTGAATTACCAAGGGCATAGTGATTTCTAACACATGGGGAGTTTGGAGAGTTGAAGGAGCTGAAAGAGTCTGGAAAGATGGTAATGACCAAGTCACAGGTGTGTATTAAACTTTATTTGATCAGCAGAGGAGGGCTATTCAGTCCACAAATATACAAAATGTATGTTTGTTGGATAACCTACTATATCTCATAAATTCTTTTAGGCATTAAAGATATGAATAAAAATAACTTAATTCTTACCATCAAGATGCTAATATAATAGTAAAAAGAAATATATAGAAATATTTACAATCTACTGGAGAAATTCCTATAATGAGCATAAGTATAAGGTGTAATAAGAACATAAGGAAATGATCTGCTAAATTTATCTTAAAATGTTGAAAGTTTTAAACAAGGAGATATTAATCTGGCCACAATGTGTGGAAAAGATAACACAAAGCAAAGATTGGCGGCCTAGATAAAAGGTTTTAATTGATCATATAGTCCATGAAAGATTTAAGGAGGGCCTAGGAAGAGTTAGGGTGGTAGAAGTGGGAATTGTAAAGAGGAAATAGATCTGAGGTTGTTTAGGAAAACCTAAAGTATTTGGAGCCACCTGTGAGCATGGGGAGATAGGGAACAACTAGAAAGTCTGCGGTAGGGGGAATGGAATCTCAGAAAAGAGCAAATGTGGTGGTGGAAATGAAGTTTGCTTCTGGATATTGTTGAGCTTGAGGCAGGAATTCTTCCATGGGATTTCCATGGAACATTTGGAAATGCTGATGTAGAGTTTAGGAGGGAAGTTAAAAGTGCAGATATTGATTTGGGTAAAAACAGTTAACACTATAAAAATAGAATGATATTGTTGAGGGAGATCCTGCAGAGAGAATAAGCCAGGAACAGAAACCAAGGTAAAACAAGTGTCAGTGCTAGAAACGAGAACCGTGAAAATTCAGTTTTCGAAGAGAAAGCAATTGTGTTACAAGCAAGGGATGACTGACTTTTTCAAATATTATGGGGAAGTCAGATATATAAGACTTGAGTGGAAAAGTAATTTAATTTAGTGAGTACAGAGCCTACCATGAATGACCTACCATTAGGAAGGCAGTTTCAGTAGAACAGGATCCAGACTGCAAGTGGTTAAAGAGGCAGTGGTGGTTGAAAAAAACAACTGCTCTTCAGTGAAATAGAAGACAGACAGAAAAATAACTCCAGACTATGTATGCATAGTGAGTATCTTTCTCAAGACATGTAGGAGAAAAAGAAAGGAAAAAAAAAGCCAATACTTGTTTTTATTCCCCTGGGTATTAGTGGAAAAAAGAGGACCCAAGCAAGAGGGCCACTTGTCTGTGACTGGGTCTTTATTCTACCTGAGTCCGCTGACAAGGGGCTGAGCTTAGGGTCAGGTGTCAGGTGGTGGCTAGAAATGGCTAAAGTAGTAGTGGGGGAATTTTGACAGAGAAGAGATACTTTATATTTGCATTTTCTTTTAAGATCTATTCCTAAATTTTCATGCCTTCCAGATTTTAGTTCTCTAGTTAATAGCTCTAATGGCCTGACCTTACGTTTTGAAGGAAGAGATAGTTCAAGTAGGTAGAAAATTAAAGTATAGTGTCTTATTCTGTTGTTATTGTTTCTATTTGTTTCGTTTTAGTTTGAGAAGAGCATTGTTTCTTTGTTTTTGAGACTAGATAGAACTGATATCTGTTGATAGGAAAGGAGGATGTTTGAAGAATGGACTGCTTATTATTAAAGAGCGGATAATTGGTACATTGAGGCCAGCAGGAGAACAAGCTGAAAGGAATTAAATTAAATGTCTGGAGAAGGGTGTCTAACTTTGAAGAGAGGAAGCAGGAGGAAAACGAGAAAGATGTGGCGATAATGAAAGATCTTGATGCAGAGAAGAAAGTCAAAGGAACGCATATGAAGAAACCTTGATCTCAGTTATGTAAGTCAAGACTGACTGCGAAGAGATAGAGTAAGAATAAGGAGTCAGAGCTTGAGGTTCTCAGAAAAGGTTTAAAACAATCGTTGAAGTGAGAGCAGAGTAGCATTGAGGACCCTTAGAAGAGAGTTCAATTGAGACTGATTGCTCTCTACAGGTGAAGTAAAGAAATAAAGAATCAACGTGCCATGCCCTGAATCCCAAGAGTTTTGTTATTTATTTTGTCATGATTTTTTCTCTCCCCAGAATCTTCAGGGACCTATTCCTCTAAAGTCCATACCAGACTTCCAACACAAAGTCCAACAGAACGCTCTTGCAGCTATACTAAAAATTTTTCTGTCCCTACAAGACTCAGAGAGGCAATGGTATTAGTTTTTTTGTCAAACTTCCTATAGTTTCTATTGCTGCATAACAAATCACCACAAATTTAACAGCTTAAAACAACACGTATTTATCATTTCACAATTTCTGTGGTTTAGGAATCCAGTCACACCTTAACTGGGTAGTCGGCTTCGGCTGCAATTGAGGTGTCAATTATGGCTAAGATTTTATTTGAGGTTCAGGTGGGGAAGAGTCTGTTTCTCAGTTCACAAGATTTTGGAAAGGATTCAGTTCCTGGCTGATTATGCCTCAGCTCCTTGGTAGCTATTAGCCAGAGGCCACCCTCAATTTATTTCAGTGTGAGCCCCTCCATATGGCAGTTTACATCATTAAAGTCAGCAAG
>NW_006439192.1:7380314-7381443 GCF_000325575.1 Pteropus alecto
AAGATGGAAGTTAAACTCTTATATAACATAATCACATAAATGACATCCCATCACCTTTGCTGTATTTTACAGATAGATGCAAGTCATGGGTCTCACACACATAGAGGACTGGATTACACAAAAGTGTGACTCCCAAGAGGTAGGAATAATTATGAGCCATCTTAGCATATGTCCATCTTAGCTCCTCTATCTTAATGGAGTAGCATTCTCTACGTGGCAGCAAAATGACCTAAAGAACCATAAAGAAAAAGAAATTAGAGCGATATAGGGATTTGAATTATGAATTAATACGCTTAACATCCCTGGAAAACAAAGTGAGTGAAAAGTGCACATGAGGAAAGCAATTGGTTTTATTTCAAATATTTGTATATTGACAGAAATTTAATCAATAAGGTTTATTCTGGACCTGGACATTAGTTTATGAGTCGTTCAAATTTAGGAAATTATAAGTTTTACCATTTATACATTTATACCTATCTAGTCTTCATGAGGAATAAATATCTGTCCTTTAAGCAAAAGAAACGCGATGATGGGTAATTATACCAAGAACCAAACTTTAAAATGTAATACCTTACCACTTGTCTAGCATAAAATTGATCCATCGAATCCAATTGGAAATCTGCATTTAGATGCTGGATGAAAATACAAACCAAAACATAGAAGTAAGCAAAGAACGTATTAGATGCCAGCAGTTTTACATATGTGCCCATTTAATCCTTAAAGCTTATATTTCATAATTTTTTTTCAGATCTTACCCAGTGCTATCTATTTTTCTAAACTATAAGGATAGCTATCTCTATTGATCAACACTATAAGAGAACAATATAAATTGTTTCTCTCCTCAACCCCCTACTCCTACCACCTTCTTTCTAGTATATCACAGTAAAAAAAAGTTAGGTAAATACTTTTGGCCAAAGAGAAAAAAGCTTTAGATACAGATTAGATATAGATTATAGGTATAGATATAGATATAGATTATATTATAGATATAGATATAGATATATAGATATATAGATATATATAGGTAGATAGATTTAGCCTTATTCAATTGTGAGAGCTTGTTAAACAGTCTCTGCAAGGCTCTTGTCTTCTTAGCTGATGCTGGTACTTGAAGTCTTCAGGGCAGCTA
>NW_006439192.1:7381548-7388360 GCF_000325575.1 Pteropus alecto
TTCAGTTCTTAAGGGGAGACGGTAATATCCCTAGGTCAGGGGTAGAAGGGGGGAGCGGGAATTAAGAGGGGAAAGAAAAAAAAACACTCAAAAAGATATTTAATCTCAATAGTAATTAGTGATATAACATAAATGACAAGAAGCAGCATTTTTCAGCTACAACAGTAAATATATTTATCATATCCAGTATTGGCAAGTATGTGGGAAAAAAGGTATTCTTCTATACTGTGGTAGAGCAATTTGGTAAGGTTTTAATGTTCAAGCCTAATTGACACAGCTATTTTACTTCTTGAAGTCTATCCATTTCAAATAAATAGACACACACATTTTATTGCATTTCTTTTTAAAATTAAAATCTGGAAACCACTAAAATATTCTTCAATAATAAAATATTGCACAAATTATTGTACAACTAAAAATGGAATGCAATATAGCATTTCAAGAG
Source organism: Pteropus alecto (assembly GCF_000325575.1). Classification (NCBI taxonomy): domain Eukaryota; kingdom Metazoa; phylum Chordata; class Mammalia; order Chiroptera; family Pteropodidae; genus Pteropus; species Pteropus alecto. The sequence goes on from NW_006439192.1 coordinate 7,381,994, forward strand.
AACGAGGTAGCTCTCTCCATGTATATAATGACAGAAATATTCCAAAACATATTATTAAAGAAGTCGCAAAATAATATACGTGCCGTGTACAGTAAAGTATTACTTATTTTTAAAAACGGAACTATATATGTATGTATGTTTGTATATAATATATAACAATAAACATATGTAAATGTGTAGAAAAAGTATGGAGAGAGAGACATTGGATGCTAATATGGCTAATTATATTAGTGAAGTTGATTCTGGGACAGTTGGGTTAACTGGAGAGAAGGACGAGCTGAAAGTATAATTTATTGTTCTGTATATATCAGAGAGCTTGAATTTTTAACAGGCAGATACCCATGTATTACATGTAATATTTAAGAAAATTACGTTTTAAAAAATAATTTGATAACGACATGCAGAAAACTGAGACCTGAACATTTTTCAGATGAGTGCTGTGCTTGCTGACTTAGAGTAAGCAAATCTCCACCCTTACTGATTTGCTCAGTTAAAACAGGAGGCAACAGCAAAAAGAAGGGATGTTTGCTCTCTACATGTATCACATAGTAGGAATTATTGTTTGTAGGCATCAACAAAGAGAATGGAACTGAATCTTAAGAGGTGCATGAGGCTGGATATGTATGATTTATTTTTCAGTTAAAATCTCTAAAGAGGGAAATAAGACCTTGTTGTCAACTCTGATTTATATTCTCTCATTTTGCAATTCAATGAGCGAGTCAGGTGGGTATTGCCGAAAACTGGTTATAGATTTCACCCAAAGACATATAATTGTATTTGTATTCAAAGTTTCAGTTTCATTCGCTTTGTATGATTTTATTTTTAGCTATTTTCATTTATTTAATTTTATTTATGTATTTTCTTCATCTACTAGACCAGAATGACAGGAGGTAGTTGCTTAATATTTAAGCCATTTTTCATGCATCCCCTGGGTTCAATTCAGGGCTTCTCCTGCACTGCTTTAGAAATAGGTGAGCTGCTTGCAATTCCCACCCCTCCCCCGCCAAAAACACCAAATCTATGCTGAGCCGCTAAACCACTGTCAGTCTCATCCAGAAGGTAAATTTTACTCTCTACATCTGGAAACAATGGAGATAAAATTCAGAACAAATTTATTTTAGCTGTAATTTAGGCTTTGCTTTTATTTAGGAAGTGAGATGATTCAGAGCTCTTGGAACTATGCTGGCTGTAGGGAAGATAGAAATTTCATCAACTTCAGTATCACCACCAGTGTTCTGTATCCTTGGTGTATTGGAGTATTGGTGGCAGGACCTGGGGACCGGAAAGTGGGAATTTAGAAGGGTGCATTGATAAAACCTAAACATCTATGTCTTCTCAAGAAATAGGCCCCTGCATAAGTTATTTAACCATGTAAATATTCATATTCTTTACCAGTAATTCTATTTTATGAATACCCTTGAAAGAAAACAAAGTGTGTGAAGGTATTATGCACTATGATGACTATTGGGCACTATTTATAATAATAAAAAAAACTGAAAAGCACTAAACTTTCCAGTAGTAGGATTATGATTTCATAAAATGTTTATATTTAGTTTTATAGTGCTACGGAGAGATTAAAATGAGTGGTAATGAAAAAGACTTAGCAACATGAAAAATACTTATATCATTAGTGAGAAAAGAGGATGCAAATTAGTATATACACTGTGGTTAAAGCACTCAAAAAAATGCATGGGAAATAGACCAAGAGGAATTAAAATAATATGCTAAAAGGAAAAAAAAACCATAATCCTATTTTTCAAATTTTTATAATATGCCTACGCTTTCTGATTAAAAGCATTTATAAACTAATAAGTCATATTTTAAAAAATATATTTAGTTCTTTTTAAGCAAGAAGGAAGCTGGAGTAAGGATCATGTATTCTTATATCAAATTTATAAAATTCTCTACATCTTCATAGTCCCTTCTCCTTGCTCTTATCCCCAACATACACATGCACTCTCTCTCTCTCTCTCTCTCTCTCTCTCTCTCTCTCTTTTTTTCTCTCTCTCTCTCTCTCTCTCTCTCTCCCCCCTCCACAAACAATAAGATAGATGTCTCTTTCTAGTCAATGGTGCATTTCTGACAGGTGGACATGGGATTGGGAGAGCTCTCTCTTTCATACCCCTTTCTTCAGAAACAATCATCTCATTGCATTATTCTTCCTGGTAAAATTCAGCATTATAACCATCTGAGAAGTCAATATCTAAATACGTTTACAATCCAAAATAATAGCAAAATGAGACCAACCCAGGCACTTTCTTGCCAGCAGATCTTGAATAATTTATTTAAAAGCATGAGATTAATTATAAGACTATAGAGATTAATCCACTGTTTTTAAGGATTCTCAAATGCTCCCAAAGGTGACCACTTGCCCTTTTACATCTTTAGTGAGGAAGATGCTATGCTCTACCCAACACACACACATACACGCACTCTCTATTCAAAGTTTTCTAAATACCTAGAATAATTGAATGACTATGAGAGGCTTAGAGACTCTCCTAAGCTTTTAATTAAAAATAAAAGCAGTAACGACAACTAAAAACTAAAAATTTACTACTGTGACAAGTAGCGTACTAAATATTTGCCTGTCTTTATCTTCCTCAATCTTCATATCAATTATATAAATGAGAAACTATTTTATAAACCTGATTTTACTGACAAGAAAACTGAAATTTAGAGAAGACCATTTCTGCAAGGTCCCATAGCTGTGAAATGATATATGTGTGATTCATATGAATCCACAGCTCAGAATCTTTACCACTGCCCTATCTCTCGCTCCATTAAGTTACGCTCTTTATCAGAGCCACAATGTATTGTGCAGTGTGCAAGTTGGGCAGGTTGCACACTGCACAACTCTAGGAAGCACTATTTACTTTATAATCTATCAGAATCCTGAAAGCTGAGCAGCACCCAGCCTGCAAGACCTTATGTAGTACCTACATAATCTCCTTGGATATTTCCCTCCATTATCACTTATCAGCTCAGCTCATCAATTTCAAAGACTTTTCTCCAACTACTCCAGTGCATACCATGCTTTTCTTCCAAGAGATCAATTGATAGATACAATAAAATGCAGTCTGGCTGAGTTCTCAAAACTAGCACAAATCAATTTTTAGTCTTTGGTCAGCAGAGATTCTCTTATTTTTTATTTTTATTAATTTTTTTAGCAGCATCTTAAGTACCAAGCCCAGTATTAGGCACAGAACAGGAAATTGATAAGTACTCATTAACTGATAACATAATTTTCTAGAAAAACAATTGTAAATCATATAAAAGATCTTGAAGAGGATATTAGGAAATATATTAAATTGCTGTTAAACATATTTTAGACTATAAATTAGAATGCAGAATAGTAGGTGGCTGCTCTGCAAATGATCAAGGGCTTCTACCTATATCTGTGCTGATGAAAATTTACAGTCACTTTGTTCCAGGTCTATAGTGAAGCAGAAAGGAAATGGTTTGCAGCAGTATGAATATTCAATTTTGCGACCTCCTGGCCCAACCTTGATGCCAATTACTGAGTTTTAGAAATAATTTCAGAGTATGATTATCAGAATTCCTAGAATAGATCAAATACAGTAGTAAGAATAAAAATAAGACTGAGAATCCTGCTGGCTGTTTTCACTTATTATTTGCAGACCTCTGCCCATTTTAGTGCATCTGCAAATGTGTTTTCATATATACAGGTGACAAAACTGTAATGCAAAAAGAGATGATTTGTTCAAGGGGGAAATGGGGGAAACACTGTAATTCAGTCTTTTATAAATCTTAAATAGGTTTTTTTTTTAAAGAGAAGAAATGAGAGAGTATTACATATCTGGGCTCTAGAGTTTTGTCTTAGCTCAGTGGCCTATACTGAGCCAGTTTCAAGAAGAACAGAATATTCTGAGTAGCTAATAACAACTGCAGAGAAGTGAAAAATAAATCCTTTGTTGCATGTATTCACACATACATACACATATAAACACAAACACAGGCACACACACACACACCCAAACTCATTAAAACTAAAGTAGAATAGTTAAGATTTATCAGCCAATAAATACAGCCTTCCAACTAGTTCCTGATTCCATTTAAGAAAATAAATGGATGTAAAACCAAGCATTCATCTCCAGGACATGAGCACTACATTCCAGACAGTATATGCCACACTAGACTCCAAGAAGAGGAGGCAGGGCAGATACAGAAGACCTGGCCATGGTTCTACAGAATTCACTTCCCTGTGGCAAACTAAAGCTTTTTAGGAGCTGTGTGGCCAGTTTGTTCTTTGTAGGAGTAGGTGAATGAGCAAAGCCTGCTTCCTCAGTTTCCCTAACTTTCCTGCTGCTCAGAGCAGTAAGGCTGTTAATGGAAGAAAGAACCATTTCCTGGAATTAGTGTGAATAATTTCTTTGGATACAGTGTAACTACCAGTAATTTTCAGATCAATTTACATGATATTCCACTTATTTTATGCAGCTCTTCATTGCTCGTCCACTTGACTGCACTAATAACATGGGTCCATTTAATTAAAAATCTGCATCTTCTCAGAGCTGATATTTCCAATGGATATATATTGAGACATCCTGTGGAGTCCATTCTTAACCATTCTCTTACCACAGTTAAGAGTCTCTCATTTGAGAGTCTTCACCTCGGAGCGGACATAAGACATGGATGGAAACATACCCAGTCTTTTTTTGCTGCCTTGTGTTCACCTCCAGATTCCCCACCTAATCGACATTTCTTCCATAAACCTCTGCCTCAGCCCTGTCACGTAGGCAGGAAATGCGGTGACTAATACCTTTGAATTCTAAGTAAGGAAGCCTTTTGCAGCCTTCTCTTTTTGAAACAGCCATGGAAACTCAGGCCAACGCATCAGTGGAAAATGTTTATTTTACTGCCTGTAACTGAGTTCATGAACTTATTTATTCATTGAGTAGACAAGAAGAATATTTTATTGGGTTCTATGTTAACTTCTAGGGATGGGGAGAAAAAGACACTATGTTCTCCCTCATGAAGGGATTATGTAAAGGAGACATGATCTACGATCAAGATTAAGACAAGAAGTGTTCAAGAATAAATAATGCAGTGGCCATGGGCAAATGCAGCCGTTGTTTATGGAATCCTACTGTTCTGTTCCAATTGTTCTTTCAATAGCATTTATTCTTCAAAATTATATATATATATATGTAGATATAATCTCTATGTTATACATGGGAACAAAAATAAATTTTCTACAATTGTACATCTAATGCCAGAAATGGGGTCTAAATATGAAAATATAGTACTCTAACACCATTATAATTTCCATGATTTTGTGCTGTCCTCCATTTTAAGTGGCATTTGCTTACTCTTTACCCTTTCTTGCCTGACACACCATCATACTCTTTTTGGTTATTTATTGAAGGTTTTCTAGTTAAGTTGGTTCTGATTAGGGCTAGGGGGTGGGGCATAGTGAGGAGAAGTAAAGGAGTGAAGTATAGACTTAAAACTAACCTCGAGCTTTCAGTGTTTGTTTTTAATCGGTTCCAGATCGCTACTCTTACAATGAAAAAAATACTTATTTTTACATGTCTTCTTTAGTACTGTGCTCATCCATCTCATATTTGTACTCTTTTGGGAATATATCAGCTATCTATTGCCATAAACCTCTCCAAAACTTAGAGGCTTAAAATGATCAGCAGTTACTTAAGTTAAGCTTTTTGGGTCAGTGATTTAGGCTGGACTCGGTTGGTCTCCCCCACATGTTCAGATTTTGCAGATGATCAGCTGGCATAAGATGACCTCATCTAGAATATTGGGAATGACTTGGTTCAGTTCTTTGCGACTCATCCTTTAACAAGGTGACCCGATATATTCTCCTGGCTAAGATAGAGAGGAGCGAAGGAAAAGGGGGAAAGTGCAAGCACTTTCCCAAGGCCCTGTTTGCATTGCAACTGTTAACACCCTATTGTTCAAAGCAAGTCATGTGGCCAAACTGGGAATGAAGAAATGAAGAAAAAACTTTGCTCTTTATAGGAGAAACTATAGTCACATCGCAGAGGGCATGGATGCACAGAAGAGAGAATTGGGGCCATTAAAACAATCCATCTACCCTTAGGGCAAATCAGGTGACCTTCTGACTAGAAGGGTGCACTTTTCTAAGTATCACGTACCGGTGTAACTGAGCAGACATTCTTTTCCAGAGCTCAAACAGAACAGGTTAAAAAGAAACTTAAGGAAAATAAAGTGTACTATGTCATTCTATGGATTATATTCTTGTTTAAGTTCCCTAACAAAGTTCAGATTTATTATCATAAAACCATCTTTAAATACAATGTCATTTACAGAATAATATAATTATAAATAAATAATACTATAGATAAGTATAATAAATACAATTTATAAT
>NW_006439192.1:7388906-7391871 GCF_000325575.1 Pteropus alecto
TCTAGCAATGTCTCACCCATCTTCCATGTATATTATACAAAGAATATTCTGATCCATATTTATGGCATAGACATGACTTCTCTCATAGAAATCAGTTTGAACCTTGGTTAGAAGCACTCACTGAGTATTGACAAATAGTCCAGGTTAAGAATATTTCAGCTCATGTATGAAACAGTGCTATCTCTCTACAAAGTGGAAAAAAAAATGGACAAGAAAAAGACAAAAGATAAGTTCTATGAATCATCTCCACATAAGTAATTGAATTTAGCAAAACAGAGTTTTATTTTTTCTTTGAAATGTCTCTTTATTCAAACATATAGGGCCCAGCAGTCTGTCACCCTTTTCCAAAAGTGAGTTGACAGGAAAGAGAAGAGTCAAAGGAAGTCTCTAATGGGGTACCAAATTAGCACATGGAAAAAAACAAACATGTCTCGCTCATTATGAATTGTTAATGGCCTGTTTACTGCTGAAGCTGTCACAGAAAACAAGAGAGTCTAGAAAGTCAATAATTTATTTCAGACTGTGGAATTAATTAGGAAGACAATTAAATAATTGTAGGAAAGCAAAAAATATATTTGGACGTTTTGTTTTTAGAACTCAGTGGTGGTTTAGATGGGATTTGGATACTGCACGAGACAGGGGGAAAGCTGGAGGCTGAAAGAGAGTAAGCTTTCTAGGTGTTTCTTCATTATAAGATGTCATAAAGAAATTTCTTCAAGGAAATTTCAGTGAAACAGCGGGCAGCAGTAAGCTGCATTAATCCCTAAGAATATTTGAACACTTTTACATTTCATGTGAGATCTTGTGGGCAAATATGCTGTGGCCTAGATTTATTTTTGCTCCATTTTGAGATTATACAATGAATAAGTGATCTTTCACTTTTACATCTGCCATGAGAATATCAACGGTGGATCCAAATAAAAAGTAATACTATTATAAGTATATTTTAAAGCAACTGTCTTGATAGACTTTAAATCACTTCATAAACTTTTTAAGAAATAATAAGATTTAAGCAGAAATAAAAATCCATAAAATAGCATTTTTTATGCTGAAATTATAACTGTCATGTCTGTTTCAATGAAGCTTTTTCTATGCCTTAGTACTCACCTACATTAGTAAAGAAAATGTTTGGTGATCTGGTTACAGAAAATAATTCTTTGTAACAAGGAGTGCTGTTGAGATTGGACTTGGTTATGCTCTGTACTGACAATAATAGAAGTCTGCTAGGCAAACTTTCTAGTACATCTACTACTAGAAAAAAAATCATCATTCTGAAAAAAACTTAAAAAAAAAAAGTCTGGATCTTGGAAGGGGAAATAAAAAAGATGGTTTACATGATGGACACTTTTTTTTTTTTTTTTGGTAAAAATCACTACAGAAAAATCTGCAGGCACAAGAAACAAAATCTTGAAAGATTACATTCTTATTCTAGAAAGCTGAACAACCTATAACGAGATTTCTTCTCCTTTCTGGAAAAGATTCTTCACTTTCTCTCACTCTTCTATTCTGCCTGATGACAGAAAATCTAGAAAAAGAAGTCAAACCAAAAAAGTAATACGATGATAACAATTTTGTATTTTTTTAATCTATAGATAAACACCCAGCTAGCTCAGTCAGTAGAACATGAGACTCTTAATCTATAGAAGCGTCCAAATCATGTCTCATCATCATCATCATCATCATCTTAGAAGAAAATCTTAGGCTTTCCTATTGCTGCCTTTATTAGCCGTAGACCAGACCCAAGATGAGAAAAGGTCCTTACTCTGTGGTATGGTGACTCACAAGATGAATTCAGGACTTGAGTACTAGAGAAATACTGAGGAAAGTCAAGTTACCAGAAAAGAAACTCAGCTCTTCAAATTGATCTTGCACTTCTTACCTATTTCTGAAGCACATGGTGGGGATGAGACTGGCAGGGAGAGAGACTGGAGCTTAAGAACAAGGCAGGAGACAGGATTTCTGAACGAATTTAGGTTTGGACTTTCTCATGAGCAGAAGCTGGCAACTGGGAAGTTGAGAACTAAGTCTACTACTGGTAGGGATCCAGAAACCCCAGCTGTGAGGAGGAGGAAGGGTGCAGAGACTAGGAACCCACAAGTTTGGAGAGGGTCCCTGGCTCATCCTAGAATTTTAGCATGCACTTTTGGACCAGTTCCTCTTTTTTATACACACACATACACACAGTATAATTACAGATACAAATCCTCTTCATTTGGCTGAGAGAATAATGTATCTCATAAATTACTACTGGATTACTCCCATTATTATCTATACAATTTGAGGAAACAAATATTTTCTGAAAAGAAGTCAACAGTGAGAAAGAGACACTCAGAAGCTGTTTTCTGAGTTCTGTTCTTTCTTTGTCAGGCTTCCATGGGGAAATGGGATGGAGATGAAAAGTTTCCACAAGGCCAGCTGGCTGGTGAGGGCTTTCTCTAAGCACTGGAAACATCAGGGCACTCAAGAGGGATCAGATCAACTGGAAGCCACCCAACAATGCATGATTTAGAATTTCACTTGCCTGAAGTTACTGGACTGGATGATCTTTCGAATTCCCTTTAAGGCTTTGCTTCTATAGTCATCGAAATTGGCTAGTTTGGAATCCAACATATCCTTAGGACTTGCTTATCTTTATAGAAGCTGCATCAATTCAGCAGAGCTTATAGCTGTAGTTTTCTAAGCTGGGAGCTTTTGAAAGTTTGCCAGTAGCTGGATGATGGTCTGTGACTTAAGTTAGCATCAGTGTTTTCTGAGAAGGCTAACAATTCTTTTTGGTTATTTCCTTCTTTTTAATTTTTCCATTAAAAAGTTCTTTCTTTTATTAAAAACACATTTTGATAAAATACTCTAAGATATTCATTGTTATTTTTCAAAAGTCATATTTAACAATTATAAAATGGCAGCACTATTCTAGCACCCCTATCTTTTTTTTTCTTTAATACATTTGGTCTGCAAAATTTTAAAG
>NW_006439192.1:7391882-7437794 GCF_000325575.1 Pteropus alecto
AGATCTCTTTTTACTCAGACTCATAAAGGGAGAAGATATTTTCATTTATACATTCATTCAACAAAAGTTTATTGATCATTTGTTATGTGCCAAGCACTCTTCTAGACCTTTGAGATCCATCATTTACCAAAACATCAGATAAAAATACCTGTTGTCACGGAGCTTATTTTTTTCTTGAGAAGAGACAGATAATAAACAACAAATATAATAAATAATTAGGTTGTATAGTACAGGGATACAGGTCTTGAACAAAAGGCTATTGTACCTGAATTGAATTCATTTCAAAATCAGCATCTTCCTATGCCACACTCCATAATTTAGGGGCAAATAAGGCAAAACTCAATTCTTCAAAATTTTTATTTTATAATACAGAAGAGGAAATAAGATTATACTCCCCTTCTTAGATTATCAGTGCTTAGATTACAAGAACTAATAAATGGATGTTTTAAAACTCTGTAAACTCCGTAAAAGAGGTAGGATCTTAGCTGTTAAAACTGTTGAAATGCACTTGTTTTACAGCCTCTGCACTTATAGCATCCATATTTCCTTTTCTCTTATTCCTGACCACGATAAGCTTAGCCCCATACTTAGAACTTAGTCTTCTCATCTCACAATTCAAGCAGCTGATTTACCACAAATAGCAGAGTGGCATGGGCACTGATATCGTGTGAACCTGACAGCACACAAACCAGCATATTGCAACATGGGCACCATCAAGCTGCTCAGTGGAGTCCACAAGTGTAAGCATTTCAAAGCTTCTCTTGGTTTTCGGAGACAGCGAATGGGCTCTGGATATGTTTATCAAAAACCCAGTTCGAAGGCTAAGTGAGGAATGTTTAGAAAATAAATGAGCTCTCCTTGGATCAGATTCTGTTACTAAGTCAAGTTTTAGTACATAAATGGTTATGTTTTCCCCCCAAATTGCTGCACAGGTGGGAGATCACAGAGAGATGATGCAAATAAGCTGGCAGTTTAGAACAAATTAAAAAACAGTGTCAGATATTAACATGCAAAATGGCAATACTGCATATATACAACAATAAATGGAATATTGAATGGGATTTTTTTTTTATTTGACTGCCAGCTATGTCAGTGGGCATTTCACAAGCTAGGACAGGGGAAGAGACATGAAGAGATGCTATTCCAATTCTTGAACTCATAAGACCCCGTCAGTTTTCTGCTTCCTGTGAAGGCAGATTATAGGTTAGAAAAAAAAAGTGACAAAACTGAAGGAGACCTTAACAAATGAAACTGTGAGAGAGCCAGATTTTGTATGCAAGAGGTGCTTTGGGGAATAAAGCCTTCTGGCAGTTCTGTTGTGTTTATCCCAAAATGTTTGTGGGGGCGGGGGAGGGGGTGGAGGACAGAGTTCATTTGCATTTTGTAAGCAAATGATGATAATAATAGGTTTCTGAAAGATATAAATCAGGAAGATTCAATAAAAACAGAGAATTTTGAATATGCATGTTTTAACCCTCCCCCACTCTCACAAGCAGAAGTTCTCAGATTTTTTGAGTTTGCGAATTCTATTTAGGGAATGACCAAGGACCCTACTACCCATTGACAGTTTGGGGTTCTGGTTGGTAAACACAGCAGAAACACAGCTCCCACCACCAACTCAAAGAAGAGAGTTTACTAGTTAATAAACTTCAGCTAGCTCTCAAACATGGTATAGATAAAATAATTACTCTAAACCAATTTGAATAAATAAAGCTTCCAATATTCTAGTCAATCTGTTGATCAAATTTAATCAAAAAGATGTATAGGCACTTCTAGAAAATTCTTTGACATAGATAAAGTGAGATAAAGGAAAATGTTTATAAAAATTGGTTTGCTTCACTAATTTCTTAATTCTACAGATATTTATTAAATGTACAGTGCTACCCAGGAGAACGATCTCTTTTTTTTTCTGCTCTAAGGTGGTCGTAATTATTCAAAGCTGCTTGAAAACAGTCCATTTCTCAAAACAAATCTACCAGATTCAAACATTATTCTTTCATCTACTACAATTTTTTTCACAGATAATCTCCTCCCCATACCTACATTAATGGTCACCAGACATATTGAGATTATATCAGATAATCATTATACATGAGTCTCAGAACTTGCCACTGGGGTCAATGTAAACAATAAGTTTCCCTCAGCAGAAATAGAAGGAATTCATGGATGTGTCACTGCTCAAATTTCTCTTCTTAAAATTTTTTAAAAAATAATTTTCTGGCTTTTTTTTTTCAGAGGAATATATGAATACAGTTTGAAATATAAAGTAATAATGAATGTAAGCTTAATGAAAATCAACAATCCATTGCCACTACCTTTCCCCATTATGAGTCCTGCTCCCCAGTGAGAAGTATTTTACCTATTCCTGCATTTTTAAAAAATTTCTGGTGCTAACCTACATGTACCTAAATAATATGTCTAGACTGCTCTTTTCATTCATTCACTCATTCGGTTTAGAAATAATTGCTTATTGTGTGCCAGCACTTTTTCTAGACACATGCACATACATTAAGAAGTACTAAAAAACTCATCTATTTGAACTATTCTTGCAAATGTGTTACAACTTCTTACCTATTAATAAACTTCTGCTCATTTTCTTTGTTATTATGAATTTATGCCTTTGTATAAATATACAATTAGTCTTTATAGACTAATATAATTTTAAGGGGCTTTGAGAAAAGAGAGATAAGCGTTATATTCAGTTTACTACTTCCAACAGAAATGCCCTGATCTTCTCTTTATAGAAACTCTTTGGATGCATAAGAACCTGGAAAAAAATGAGCTCTCTTTAACAAGCAAGAAAACAGGGAAGAGTTGCCTCTGCTGTGTTAAAGGAAACATGAGAAAAGCAATGGTCTAGGAGCTTGGACGCCTAGGCCACGTGCATCATCATGTCGATAACCGCAGCATTCACAGTACTTGGCGAGTAGAGTGAGCTAACATGATTATTTATTACTATCTTTAATGTAATTAACATTTATTTAGCTCATACTATCTTCCAAGCACTGTGAATGTTATATTGTTTTTCTCATTTAAATTCTACTAATGTTATCCCATTTTTCAGATGAGAGAACTAAGGCCTGGAGACATAATATAATTTTTCCAAGGTTTCGGGACAGAACTAGAATTTAAATCTAAATTTCTAATAAGCTTATTTCTAGAACCCACATTTATTTTGTTCTTCCCTTTTAGTTAAGTCAATTAAATAAACATGAGTTGGAGTTCCAATGCTTTCCAGGCACTGTGCTTTGCTAACAGATTCTAGACAAGATTAATAAGGCATGACATATCAAATATTTATGCGGAGAGACTCTGTGTACATCCTCATGGCCTCACCTCTGACTCCAGCCACATCTGGTGGAGAGTTCCAGGTGGGCTTCAATTCCTAATTCACTACACGCTGACAGCTTCACTCCTCAAGAATGTGTTTTGTTCTCTGACACTACATGCCACCAGGAATTGGCATAATCCTTGCTCATATGAGGTGGGGAGGTATGGGAATTACCATGCAGGAGGATACCTCTCAATACCTGGAGGGCGGAAGCTGGTGCATATATAGCAGACAATTCTAGGAGACAGTCTGTAGGTTTCTCAGGAGATTCCCGAAGAATCAGGCCCCCACTGTCCACAGCGGCAACCTACAAGAAAGTATATTCTTGTATTGGCTTTTTCTCCTTCCCTGTTTTACTCTTTTCAGATCCTCACTTCTACTCCTCCTGGGATCATCCTTGTCTTAAGGACTGCTTTCAAGAAAACCCAAGTCAAGATATATGTTAAGGGTAACCCAACATATTTTGGTAAGTGATAAGATAGGAGGTGATGTGGAAACATAGAGTGAGGACTACTCAGCCCAATGAAGATAGGTGAGAGTCAGAGAAGCCATCTGGAGTAGGCGATACCAAAAAATAAAAATAGTTATCTATTTTTCCTTCAGGTAGAACAAAATGAGCAAAAAACAACAAAAAACAAACAAACAAACAAACAAACAAAAAAACCCCAAAACAAAAACAAACAAAAAAACAAAGAATGAAATAGAGCATTTACTCATTCACTTATTCTTTCATAATTATTCATTGGATAACATAGTTACTACTAGGGCTACAGCATTAAAAAAAAAAAAACAATGAAAACAAAAATCAATGGCCTTTCCTTTGTGGGGCTCGCAGGAAAAGATGCGTAGATCAATGAGCAAAAATTGACATAAAGAAAGAAGAGGACAAGTGCTATAAATAAAATGAAAGCAAGATAAGGGGACTATAATTCTGACTACCAATTCTAATGCGTAGGGGGTTTTCCATTGCCTCCAAGCACTTCTCTGCCATTAGCTGGGTGTCCTACAGTCTGACTCAATTCTGACACTATCTACTTGGAAATGGCATCAGATCCCACAGGTTAAGGGCTCAGTCCCACAAGACTGTCCCCACTTCAGGGTGAAGATGCTATTTAGAGATGCTGGTCTAAAATGGTGTCTCAAAGTAAGAATACTTGATTTAAGAGCTGAATGAAGTAAGGTCACCAGTAAGTATGTCGGAGAAGAGTTTGGGGCACACAGGAACATGAGATGTGTTCAGAAAACACAGCAAGCTGTAAGTACAGTCAGTAAAAGGAAGTTAGGTAGAAAGTTAGCAAAGACTAGACAGGGTCTTGAAGGCCAGCTAAGGACTCTGTCTATGCTAAGAAATTTAACTTAATATTTGGTCACTTTTTCTGGGATTCAGTTCCCTCATCAAATGAGAAAGTTATAAATCCACAAGATCCTTTATAGTTCTAACCCTACATTTAAGCCCTTGGCAAATAGGGCCTAACCTCATGACAGCCCTGCCTCACACTACTTCTTGGAAAGCTTGGATGGTTCATGAGAAGGAATACTTTTCAGCCAAAAAAAAAAAAAAAAAAGTATTTGAAAATGCTGTATTTTTCTTCAAACTCTAATTCCTACATCCTAAATATAAAGGAAGTAAAAGGATAACTTACTCTGGCATGGCCTGGCCTAGTTGGGCCTCTGGACAGTGACCCCAGCACACGGTGCTCCTCAGTGGCTTGTCTCCTGTTGCTATCAGTAGAAGCTCAGATTCTCTCTCCTCTTTTTATAAATCTAGTTGCAGGTGAAGACAGAGAGAACAGTGAATGGACTCACCCCAAGCCCTAGGTTTGAAGAAGCAAGTTCCACTTACCACACAGAGCTCAGAACCCACCTCTGACTACAGACATGCAGCAGCCAGCTTTGTGAATAAGACCATCTTCAACAGTGGGCTGTGGCAGAGCTTTTCTGGAAAGCGTCTGAGTGGTATGGCAATGCTGACTGAGTCCACTAAATAATGAGCTCGAAATAAGGGTTATGCTTCCTTCCAAGTTAGAAAGGACAAATTGTATCAAAGCCAATTTGGCAAAATGAAAATAAGACAAACTTTTAATAACAGTTAAGCTGACTCCTGGATCTTCCGTTTCCTGGCTATACCCAGAATGTGTTACACCATTTTGGATATCAGGTTCATCATCTGTTACATCTTAGATAATTATGTTTACCTTATATAACTCTTTTTAAGTATCACAAAAAAATGCATGTGAAAATGTCTGGCCCTTAAAATTACAGCATATTCTGCTATAATTATCATCAATAATGAAATTAACTGTCTCTTTTTATGGATAAAGAAAACATTCTAGACCCTTAGAAAAACCTCTTCTTTGAGCTCTGCCTTCCTGTGACACAGCTCATGACAATCTCGGGTTTCGACTGTGGTTGTACATTCTTTTTCCTTTGGCTTGAAGTTTTAAGTTGCTTACAACATGTGGAATTCAAAGCTTCAGGCACCCGATGGTCAAAACTGTCAGGAAGATGAACAACAGGTATTTGAAAAGAAAACGGTAGGCAGTTAAGGAGCTGCTTTTGGTGTTTGATTTATGAAGGTTTTCATGACAAAACTATGGTTTTGATGAGAAAACAGTACACATTTCATGAAACTCAACTACATGGGTGTTTTGATAAACAAGTTCCTTTTGACCAGTATAGGCTATTCATAGACCTAAGGCATCCTTGAGCATAAACAATCAAAGGAAAAACGTGAGTGATATAGAGATATCCTCGAAGTCCACTCAGACAATAAACTTTTTGTGTCCCCCATTTTATGTGTCATCTGAACCACAGGTGATCATTTATACTTTATAGAGGTATCAATTTATCAGCCTCAAGCCATGCCTTGAAAAAAGTACCCAGTTATTTTATTAAGTGTGGCTGTAAAATAATTGATATATTAAAGATAAAAATAGTCATAAAACTGTATTTAATATATGAAGGCACAAGAAAAAGAAAGGATTTAGAGTTCTAGTCCACCATGATGATCGTAAGAATTACTCAGTCATTAAAAAGGTTTAGTCCCACAGGATTCTCCCTAAAATGTATTTCATATGACAATGAACCGGTGCCACTAAGGAGGAAAAATATACACAAGTATGTAATTTGCATGGTATTTGATTCGGGTAGTAATTGTTTACAACTTCTTTACTCTTTCATTTTAAAATGTATTTGTTTTGAGCTCTGTATTTTCGTTTGTTGTGTATGTGTGTGTTTCATTTGTTTTTCTGAGAGGCTTTTGGGTAATCAGCCAACTTGAACCAATTTTGGGATAGGGTGTTGTGGCAAAGGGTTTATCAATTACTCTTCTCTACCATATGGCATTCCATATCCATCAAGAAATACCTTACCCCACCCTAAGGCTTCAGCTGTCCTCTGGTTCTGCCATGTTATTCATTTGCTGCCTTCCAGTTCAGAGAAGCAGTACAGCATAAACCAGGTGCACCTGCTGGAATAACTTGATTGAGACGATTATATCTAAACAAGGATCAGCTATTAAGTTTCATCAAGCCACATTTTTACTCTATTTCATAGAAACAGCAGGCAGGTTAGACCGGTTGCTTGCTAAAGGAAAACACATTAAGAAGGCTTAAACCTCAAGCAAGCATGGATATAGAAGTGTCGTTGGTGATAAAAATCTAACCCGTAGGACATTTCTACAGCTGTAATCTGGATGATTGAAATGAACATTACTATTTTAGGTTTAACACAGAGGATTTCGTGCCTCAAGGGGTACTTTTGAATCCTCGAGACAGTGCCCGCACCACTGAAAAATGTCTCTACACATTATGTAACTACATGGAATCCGATGAAAATATTTAGAACATACGTCTTCAGCAATGGGTTCTGGGCTGCTGCAAATATTTCAAAATGACTATACTTGGGCAAAATGAGAGAATGTAAGGGAAGTGACAGTTTAAAGAAGATTAAAAAATCAACCAACTTTTAGGAAGATTAAAAAAGAGAGAGCCAAGAGGAGCATTTATAAAAGGAAGGATGTAAATTCTTTACAATCTGATTGGTTTTCCCTGGCATTTGCTTGCTTTAATGAAACTGTTATTCCTGAAGGACTGAGAGCCCTTTTTTAACATGAACAAAGCAGTACTGGGAGTTGGCAAATTGTTAGTCTTTGGCCTCAGGAGACCATCTCTGAAGACCTAATTAGGTTACAAACATGTGAAAATGAGTTTAGTAATCTCTTGTGTGAGATTTCAGGGTGGCTGATTTCTGAATGCTGGGATGGTTAACACTACTCAGAGCATTCTTTGTCAACTCTGTGAATCACTACTTTTTTGCCTTTCATACAACAACTGAGTTATCATCAAAGTCTCATTTTAATCAGATAACCTTTACTACAGTGAAAAAATTAAAGATATCCTGGAGTTTTCGTTGACTTTCTTTATGATAGAGTTACTCACAAAGCTTGAACATTTCCTTTTTTTTTTTTTTAACTTTTCTGTCAAATAGAATAATGGGTCTGATTTATGGGTTTTTTAAATCAGTCATTCCAAGGAATTAAAGAGCAAACTATTTAATAACTTAATAAAGTGATGTTTGAGTTTTAAGAACCAAAGCTTTGCTTGCTAGCAGCCTCTAATGGTGAACTGAGGACAAACCATTATTAGCTCAGTGAGTCAGAGATGGCATGTGAGACTAAAAAGAGAACAGCCTTGCGAGTCACAAGGGAGTTAACCACTCAGACTTTCCGAGCATTTTCTCAGCTGTGCAATGGAAATAATAACATGCACCTCAGATTGTAGTTCCTCTAATTAAATGACATAAGAGAGCATTTTGTCAAAGAGAAAGTATTGTACAAGTAGAAGATATTTTCATGTGTACAGAGCCATACAAATTCTCCTCTGGCCAGTACATGTATTATTAGCAATTAAATAATTCATTGAAGTATTGGCTAATGAGATCATAGATTTTATTATAACTGGGTCAATTATAGACACAAAGAGAGTACTTAATATTGGCCACCCGGGTTAAAATGCAAGTCATTACCCGTCGAAATGCATGTCCTTATTCACCAGAAAATGAAAGTAGTAGCCACTACTAGAAACCCTTCTAGTAAAAGATGTGTAGTCTACTCATAATAGGTGTAACATTGCAGCCCAGTTAGTCATCTGACTCAGTATTACAAGTAAAAGAAATATTCTTTCAGAGTCGTTGTCTGTATGGATACACAAGTAAACAAGACTATTTTGCTCACTATCTACTCCAATAGCTTGGACAATTTCTTACACATAGTATTGACTGAATACATATGTGTTGCTTGTGATAGTAAAGAAAAATAGTTCGAAATCATGCAGTAAGTCAAATTGAATCTCAAGTTTCCAGATCTTTGGAGGCACAGTAGACTTCAATAAAGCAGCTCAGTGGTGCCCAGGACAGTAACCAGGGCTGGTAACCCACACTGAGTTCATCCTTTCTTCAACAGGATTGGCTGGGGGTCATAATGGGAGAGTTCCTGTTCTGTGCAGGGTTCTAGTCGGTTCTCTCAGAGTGGCGTCTGTCCTCCCCTGCCAGCACATATATATTTACATTCCACTCAAGAAACACCCCATCTATTCTGTCATGGTGCAGTTGATCATGGACTCTATGTCTCCAGCCAAGCTCACTTCTGAACAAGAACAAAACATTCTATGAGGCAAACACACTCGACAAAGTAAACTTTCTTTAAAAGACAGTTGGTACCTAATATGCACTAAAGTTTTAAATCTATTCAATAGATTATATCGAAAAGAAGATTAATCAAAAAACTTATGAGGTACCAACTGCATACAAGACACTGTGTATTCAAACAGAAGATATAATTCCTGCATTTGAAAGAGCTTAAAACTCTCATTGGGTAGGTATAATCTACACAGATGGCATTTCCTGACAATAGGTAGACTACGTTGGGCTCAGTTTGTCAGGCAGGACTTGAAGGAAGAAATGGGATTTCAGCTGTCCCTGAAGAGGAATGGAAGGTACATTCTTGAAAAGGAGAAGATAATAAGTAAAGACAAAAAAGTGGCAACAAACAAAACACATTTGGTAAGATATGAGAACAATCACTGGAATAAGGGAGTGTAAGAAAGCTTAGCAGGAGATAGGCTGAAAAAATAATACCATTTAAATTACGTCCTTTTAACCTGAAGTACTAAGCAGAAGGCATCCAGGGACCAGGCAAGGACACAAACTTCTGAATAAGTGAAAAAAAAAAAAACAGGGAGTGGCAACCTGCAAGGAATTGGACAGGGCACTTTGAAATTATAGTGATGAAAATATATATTCAGGAGGAGGAAAGAGGTAGACAGGGTAAAGGGTATCAAATATAGGGGCAGAGGGAGGGTGAAGTGGGTAAAGGAGATCAAATAAATGGTAGCTGAAGGAAACTGGACTTTGGGTGGTAAACACAATAGAATATAGAGAGGTCAAATTATAATGTACACCTGAAAATTATATAATTGTATTAACCAGTTACCCCAAATTTAATTAAAAATAAATAAATAAATAAAAAGAAAAGAAAAAAAATATATATATATATATATATTCAAAGTGCTGTATAGACCCCCTCTAAAAAATAGGTCTTTCTGACAGCCACCATTTTACAACCTGTACTAAAGAACAAGCAAAATAAATAAAAGTGAGCAAAGTTTGAAATATACTGAATAGAAATGTTCAGTATAATTAGAGTTGATGTGTATACATATTGACACATATAAACTCAAAAACTCTCTATTACCAGAGAAAGAAACTATAAATCAATTTTTTAAAACTAAAGTTATTATTTTTGGTAGACGTTTTTAGTTTCCCCAAATTTTAGTATGCTAGAGGGCAGTGGTTTTCAAACTTTAGCATATACCAAAATCGTCCGGAGAGCATATTAAAACAGACTGCTAAAAACCACCCCCAGAATTTCTGATTCAGTAGATCTAGGGCGGGGCTTGAGAATTTGGATTTGTAACAAGTTTCCAAGTGATGCTGATGCTTCTGGTCTGGAGATTACACTTGGAGAAGTAATGCTTTAGAGCAACCTACATCATCCAGGCACTCCTGCTGCTATGATTGGCTTCGTAAGGGACATCAGAAAATAACATTTCTCAAACCTAAGAGTTCTTTGGATGACTTATAGATATTGTTCTATTTTGGTTGAGATATAACTCTGGCTACACTTTTTTATGTATGAGGATTGAAAATGCTTTCTGTGGAGAACATAGGACTTGGCAAGTGGAAGTGGAGAGTCTTTCCTCCCAGTGCACATCTTTATTAAGTCTCTCCATTTTTACAACATAAAAATCTTACACCCAGCTTGGCTGCTCTTAAAATATATTGTTTAGATTTAATTGGCAATGTTTCACAGCTACATTCTAGGTATCTGCCAGGTAGTTCTGTCTTAACTTCACCCAATATCTATTTTTTAGAAGCTGAAAGAAATTATGTTTGTCAAGAATTGTCTAAAGGATATGCAGTCCACACATTCCTCTAGATAATTTGTACAAATTGGTGACATAATAGTATGTTGCTGTCAGTTGCGGAATATATTGGAAGCTATTCGTTACTAATGAGAATTAAAAGAGTGAAATTTGCAAATGATTTATTTAAAACAAATAATTAGAGCAGATGTAGGGTTATTCCTCTGACATCATTCTGGCTAATTGGCATTCAGAAATGTTTTTTCAAGGGAGAGGGAAAGCCGAAGAATTTCTGAAGCCTATTTTATATACACTTTTAATAATGTATCAGTAATGAATGCATCATTTGTCAAGTAAATTTTTTAAAATTACAACTATCATTTAGGTGCTCTTCAATCTGTCCTTCACCAGAATCACCTGGCATGCTCATTAAAATGCATATTCCCAGGTTCCATTCCAGACATTGAATAAGACTCTCCCAGTTAGGTGGAGCCTGGGTATCCGCACGTTACTAGCTACTCAGTTGCTTCTAATGCCCATTAAAGTTTGAGAATATTCCTTCTTGGAACCCCAATTTTGGGCCTCTACAGAGCTGCACAAGTGACATCCTTGTTCTACGTTGCAGGCCTTTAAAAGAAATAACCTGGTCGATATACCTTTTTATCTACTCTAAAGATGCTGAGGGAATTTTTTGTTATATTATACATCATCTCACTTATGATAACTCTCAAAAAATGTCTCTTTTAAATATTAATAATTATTATTCTCTTGTTTTGCTTTTGGTTAACCATTATAAACCATATTACGAAGGATTCCCTTTATGGAAGCTTATAAGAAAGCCAATCTTGCGCTCCACCCTTAGTGACAAGAACGCTGGTGGATATTTCTGTATGAACTTCATTCTTACCTCTATTTCATGTCCCTCAACTTATTTTTTGTTAGTTTCTTTCCCACTTTCATATTCTACTTTCTGTTATACCTTTTTAATTCTGTGTATCTTTTATATGCAATCTTAGATATTTGGTGGCTCTAAGTCCATGCGAATGCTCGTATATTGGAATTTGGCAAAGGGCATATTTCTCTTAAGAAAACAGAAGAAATTTGGGACTTCATCTGAAAGCAAAAATGTTGTCTTTTCAGGAATATAGGAGAAATCTTCATCTAGCATTAATTCAGTAACATCGAATCCAGTGTTTGTAATTTATTTTTAAAACAATGTATAAAATATGATGGAGGATACTAGACATGGTCTTCTGAAATTTTGACCAGGCCAGTGCATTTGTGTGTGTACTTTTTTTTTTTTTTTGATGTGTTATGGCACTGAATTACTCTTCCTATTTCCTATATCTTTACTTTAGATATTACAACTGTTGAGAAACTCTACAGCCAAAGAAGTAATCCAATTCTAAAAATGTTAAAGAAAAAATAAAATTTTCTGGAAATATAGTGTGTCTTTATAAAACTAGTACAAAATCTCTGAACTTGACCTCCTTCTTTTTTAATGCCTACCCATATGAATATGCACATAAGATATTGCAAGAACAACTTAACTATTGTGGCTAAGTTTCCTGCTGCCTTAACCCAAAGAAATCGATTTGAGAAATTATATTTCTAGGAATTGGTGAAGGGCCAGTTCTACAGAAAATAGGCTAAAGTCCTAAACTTGTCTTGACCATTGGACCAGAGAAAAGATAAAATTCCAAGAGGGAAACTCTTTTGTCTAGAAAAATGTTTAAATAAAGAAGTTGAAGAAGCCAAGAGGATTTAAGAATAAAGCTTGTATAGGGGGAAGCAGGACAATCACGGTGCCTGCCTCAGGGATGGGTTAGGGTGTGAAGACAGAATTAATTGACAGGAGAAGTTATTTTCAAAAACCTACTTTCCAGTAGCATAATCTCACATGTGAACATTTTAGAGGTGGTTTTACTGAAGGCTCTTAGCTTGTAAGATAGTATAGTAAATAGTGGGCTCTTTTTTCAGACTCAGTGGTCTGATCCTAAAATATCCTTCCACATCGAGATAAACTATTATTAGAAGACATTGTACCCCCAAACTATTCCTATTCTCAGGAACTTTCAAATTTCTGTCACTTTTTTGACTGTAAAAGAAAGTAGTCATGAAATTTAGATTTGACCAATGTAAAATTTGAGAGTGGAACAAAAAAGGTAACGTCTTTTAAATGTGAAGGCATGGATATGGTAATCAATTAGGCTACCAACGATTAGACTAAAAAGAAATAATGCTGATACATATGATTAGAGTTTTTACATAGTTTAGGTAGATGGATAATTGGAAGGGTTTGTCCAAGTTTTTTGACTGTGAAGATTAAAATTAAAATATCCTTTAAGTTGAAATTATATACTGATTTGGCTTAGTAGTAATTGCTAAGTTCCCTACTTCAGTTTGACTTTATACAATTTATGATCATCACCACTGTCTCAAATTTCTTCCTAATGAGGTGAGAGCAATAATTTATGTCACATGCCTTTAATGTTCTTCCTAGCTGTGTGATCGCATATATTTCAAGCACAGGTACATGATTCTATGTGATTCATGAATAGATTTCTTACTGTTAATATGTCAACTCTGCATATTATTTACCTATATATTTGTTATTTCTACTCCCCTTCCATCAACACATGCACCACAATAGAAGCATCTATAAGATCAGAGATTTAAACATCTTGTTTAACTGCTAAATCACCAGTGTATAGAATAGTACCTGGGCCTAAAAAATATTCCATAAATATATCTTGAATAAATTAATAAGAAGCTGGCAGAGAACGTATAAATCAGATTGTACTTCCGTGGTCAATGATTGAAATCTTGAAAATAAAGAAAAAAAAAGTGTGTGTGTGTGTGTGTGTGTGTGTGTGTGTGTGTGTGTGTGTGTCTGATCTGAATAAGCTGAGGAAGGGATCAAAAGAAACAAATGCTAACGAAAACTTATTACCCTATTGGGACATAATTTCTTATTAACTAAGAATTACCAATATGTCTAAGAATATTATTTCTGTCTTGATTTTTTTAATTTAACACTAAGAAACAGACCAATAAAATTGATTGCTCATGTGTATCCCTAATATATCTTCTCAAATTATGTCCCCCCAACTCTCTTCTTGACTCTGACATAAGTCATTATTGGCATTTAGTTTTATCTCTCTCTCTTATTGTACCAGATTTTTCTATCTCTGGCTGTCACTTCTACTGAATGAGAAGCACAGGGAAGAGGACTCTCTGAAGAGCCACTTATCAGAACTGTCCATTTGGACATCAGTTCTGAAGTCAGAAAGCAAACACAGAAGGAATATGCTAACAGAACGTATGAGATAATAAGGCTCAGTTTTCTCAATCTCATATCTAAATCAATGCTGTGGAATATGAGCTGTCTTTAAAGTCAAATATTGGACTTTAATTGTTTAAGACCTTAAGAAATATTTTTAGAAGAGTTTCTGGAACTCAGGTAACTTCTAGATCACCCCTTCTTTGCATCCCTCCTTTGGAGCTTCCCTTGAACCCATACATTTTTCTTTATCAATCTTTACATTAATCAGTAATTATAACTGGAATAAATAACACAGTAGATAAAAAGCACCATTTCCCCATAGTTCACAGTATGCAAAATATGGGTTAAGTCTGTGTCATATGTTAAACTTCATCTAATCATTCTGTATTATTTAGTGGAGTTACAAAGCAAAGAGAGATTTATGGCCACGATTATTAAACTGATCAAATGACCAAAATAATTAAATTACATGAAAGTCAAAATGTTATGTATGTTTTTAGCACATACACTCAAAAAACTACCTATTGTAAATCAATATAATGTAAATTTAAAAAAAATCCGGAGCATATTCTGCATAAAAAAGAGAATTAGAATGAGACTCCTACCCTATATCAGCAGGGGTCATGAAGAAGTTCTGCTCAGAGTGAGACCTACCCATGGGCCCCTAAGCCTACTTTAGGATGAGGGAGGAGGAAACAATTTATTTTCCCCTTTCACCACCAAAACTCAGAGTCTCAGTATCTACTTGCCTTGAATCACTAGAATTAATCTCATTATACTCGTTATTGCAGTTTAGGCCAGGGACCACAGAAGCTTAAGAATCCTAGGTTCCCACTCATCTCCTTTACTCTAATCCTCTTATGACTCCATGCACCCTACATTCTGTCTTCAGCTCCAATCCCCTCCTCCTCCTGAAACTCTTTCTTCTAGAACCCATGATAGTTCATTCGGAAAAACTGCATACTCAAATTCTTCTCTAAATATTCCTTTCATCTTCTTGCTCTAATAGAAGATAGATTCTCTCCTGAGAACATTGCTTCTCCAAAGCCCTCTGAGTTGGTAGAACTCTAGCTCCAGTGCTTTACCATCAATTATACTACTTATATTTTCTCTTGTTTAGCCATCAATCAACCCTTGAGTCACCCATCCTTATTGTTTTAGTCCAAGCTGGGTGTAACACTGTCCAACATCACTTCTGTCATATATCAAGGGAATTTCAATACCCATTTAATGATTCTTCCCGTATCCTAGCCTCACAGTTTCTTGAACTGCTCTTCTCCCATGGTTTATCTTCAGGCAACTTCTCTATTTAGGCATGAAATTACGTTCTATCTCCCCTGCATAAAGACATGTCTCCAGCAAAAATCCTCTCTTCTTTGCCTGGATCAGTATTTCCCTCTTTACTAGAAGATTGCCATCAACATACAAACATCAAGCTTCCTAAAAATCCATTCTTGACTTCAATTTTCTTTCCATCTGATACCCTAGTCCTCTAATTTATAGCAAAACTTATAATGAGTTGTCTGCACCTGAAATTTTAAAATTTCCTCCATTTTCTCCTTTATTTAATCCAAATAAATGTGCTCTTGTCAAAGTCATCAGTGACCTTCATGTTAATTTCAATGGTCACAATTTATTTCTGATCTTATTATACTTCTACAACATTGACCCAAGTGATCATTCTCTCACCCTTGAACACTTTCTTCTTGTTTTCCTCTTATCTCATTGGTCATGTCTACAGTCAGTTTGCTGGCTCTCCTCATAGTTCTGGCCTTTTGTTTGACTTTCACTCAATCCCTAAACCTTCTCTCTTGTTCATTTTTCCTCTCTCCCTTGATGATTTCTGTCATGAATTAGAGAGTCATCAACTCTGATGACTCTCTAATGTCTTGAGTTGAGACTTCACTAAACTCTGAACTCCAGATTCTAACAGCCTACTCAATAATTTCAACAGGATATCTATGAAAGAAATTAAACAAGTACAAAAGTGAAAATGAATCCCTGGCCTTGTTCACTATTTTTTTTTTTTTTTTTTTTGCAGCCTCTATCAGTCTACTTTTCCATTCATGTCTATTATTTGTAATTAATTCTTCTAGCTGTTTGGACCAAAAATCTTGGCATTATCTTTGCCTCCTGTCTTTCTCTCATACCTTATATCAAATCTGTCAGTAAATTCTCTTGCATCTACTTTCAGGATATATTCCTAATCTGACCTTTCTATGTTATCCTATCAGCTACTACTTTCCTCACCCAATCCATCATCACCTCTTGCCTGGAATATTGCAATAGCTTTCTAATTAGTCTCCTTGTTTCCATATTCTTCTTCCTTACAGTTTATTTTTATACAAAAACAGAAGATCATTTAAAAACTTTGAATCAGCAGTCATTCCTCCATTCTAATCCTTCTAATGCTTTGCTTTGTCACTCAGGTGAAGAAAAAGTACCGTGTTCAGCTCTGTCTGTATTCTAGCTCTCTAGTTATTCTGTCTTCATTTTCTACTACTTTACCCATCTGTCATGCTATGCCAGCCACTGGCCTTCTTATGTTCTTCAAACAGGCCTATCATTATCCCACCTCAGTTACATCTGGCTGGAACACTCTTTACTAAGAGATTTCCTCTCAGATCATAATCTCCAGTGGGTCCTTCCTTGAACATTCTACTTAAAAATGTCTTTATATCCCCACCCACTTCTTATTTTTCTTTCCTGCTTTATTTGTCTGCATTTACTTACCACCTTCTAATATACAATAGAACTTGTATATAATCCTGCTGTTTGTCTTTTCTCTCTAGAAAGAAGGCAGGAATTTGTTCTTTCTCTTTTCTTTATCACAGTTCAAACGTAGTGCTTAGCACATAGCAGATAATCGATGTTTGTTGAAAGTAAGCATACATGAATGAATGAATAAGTGAATAAATAAATAAGTGAATGAATATTATTTGGCAGTTTAAACTCAGAAGCCACAATGTAAATGATGATTGATGCCAAAGCATATTATGAGAGAGTCTATAAAACAAAAATCTCAAAGTAGAATCCCAAAATCAATAGGGCAACTTATAAACGTCAAATGAATAAAAGTTTTTGGAGATGTCAGGAAGTCATAAGAAGGATTTTTGGAGGATCGAGAGTAGTTTCTCCTTAATCTAATGAAAAAATGGGAGGAGGGAAGAGTGCTAGAGTTGTCAACAAACAAGCAGGACTGAGAAAGTAGCAGTCAGATAAGAAAAGTGCAACACCAATTCTAAGGACAGTAAGTTTAATGTTTCCAATAGGAGCCTCTGTAAAGCTATGAAGCATCCATGGGAGGTTCAGTACTAAATACCTGACAGACCCCAACCATAACACAGGAAAAAACATTCCTTTCTCACTTACCTCTCTTCTTTTCCTGACAATAACCTCGATGGGGTCCTAAACAATAGTCAGCAAGATGATGAAGGACAAACATTGTGTGAACAAAGAGGAGAAAAAACACAAAGGTATCCTCAAGGCAATGGTACAACCCATAGCATGACCCAAATAAAGAGGAAAGAAGATAAAATATAAGATCAAGTTCAGAGTTTGAGTTTTCTTCAGGTCTGTAAAAATAAATTTACCAATTAAAGCTGTTTTAAAATTCGTGGCAATAATATTTTAAGAGAGGGACCAGAAAAGTCATGGGTGCATGATTTATATTCTTTCAGAGAGTGAGGCTAGGAATAGACCAATCTTACTTATTTAGCAGTTTTAAAAATACAATAGGAAACCAAAATAAATTTCTCTTAATGATTAGACATGGCTTATTCAAAATTTATTACAAGAAGATTAAGATCTGCAATCAGAACATCTACTTCAGTACAGGATTGTCCTTGAATATAGCAAATAGTCACCTTCCAATCTTAGCCTCCCAACAGTCCTGAACTCTCATATCTCATTATCATTCTGGAAATAATAAATTCATTAAGAATACCAGTTTAGCTTCCATAATTCAGAAATATCACTGTTCTCTGAAGTATATATTTATACTTTCACTACAATTTATTTTTTAATATGAGAATAAGAAATTAACTATATATAATCTATTTTTAAAAATAATTTTAAAATAATTAACTAATGGGATAAATAGTAAACAAATAGTAAGATGATATACTTAAATTTAAATATATCACAATTAAATAAATATAACTGAAATATATGTTCCAATTAAAAGAATGATTGTAAGATTAGGAAAAAAAAAAACTAAAGGCATCTTACAAGAAACATGCCTTATATATAAGTATAGAAAATGATTGAAAGTAAAAGGAAGTAAAGATTCAAATTATGCAAACACTAACCAAAAGAAAGTTAGTGAACCTCAAAGTAAATTTTAAAGTAAGAAGCATGTCTAGAGTTAAAGAGGGATATTCTATAATAATAAGAGGAAAAGAAAACCTCTTTAAGTTTATATGTCCCTGAATATATAGCCTCAGAATACAAAAAGCAAAAATTGGCAGAAGTAAAAATAGATAAATACATGATCATAATGGGAGATTTACTACACCTCTCTCAATAATTGATAGCTCAAGCTGATAACTAATCACTAAGAATGCAAAAATATTTAAGCAACCTAACTGATAAACATTTTTTTGGAGAAACAGACAATTGTTTGACGAAATGGACCAAATGATTCTGAAATTCACGTATTCATGCATGGAACAATCTATATATGGCAAAGACTATCTTAAAGGAGTGCAAAATTGGAGTACTTAAAAAAGTTTATATCAAGATTGTTATAAAATATATTTAAGACAGTGTAACATTATTGCAAGTTTGAACAAATAGAGCATTGGAAAACCAAGAGACCAAAAAAAATTGCACATGTTTGGTCATCTGACTTAAGAAAAAAATGGCACTGTGCAGCAGTGAAAAAAGAACAGTATTTTCAGTAAGTAATACTGGATCAATTTGTTAGCCACATGGAAAAAAAACAATCTTAATTCTTACCCCACTCCATACACAAGATCAATTCCAGGTAGATTTCAAATTTTAATATGAAAGGTAAAACAATAAACTTACTAAACTGTAACAAAGAATATTTTAATGTCTTTCAAGTAGAAAAAGATTTCCTAAAGAGGGCATAGAAAATATTAATGATGAAGCAAACTATTGATACATTGAACTACATTAAAATAAGGAAATTTTGTTTTACAAAAGACCTCACTAAGAGAGTAAAAAATAGTCACATAGTGGAAGAAGACATTTGTGATATATACCTGACATAGGATTTATAGTCAGAATATATAAAGAACTACGAATCAATGTGAGAAAGGTACATAAAATTTTCTAAAATGGCAAAATAATTGATCTAGCCCTTCAAAAAAGAGGATAAAATGGTTAGTAACTGTTAAAAGATGCTCAATCTCAATGATGATTAAGAAAATGTAAATTACAGTATTTATTAAATGCTTCATAAAATAAGTATAGAAGGAAAGTACCTAAACATAATAAAGGCCATATACGACAAACCCTCAGCTAATATTATACTTAATGGTAAAAAACTAAAGATACTTTCTCTAAGATCAGGAACAAGCCAAGACTGTCTGCTATCATCGCTGTTATTCAATTAATATTGTAGATCCTAGAAAGTGTAATCAAGCAAAAGAAAGAAATAAAAAGCATTCAAATAGGAAATGAAGAAGTCAAACTGTCACTATTTGCAGATGATGTGATTCTCCATATAGAAAACCCTAAAGACTCCACAAGAACACTACTAAAAATAATAAACAAATACAGTAAAGTTTCAGGATACGAAATCAATGTTCAAAAATCTATAGCATCCCTATACTCTAATAATGAATTGTTAGAAAAAGAAATGAAAATATAATAATAATTCCTTTTGCAATTGCAACCAAGAGAATAAAATACCTAGGAATAAACCTAATGAAACATGTGAAGTATCTATACAACAAAACTATAAGACTCCATTTAAAAAAAAATCGAAGAAGACACAAAGAAATAAAAAGATATTTCGTGTTCTTGGATTGGAAGAATTAACATAGTTAAAATGACTTTATTACCTAAAGCATTATACAGATTTAATGCAATCCCCATCAAAATCCCAACAGCATGTTTTAAAGAAATAGAATAAAAAAATATCAGGTTTGTATGGAAGCACAAAAGACCCCTAATAGCCAGAGCAATCCTGAGAAAAAAGAACAAGTCTGGACCTATCATTCTGCCCAACTTCAAATTATACTACAAAGCAACAACAATCGAATGGCATGTTATTGGCAAACAAACAAACAAACAAACAAGCAAACAAACACACAGACTAGTAGAACAGAATTGAGAGTCCAGAAGTAAACCCCCAATTATATGGGCAAATAATTTTCAACAAAGGAACGAAAAACATACAATAGAGAAAGGAAAACCTCTTTAATAAATGATGCTGGGAAAACTGGAAAGTCACCTGCAAAAGAATGAAGTATTGGCAAACAAACAAACAAGCAAACAAACAAACAGACACACAGACTAGTAGAACAGAATTGAGAGTCCAGAAGTAAACCCCCAATTATATGGGCAAATAATTTTCAACAAAGGAACGAAAAACATACAATAGAGAAAGGAAAACCTCTTTAATAAATGATGCTGGGAAAACTGGAAAGTCACCTGCAAAAGAATGAAACTAGACTGTTGTCTATCACCACACACCAAAATTAACTCAAAATGGATTAAGGATCTGAATATAAGACATGAAACAATAAATTGCATAGAAGAAAACATGGGTACTAAACTCAAGAACCTTGGACTTAAAGAGGATTTTATGAATTTGACCTTAAAGGCAAGGGAACTAAAAGCAAAAATAAATGAATGGGACTATTTCACACTAAAAAGCTTCTGCACAGCAAAGGAAACCATCAACAAGACAAAAGAGGCAACCATCTGAATGGAAGAATATATTTGCAAACAATGCCTCTGATAAGGGCCTAATATCCAAAATATACAAAGAACTTATACAACTCAGTAACAACAACCAAAAATCTAATTTAAAAATTGGGGCTGTACAGACACTTCTCCCAAGAAGATATACAATGGTCAAAAAACATATGAAAGGATGCTCAACCTCACTAGCTATTAGGGAAATGCAAATCAACCATAATCACATACCATCTCACACCTGTTAGAATGGCTATCATCAACAGGACAAGTAATAACAAGTGTTGGAGAGGATGTGGAGAAAAGGGAACCCTCATACACTGCTGCTGGTGGGACTGCAAATTGGTACAGCCACTATGGAAAATAGTATGGAGTTTCCTCAAAAAACTAAGAATTGATTTACCGTATGATCCAACAATCTCTCTACTGGGTATTTACCCCCAAAAAACTGGAAAACATTTATCTGAAAAGATATATTCACACCAATGTTCTTAGCAGCATTATACAAGGTGGCCAGGACATGGAAGCAACTGAAGTGTCCTGTAATAGATGATTGGCTAAAGAAGCTGTGGTACATATATGCAATGGAATATTACTCAATTATAAGAAGAGATGAAATATTGCTAAGCGATATAAATCAGACAGGAAAAGTTGAAAACCACATGATATCATTCATATGTGGAATATAAATCTAAAAGCAACAAACAAACATGGAAAACAAACAGAGACTCATGGACATGGATAGTAGACTAGCGGTTACCAGAGGGAAGGGGGGTGGTGGGTGGCAGATGGAGTAAAAGGGGTTAAATATGTAGTGATAGAAAGAAATCTAATTATGGGCGGTGAACACACAATGTAATATATATATGACTTACTGTTGTTGAATTGCACACTTAAAACTTATTGGATTTTGTTGATCAATATCACCCCCCAATAATTTTTAATAATAAGGCAAATTAAACTAAAAAGAAAAAAAGTAAAGAAAATATAAATTAAAACCAAATAATAGCCTACTAAGTACTCTATAGCAGGGGTCCCCAACCCCCGGGCCAGGGAGCAGTACAGGTCTGTGGCCTTTTAGGAACCAGGCCGCACAGCAGGAGGTGAACAGTGGGCAAGTGACATAGGAGCACTGGTCTCTGGTGCCAAAAAGGTTGGAGACCACTGCCCTACAGAAAAGCTTAAAAAGAAAACAATCTGCCTGTAAAATTTAATGAGAGGATATGAAGCACCTGGAACCTTCAGCGGTAGTGAGAGTGTAAGTTGGTAAATTACCTTAAAAATTATTTGGAAGCATCCACTGAAGTACAGCATATGCGGACCCTATTTACCGAGGTATATACTCAAGGGAAATGAGTCCCAAAAAACAAGATCAAGAATGATCGTAGCATCATAATACATGAGTCCCAAAAAACAAGATCAAGAATGATCATAGCATCATAATTTGCAAATGCCAAAAAATTGAAAACGCCTAAACTGGTCATTCATTGTAGTAGCATGGATAACAAATTGTTGCTACATAAAATGTGAGTGGATCTTACAAACATAATATTGATAAAAAGAAGTCAGACACAAAAGAATGAATTTAGATGATTCCATTCATATAAATTTCAAATGTATTGTGTTAGAAATCAGGGTTAAGTTTTCTTGTGAGGTGAGGTGTTAGGTAATGACTGGTAGGATGCATGAAGGGGATTTCCTTAATGCTAGTAATGTTCAATCTCTTTTGATTAGAAGTTATAGAGTATGTTCATTTGCATGGAATTTCATATAATACATATACATGTATACACACAGAATTTGTGGGATTTTTTTGTATTCATATTTGAATTAAGTTATTTAATTTAAAATATTTAGATTCTACATATTTAATGTAGGATATTACTACAAAACAGAAACCCAAATAGTAAATATAATAATCAAGAGATAAGAGAATGTATAACTGTTGCCATACTAAACATTTCAACTTGGCTGGCTTACTTCTTTACGTTTTGTTTCATTATTTTTTAATCAGAAGAAAAATCCTTTGAGCTGTCCTTCCATATTTAGTACTCCACTAGTTTATGGTTTGACAGAGATTGTCATACAAATATGACTTGACTTGGTATTATCTACAACTATCTGGAATATGTTTTTTCTAGTACTTAAATTTAAGCTTACCATAGATAGGAGACATAATCTCAGGTTCTATGATTTGCAACTGATATCTAGTCAATAAAAGAAAAACGTCTGTCTTGAGAAATGTTTATCAGAACTTAAAGCATTCCAAGTTTTTTAGACTCCAAAAAAGT
Source organism: Pteropus alecto (assembly GCF_000325575.1). Classification (NCBI taxonomy): domain Eukaryota; kingdom Metazoa; phylum Chordata; class Mammalia; order Chiroptera; family Pteropodidae; genus Pteropus; species Pteropus alecto. Next base: position 7,415,103 of record NW_006439192.1, read on the forward strand.
GCTACCAGTGACATCATTGTTTTAAAAATTACTTACTCCTGTAAGTATTCTTTTGTTTTTAAAAAAGTTAATTTAAATTATACATTTCCTCTTCATAAATTCAAATACTTCATGAGTTGGTAAAGCAAATTATCCTATTTCTGAATATATATATTCGAAAAATCACTGTTAGTTTTAAATTTATTTTTAGGTTTTGCCTTTATTTATTTATATATTGAGGTTCTACTGGAGTCAAGACATGGTTCTGTAACTTGTTTTTTTGTCACTCGGTAACATAGCTTGGAGATTTTCCTGGTCAGTACATAACTCTATCTCATTCTTTCTATTGTTCCAAATTCCATAGACACACTGGACCATAATTTAACTGTAATTTAGAATTTATGATGCTTTTAATTTTCACTAATACAGTTTTGAATGAACATTCTTATGCATATATCTTCAAACATTTGTGCAAATATGTCTATAGGATAGATTTATAAAGAGAGATTTCAGAATTTTTAGTTCAGGGTTTGTGCCTCTTAAGCTTTAGTAGATAACACAAAACTACTCTCCGAAACTAATTCCAGTAGTCTATTTTCCAGATTAAGAGAGCCTCTAAGATGGCTCTCAATCTCTACATTCTGATATTCACACACCTGTGTAATTCTCTCCACCTTGAGTATGAGCTGGAATTATTGACTTACTTTTAACCATAACCATGTGAGTGAGTTCAGAAGTGGATCCCTCAGTTAAGTCGAGATGGCTGCAGCCCCAGGCAACAATTTGACTGCAACCTCATGAAAGACTTTGAGCCAGAAAGTCAAGCACCTCCCAGATTCCTAAACACAGAAACTATGAGGTAATAAATGTTTGCTGTTTTAGATTGCTATGTTTGAGGACAATTTGTTACACAGTAAGTTGTAACTATAACACTTTGGCAGCCCTTGATTATCACTCATTTAGTTTTTTGCCAACCTAATGTGAATACTAGTGATGTTGTTGATATTTGTGTGTATGAATATATGTGTATATGAATTGCTTCATCAAGTCTTTTGCTTATTTTTATATTGAACTATTAATCTTTTCTTATTGATTTGTAGGATTTTTAATGTATTTAATGATTCATGTTTTGTTTTTCATAGATGGTATATATATTTTTCTATGTTTATAAGATATAATTTATAATTCATGTGCAGTTAAATATACAGATTATTTTACTTGTCATTTCTATGCATGTATGTATGTATTATTAGAAAGTAATTACAATTCTAATATTTTCAATGTTTTCATGCATTTTCTTGTAAAAGCTTTAGAGACATGTTCTTTATTTACCTCTTGAACCCACCTATAAGTTAGGTTTTAATAGGTTTTAATAATGGAAAGAGCTAAATAAGATTTTCCAAATGGATAACCAGTTGTCAAAATATCAATGTAATGTATACCAAATTTTTTTAGCCCCCATTTCATATATCAAAGTTTTGATAAGCTGAATTCTCATAAAAACATAAGGTTATTGTTTCCTGCAATAACCAAACTGTTGAAATTACTGTAATTCTATAATATGTTTTGATATTTGGTAGCACTAGTCTCCACTAGGTCTTTCTTTCAAGTAGTCTTAATTTTTGTGCATATTTTTCTTCATAATAAATTTAAAATCATCAGAGATTTTAACTTTCAGATTAATCTGAATATGAAGAATGATATCAACCACTAAAACCTTAACAAGGAACATAAAGTAACTTTTCCTCTTTTTCAGGGCTTGCTTTATGACCTTCAGTAAACTTCTATAGTATTTTTTTTTAAGTAGGTTTTACAAGCGTCTAGTCACACCTAATCATAAATATTTAATGAACTCTGTGGCTACTCTAAATGGGACCCATTTTTCTATTACATTTTAAATTTGTCATTGCTAGTATAAAAGGAAACTATTGATTTTTTGGTATTGATTTTTTATCTAGCTACTTTCCTGAACTCCTACTAGTTTTGATAATTTTCCATTGATTCTCAATGATTTCTTTTAGTAGGCAATCAGTGTGTCTTTGCTGTATATACAGATATATAGATCTGTCTATATATTTATATCTATATCATCTATATCTACCTATGTCTATATCTATATCTATATTAAATTATATCTATATCTATACATACAGACATATATAGTGTGTGTACACTCAGACATATATTTTTTTTAATTTCATTATATTGCATGGTCTAGTAACTCCAATAAATATCAATATTAACATAATAATGGATTCTTATTTCTAATTTATTGCAGATTCTTTTTGTATTAGTTTTCTTGGTGCTACTGTAGAAATTCTCACCAAATTTGTGATTTAAAAACATAAATGTATTTTTTTTATAGTTCTGGCGGTCATATTCTAAATGTGTCTTAAGGGGCTATAACCAAGGTACTGGCAGAGCTGGTTCCATCTGGAGGCTCCAAGGGACAAGCTGTTCCTTGCGCCAATATGGGCCACCTGCATTCTCTGATCAAGGTTCCTTCTTCACCTTACTCTAAGCTCTTGCCTTTTCTCACTAACTTTCTGTCATCTAGATAATCCGGGATATCTATCTCAAAATAATCCATTTTGGATTATTTTAGGATAATTCATCTCAAAACCCTTAACCGAATTACATCTGCAGAGTCACTTTTACCATGTAAGGTAACATACTCTCAGATTGTAAGGACTAGAATTTTCTTTTGGAAGGAAGTACATTATTCAACCTACCACACTTAAAATAGTTCACCGTTACTTATGATGTTTTCTTAAGGTATCTAGTAGATTTTTAAAGCCAAACTTTAAAAGTTTATTTCTATAAGTAGCTTACTAAGGGTTCTTTTTTTATGAATCAATAACAAATATTATTATAAAAAAATGATTTATTCATCCATATTGAGATGTTTATTTATTTTTCTCCTTTAATTTGTTAATGTACTAATTACATTAATGCAACATGTTTCTTAATCTGAAATATTTTTTTGTTCTCAGCATACACCTTTTGATTATAATATATTAGTAGTCTGCTAAACTACTGAAATTAATTTGGTAAAAGTTTATGTGTAATTTTCAAATCTGGGTTTATAAATTTTCTTTTATGTGCTATTTTTCTCAGTTTTGATATCAGAGTTATATCCATAGAATGCTTTGAGAAAGATTCTATTCCTTTATGTCAATAAAAAAAAAATCACAAGGGAATTATTTCTCTTTCAGGAGTGCAGTTAGCTTCACCCATAAAATACTCTAACCCTCTTCACACCTTATTATGGCAAATAAGCTTCCAATATTTTCCCCATGTATTATCAACATTTTCTACCATTCCTTAGGTGGACTTTGGTAATTTGTGTCACTAGGAAATGATTTTTAATAAGGTGCTCAATTTTTAACATAAACTATATTTAAATTGAAACTATATTTAGAATGCTATTTATTTTAGCATTTCTAGTGTTTTTTGTTTGTGTATCTATTGGTGAAAGTTACCCAAGTTTGTCCATTTTCTTGATAATTTTAAAGGGTTTGTTTTTAGCTTTGTTAATTGCCTCTACTTTTTATTCCTATTGTCCATTTAGTTAGTTTCTAGTTTTTTTCTCTAATTCCTTTTATTTTCTTTAGCTTTGCTTTGGTTCATTTTGTTCCTTGCTTATTTTTGTCCACATATTTTATTAGTATTAAATTTTCATTTTAAAATATGCACATTTTTATGCTCTCATTTTTCAGCTCAGTACAACTTTGGACAGATACTATAGCTTTTTATATGTGCAATGCTTAATGTATTTTAGCACCAAAACAGTTCTTAATTTCTGTTTAGACTTTGTGTTTATTTCACAATTTATTTAGAAGACTATTTTTCAAGTTTTACCTACATAGATATTTTAAGCTTCTAATTTTATTGCATTATATTTAGAGTATATGGACTGTATTATTTCTGCTTTAGGAATTTAATTGGAATTTCTCTTAAGGCCTAATTCTTGACCTATTCTTATATGTCCTATTTGTTCCTGTAAAGGCTATGTGTTCATTCTTTCTTCAATGCCAAATTCCTTTCACTGTATTTATTATATTGGGCATATTTAATAGTGTGCATAAATTCTAATAGTAATCCTAGAGCTTCTATTTAAATAAAAAGCTCTCATGTCATATAAAAATGCATATTGTTTTCAAGAAATTTTGAGTTAAAAGGAAATGGGAAAGACATGCCAGAAAGAGAGCAAAAATAGAATGTGCAATATTAATACCAAACTTGTTAGAATTAAGTTTAAAAAGTAAATAGGTTTAGAATGTCTTATTTTATTGAGAGAAAATAATTTCAAAATAAGATATAAATTTTACAAATATCTGTGTACCATATAGTACATCATTTAAATATGTCAAAATGTTGTCAGTATAAGGGAAAGTTAATGGAAGTACAATTGAATTAGGAGAGCTTATAACATTTTTCTTAATTCTTGAAAAAAACTTGAGGTTAATAAACTATAAAAAGTTTATTTAGCAAGTTCCAACACCTCTTCAAAACAAACACACCAACTATGAAGAGAAAAAAAGTTCCTCAACATGCTAAATAGAATATTCAAAAACTCTGTAGCTAAAATCATATTTAATGTTGGAAAAAAATGAATGCTCAAGATTGGGAGCAAGGTATGGATATCTACTCTTATTACTATTCTTCAGTATTGTATTAAAAGGCCTTATTAAGTGCAATAAGTGAGCAAAACAAAGTCACAAAGTTTGAAGGAAGAAAGAAAGAAGAAAGAAAGAAAGAAAAAGGGAAGGAAGGATAGAGGTGGGAAGGAATGAGAGAAAGAGGAAGAACATTTTTGCTTGCACTTGACATGATTGTCTATGTGAAAAATCTAAGAATTTACCAAAAAAATCTACTGAAAATAAAAAATAAATTTATCAATATAAAAATATCAATACATGAAAATCAATAAGTAACAAAATAAAATTTAAAAAGGCATTTAAAAGAATACTCAAAAGAGCAAAAAAATAAAATGAAATGCTTAGGAATAAATTCGATTAAATTATGCAACATCTCTAAACTGAAAACTATAAAAAAGCACTGAGAAATTAAAGGATATATAAGTAAATGGATGAAAATGTCATTTTCAAAAATTGTAAAATATTAAGATATTTATTCTCTCAAAATTGATTTATAGATTAACCATAATAACAATCCAAATCCCAGAAAGTTTTTTTGTTATATATTGATAAGCTGATAAGATCATGGAGTAGCTAAACAATTTAGAAAATAAGGAAGTTAAAAGTTTTTATTTATTACTTGATTTTAAGACATAATAAAACTCTTGTAATCAAGTAATGTAATATTGGTCTAAACTAGACTTCTAAATCAACATGAAAAAAGAGAGACTCTAGAATACACCACACATATGTGGTGAATGACTTCAACAAAGGCATCACCATAATTAATCCTTTCAATAATTTTCAAATAACTTTTTCAATAAATGGTGTTGGAAAGAAGGGATATCCATGTGCAAGAAAATGAACCCTGACCCCAATTTCACAACATACATAAAAATTAATTAGAACAAAGGAGAAAATATTTGTAACATTTGTGCAGAGAAAGGTTTCTTAGACTGGGGTTAAAGAAATAGCACTAAGAAAAAAAAAGGAATATATAGGAATTCAACAATATTAATATATTCTGCTCTACTACAGACACTGTTAAACCCATACATCTATGTTCCATTGATTTTTGACAAGGATGCCAAGCAGTAACAAGGCACCCACCAAAACATCACTGTGGCAGTATCACTGAGAGAGCCAAGTGGGAAGCTGGAACTTTCAACATTATGCAGAAGAAATATTCACCCCCCAAAACTTGGTGTCAAGGGAGACTACTTAGGGAATAGTAATGAGGCACCCTTTCTCATCCTTGCCAAGGATGTGTTAGGATGGTGGGGAGCCTGAAGCCACCACTGTCCAGCAGAAGAAGCAAGGCACTCCTCTGTATTGTGAGGGGTCAAAAGAAGTCTAGTGGGAAAATTGGACTTCCACTCTCAGCTGGCACTAATAATGTGGCACCTCCCCTTGCCCCACCAGCATGATGTCATAAGAAGCATGCAAAAACAAAAGATTTAAATAATATCCAGGATCTTAAAATACCCCAAATTTCCAAGATATAACCAAAAGCACCCATCCTTCCGAGAACCAGGATAATCTCAACTTAAATGAGAAAAGATGCCAACACCAAGAGTATACAAATTTTGCAATCATCGAATGAAGATTTGAATACATCCATCATAAAAAATGCTTCAACAAGCAATTAATTACAAACATGCTTGAAAAATATGAAAAAGTAGATAGTCTTAGCAAAGAAATAGAAGATATAAAGAAGAACCAAATGTTCAGGTCTTCTGCCCATTTTTTAATGGATTGTTTGTTTTTTTGTTGTTGTTGAGTTATGTAAATTCTTTCTATATTTTGGATATTAACCCCTTATCAGGTGTATCATTAGTGAATATATTCTCCCAAACAGTCAGTTGTCTTTTTGTTTTGTTAATGGTTTTTTTGCTGAACACCTGAACAGATACTTCTCCAAAGAGGAAATATAGATGGCTAATAGACATATGAAAAGATGCTCAAGTTTGCTAACCATCAGAGAAATGCAAATTAAAACCACAAAGAGATATCACCTCACACCTGTCAGAATGGCTATCATCAATAAATCAAAAAACAAGTGTTGGCGAGGATGCAGAGAAAAGGGAACCCTCATACATTGTTGGTAGGATTGCAGATTGGTACAGCTGCTATGGAAAACAGTATGGCGGTTTCTCAAAAAATTAAAAATGGATATATCTTTTGATCCAGCAATTGCACTTCTGGGTATTTATCCAAAGAAAACCAAAACAATAATTCATAAAGATCTATGCACTCCAATATTCATGGCAGCACAATTTACAATAGCCAAGATATGGAAGCAACCTAAATGTCCAACAACAGACTATTGGATAAAGAAATTGTGGTTCATATATACAATGGAATATTACTCAACCATTAAGAAAAATGAAATCCTACCATTTGCAACGACATGGATGGACCTAGAGGGATTTATGCTGAGTGAAATAAGTCAGACAGAAAAAGATAAATATCATATGATTTCATTTATATGCAGAATCTAAGGAACAAAAAGAACTAATCAAAAACAGACTCACAAATATAGTGGACAATTTGGTGACAAAGTGGTGGGGGATTGTGGGACTGGGAGAATGGGGTGAAGGGTTAAAGAAGTACAAATTAGTTGTTGATAGTTGGTCACAGGGATGGGGACAATGACAGAGGGAATGCAGTTAGCATCAATATGATGTCTAGGTGAGGGCCAGGGGAGGAAAGGAGCAACTATATAGATGTCTAACCAATGTACTGTATACTTGAAACTAATTTAAATAAATGATTTTTAAAAAAATGCCTGGGGTTATGTTTTGCAATTTACAGAGAAACTCACTGTTTCATTTCCTATTTAAAAGTCTCTCACTTGATTTTTCTTTCTTTTTTTCTTTTTTTAACTTTTAAGAAACATGGGACCAGGGTTTTAGGTCCGGTCAGCTGATTCAGAGATATAGCCAGTCCCTGAGACATGTGACTACACAGCTGCTAACTTCAGGCACCTCTTCTGAGTGGATGTATTCTAAAAAGATTTTCAAAAAGATTAAGAGGAATGATATGAAGGGCAACTAAATCTTCTTCCTTCTCTTATGCCCCTACCCCAATAATGGCACCACCACCAACCTAGCTGTCCTAGACAAAATCCTGGTTTTTCAATCAAGTTCTATTGGTTCTACTCCTGATGCTTCTTTCCCAATACTGTTTCCACTTCAATATTCTTACTTAAAATACAGCCTCACTGTGATTTCCACACCTGTTCATTACCTAACTCCAATCCAGTCTTCTCTGCAACCAGAGTAATCCTTCCAAAACATATTTATTATCACTCCAGTGAAAATCCTCCAAAGCTTCCCTTTGTCAAAAATAGAAAGTCCAAACTTTTGTATGCCTTTTGAAAATTATTTTTCTAAAGATGAAAAGAAAATAAGCTTTTATCCAAAATTTTACATAGTTAGAAAAAACAGACTGTAATTTCATACTCTTTTAACCTCATCAAAGCCACTGACATCATGAGGTGTTCTATTCACAGCTACTTAGATTAATACACTCCAGGTCGCAAAGAAACAAATCATATTGTTCTATGTGATTTGAAAACATAAACCAAATCCTCTTTCAACCTTCATTAGGGGTCAGATCCTCCATACTCTACATACATCTTTTTTTCATTTGAAAACTAAGCTACCCAGACCTCAGATATTGCAACATCCTTGAATTATATAGTGACCGAAATACCTGCCTAAAATCTCACTCTTCATTCAGTGTTTAGTTTTCACAAACTATGTGTTTATTACAGCCAAAAATTATACATAGCAAGTTATGCAATTGTGAATAAGTTTTGCGATTGCGAACAATTTTATGCCACACCATTTTTAAGCTGCCTTGTTCCTCTTTAAGTAACGGCAATTCGACAAGTAGAATATTTATTTTTATCAACGCAATTATGAAAAATAAAACAAAAAAGAAAACTATTTTTAAATTTCTACAGCATAAAATTGTTGTGATTATGTGCAATTCCAAACATACTCCCAGGGCTCAAGTAAAAAAAAAAAAAAAACTCTTAGTACAGGGGTGGAAGAATTTGTAAATACTTGCAACTATTATCTAGGTGGGAGCTCCTCACTTAATAATTCAATTTTCCCTGTTCAAAAATAACAGTATTCACTGATACATACCTTACTTCCAAAGTACATGACATTCTATTCAAGAAATAAAACAAGTAAAGTCTTTCAAATATTTGATGAGTAGACATAAGGAAACCCCCCTTTTTTTTTCTCTTGGTCAGTAAACAAATGCAAGGAGAATATCTTTCCAGTATGTTGAAGATGCTCTGGCAGATCATTAATCCCCCAAAAAATCTCTCCAAATTTACTGATGCGTGGATTCCATTTTCAAATTTCTCATTAGTTCCTCTTTATGGATTAAATGCTGATGTTCACGAGTGAATGCACACAGCTTCAGCTGATGGATGTAATTGGGTTGTAATGGATTTTAGCTGCTGTTCCTTGTGATCTAGCCAATTTGAAATGCAGTTTCAATGTATTCTCCCCATCTCTCGGTAGGGAATGAGAAATTGAAACCTACAAGATGAAATTTATCAACTTTCATAAAGTCAGCTTCAACCATCATAAAATTGTTAAACTTCTCATTATCATTCTACTGCAGTTATTTCTTGAACTCTGGTCTGGCAGTCAAAATATTAAAGTGTATTTGGAATAAGTAAAGTTGATCCTTCAATATTCTGTATGTCCTTAACATTGATTTAAGTGCTGTAAATATTACTGAGTGAAGATGACATTAACACAGCAAAATTTAACACCAGAAACATGACAAGAAAAGATTTAAAGGTTGCAAAACCTTCTGCAATTTTATATTTAAAAACATGATTTGCAGCTACACTAGGTTCAATAACAAAGATTACATGTTTCAAAGTCTTGAAAATTGCTACTGAGCTGTTCTTCTGGTGTCAGAGTCCTGTGTCTCTTGGCTCTAAAACATCTTAGTGATGAATGAGAGACACAGGTTGGGGAGAACTCAAGTTGTTAGCTGTCACAGTCACCCTTCATTTTCTACAGTTAAAAATGTGTGTGTGTTTTCACATTCCAACCAGTATTTTTCTGTAGTTGTATATTCATGAGTACTATAACACTGAGGTCAGTATTTAATTGAGCTCAAACAGACTGAACTTGACTTTTATCACTAATAGTTTACCATCCAAGTATTAACCAGGCCTGACTCTGCTTAGCTTCTGGAATCAGATGAGATTGGCCGCAGAATCAGATGAGATTGGCCGCATTATCACTAGTAGTTTAAAACAGAATATCACTAATAGTTTAAAACGAAACAGTTACTTCATTAAAAATTTTAAGTAAAGAGTATCTTGGAAAAACAATTCTCTCTTCCTACCTTTCTTAAATCTTCCTTTTAAATTAATGCAGAAATTCTAGATTCTCATACAATTCTAAAGTTTACTTAAATAATACAAAGAACACTGTAAAACACCACTAGGCATTTACACACCATTTCTATTTTATCCTACAGAGACAACTTAACATTGATAAAACTAGAGAACATAGGCTAGATAGAGAGATAAAGATATCTAGTTCTTATCAGTCGTGTCTCTGAATTGAAACGTTTTCTTTATATTGTGAATTTTATAAAACTATAAAAATGCAACTCTCTGGGTTCATAAAAGTTAGCCAGCTAAAGTGACATACCTGTGAGGAAATAAAAACCATTACTGTCTTATTTGCTTTTCATAAATAATACTAATTAGCACATACATTTCACTTAGCATCTTCAAAACACTTGACAAACATTATAAAATTAATTAATAAAAGAGAAGACCATGATGAGCTTAATTGGAATCCCCCCAAGGACACTCAATACTTCTTGGTTCAAACAGGTTTTGAAATAACAAGGATAACCTTTCTTGTGATATTTGACTGCCGGTTCGAGCCCGGAAAGTACCTGGGTGCGTGACAATTAGATGTTTTTTAAAAGGTCAATTGGATTTTGTGTAACCTCCAAAATGAGAGGTTAAATTTTCTTCTGATTTTTCTGTCTCTCTCTCTCCTTCTCTTTCTCTCTCCCCCCGACACTATTCCCTCCTTACACACATACATACACACATACACATACACATGAATGCATATGTACGCACACCCAACTGGCTTAATCCAGCAAATACAAATACTCCCTCCCACTCAAAAGACTATGTCCAGAACAAAATTAATGATTAATGATGTATTAACATCCAAGCAAATCTATATAGGAAGACATAATTTAAAAAAAAAAAACACAAAAAAACTTGATTCATTCCTATAAATTAATATTAAAATAAGTGGTTATTATCTATGAAGATGATCCCTTCCTTTTCGCAAAGAAAGAGAGTAGAGTAAGTGTGTGATGCATTTAACAAATATTCTTCAATACAATAGTAATTCAAACATTTGAAATTGCCTTCGTAGGCAACATTTGTACTACTAAAAAATCCAATAATACTAAATTTTCACAAATTATTTTTTATTAAAAAATAATATTAGCTAGCCTGACCTTCTATCCTATTCTATTATTTATACTTTTTGAAATAATTTTGGGCTATTTCTGAAAATCAACTTCCTTGCTCAGAAGGCGAAGGTGGATTATAATTAAGTTGAAAATTGAAAGAAATATATACTATAGATGTATTTAGGTATGCTTATATTTTGGTAATTTTATTTAAAATGACTCTAGATCAATTAGGGAAGTTTTATAAACACTCTAATGATATTGTCTTTTCTCAAAAAAAGTCCTATAATTTTACCTCCATTTGATAATTGACGGTTGGCAGATCTTTGCCATCATTCATGACTCCCTGTTTCATCTCTGAGACATCGAGACTTTTTTCACACAAATGGCTCATATACAATGCTGCAGGCAAAGTAAAGGATCACTTACCTTGAATCTCGTCATTGCAATGCCTGTGCCATTTAGATGAGGTGAGGAGAGACCCAATACCTTTTGACTGGAACTTTAAAAACAAAGCTAGTTTATTAAGTTTATTATGTAAAAAATAAAACTCAAAAATTATTTTTCTATATTTAAAAATAGATCGGGGTAGTTTGTTTTGAATTCCAGGGTGCTTTCTATACCCTTTAAAATTAACAATGCAGAAAAGATGACTTCTTTAGGTAGGATGTTCACCTCTGCAATGTTCCTAAGGAGAGATTATAAAGCTGAGGTGAACAAAGTGAGAGATAAAGGTGGTGGTGAGACAGCAGGGATCATAGGGTCAAGATATAAGATAGACTTTCATAATTTTTTCACAAATGATTTGAACTTGAAGTGGTCAATGTTATTATGGTAAATTATGAAGAAAATTGTGCAAGAGTATGAAGAGCCAAGGAAAAGAACAGAAGGGAAGATCTGACAAACCTGAGTACATTTTTGTTATTGTTTGTTTTTAATCTGTCAAATCTCCTTTAAGCAGAAACATATAAGATTATTTAAAGAGTAAAGCAATGGGAAAAATGGATGAATATAAGATATTTTATAGTTTTTCTGTCTTCTAAAGGTAGATTGTTTCATGTTAGATAAATTCCTCTGTTTTATAACCTTTCTTTCTGTACTAATCAAGACCAGCCAGTCTCTGAACAATAGTGGTTAGTATTTCCTAGAATTCCAGTGAATAGTCATCAGTTTGTATAGTTTAAATTATTGTTATAGATTTATACAAATTAAATTATTAGCTTGTGTTTTTGGGAATGAGGTTCTCATTCTTTTTTCTACCCCAAAACATCTAATTTAAAAAATCCTGAACTAATTATCCAATTTTAGCCAATACAGAGTCTAAATTTCATAGCTTTATCTTTATTATAAAGCTCTTTAGTCCCACTAAAGATTAAGATTAAAAGATTAGCATCAACACTAAATTGTACAGCAAGGACACTTCACATTAAACTCTTTTGATGCTCCTTAGCACCAGACCTGATTTTCTTATCTGTCCAGATTATGCAAAATTAATCAATTCTCTGAAATAGCAGTAAGATATTGCTTCCTTCTGTTAAGAAGAATGGTTCAAAGGAATCGAACTGATCTTTCAGCATACTTATAGAGTAAAAATGTAGGGACAATTTAGAGGGATAACAGAATCCCTCATTCTACTTCTTACTGCCTATCTATTTGATTTATGGATACTCTCTAGGTTTTTCTGGTGGGGGAAAAAAAGGAAACATTTTACAGGAAGAAATGAACAGAATCTTTTCAGCTTCCAAGAAACTCCTTAAAATAATATAGCACCAATACTGAGAACACCACTCAGTAACTACATTGGACAATTCAGTTGCTCATATCACATTTGCCACTATATATTTAGCTTGTCCAGGAAATATATCATACATTTTATTATCATTTGACCAAATCCAACCTCTCACATTCTTTCCAATGAATACCACCACTCTTAATTTCTCTCCCTTTCTCTCTCAACACAGACTTAAACATTCACACTCACACATATAATTCCATTATCTTTCATATTCAACCACGACCCCAAATATATATATATCACAGAGCTAAGCTCCTTCATGATTAGAGAAGAAAGGATAACTAACCAAGGGACACAGGCAAAGATGTGTGTGTTTGGTGTTGTTAATTTAATTGTATCCTTTGCTCTTGACTCCTCAAGATGTGACTGCCATTAGTCTAGAATGCCAGTCAGCACAGAAATTCAGAGAAAAAGATTTTAAAAATTTCATCCGTATCTTTTATTTAGCACTGGAGAATACCAAAGACCAAAAAGATTTGCCTTCATGGAATTTATTTTCTAGTAGGGGAATAAACAAAATAATATTAAAATTTTTTTAAACAAAATAAATCAGAAAAATATTACATTATGTTAGAATCTGAATGCTAAGGAAAAAGGAACCAAGTTAAGGAGATTGGGAGTGCCAAGGACTGCTTCATGGGAAAATGAAAGTGAATAGTTTTGAAGAAAATCAGAGAGAAGCACTGGATATTTGGAGGAAAAGAAGTATAGACAGCATGGCTGCCATGGTTAGTTGTACATGTTTTGGCGCACAGCCTGAACAACCCTACACAGTATTTCTGCCAGACAGAGAGAGCGGCAACTGCAAAGTGCTAAGGTAGAAGCACACCTCACGGCTTTACAAGAAAGGGAGACAAATATAGCTGGAGCAGAGAGAGCAAAGTAGATTAATAGAAACAAGATGAAAGAAGGTATAGGAGTTCAAATGAGTCTAAATTTCTCTTTTATTACCCACTGTGATTGATTGGTTTTATGGGAGGAACCCACAGGTAGAAGGCATGTTCGAGAACAAATCTTAACCAGAGAGAATTTTGCTGAAGGGCCTGACTCAGAGTCACCATCAGTTTTTGAATGGTGCATGAATGACCCCAGAAGATCGAGAGGCAGCATGATGGTGTGAAATGAGCATATAGCTTTGAATCAGATAAACGATTTTGAATTTTTAAGTTCATCATTTACTAGATGTGGAACCACAGGTTAATTTATTAATTTGATGTCAACTCAATTCAGCTAACACATTGGTTCTTAGTATATAACCTTAATAGTACCTAAAATTAAAACACACACACACACACACACACACACACACACACACATTTAGAGCTTTAGGCCTCAAGCAGCTTGTAGTCTAGATCCAAAGTTGGCAAACTTTTTTATATAAAGGATCAGTTAGTAAATATTTTAGACTTATTGGCCCTTTGGTCTCTATTGGAACTACTCAACTCTGCCATTGTAGCACAAAAGCAGCCAAAGATAATATCAAATGAGTAGATATAAATGTCTTCTAACAAAACTTAATATACAAAAACAGGAAATAGGCCAGATTTTGCTCATAAGCTATAGTATTCAACACCTGACCTACAGCGCCATTAGCTAATAGAACTTTTCATGATGATGGAAGTGTTCTATATATGCATTATCTAATATAGAAGCCAATAGCCACATGTGGCTATTGAACTCATGAAATGTGACTGATTGACTAAGAAACTACATTTAAATTTTTATTTAATGTAATTAATTTTAATTGAAATAGTCACATGATACTAGTGGTTACTATATTAAACAACTCTGGTCTGAAAGAAAAGATAAGCTTAGGAACATTCAAGACTATATTAAAAATGACAAAACTCATATCGATGCAAGCAAGTAGTAGTACAAACAGGAGTTTAATTGAAGTCTTCATGAATTAAGTGGCATTTGAATGGGTATTTAGAAATATGTAGCCTGTGGTAGGCTTTCCAACCTTTCTTGCGAAACCAAAACAGAAATAACAAAAACTGCAATAGGGATTCTTTACAATGTAATTCTGTCTTTAGCAATAAAACTTTATAACTGGGAAGTGTTTTATACTTAGAGCCACTTGGGAGACATGCTTCTATTTTCCAAAATTACTATGGTACAATGGAAAAATTACAGGCTTTAGGACTAGGAAGAATAGATTTAAAGCTTTGCTCTGCATCTTATCATGTGAGTTTAGACAAGTCTCTTTACCATTCTGAAGTAGCAATTTTCTTATCTTTAAAATGGAGAAGTTCTTTTGGGTCATTTGTAAAAATTAAAGATGATTCAATTATAGTGCTTAGGATAATGCTAAGAATGTGAGATTCAATACTGTTATTAATTATTTTATGTTAGAAATATTATTTTAATCGATTTTCACAACTCCGTGTATAAGAAAGAGTAGGGATTATCTTCCCCATCTTGTTATAGGAGAGTTATTTCTGTATGACATGTGAAGTTATATGGCTCAAGATCACATAGCTCATAAATGGTAGAGTCAAGTTTGGAAGGCTCAACACCTTTGATATCTATCCCAATGCCTTTTCCACTGCCTAAAATTAACTCCTTTATCAAGACAAATTAATTAAATTTTTGGTTCATCAGTTCTAGAGTGAATTTGTCGTTTTAGTGGGTTATAAGAAATATTCGGGCTGATGAGGCTTCATCCAACTACGTCTCCTATGTTTACTATTCAAATTTCCTGTTTTGACATGAAATCTGTACAGACTTCATTCATTATTTAAATAACTTTTACAAGATATCTCCATATGTACAATCATTAATTAGTGCCACAGTCTAGAGTAATGAATCTTGATACTTAGAAGCATCATGTAATACAAGTCAAACATGTTAATATCTTAAGCCTTCCTTGACATGGACTTGTGCTAAGTCCTGTCCCTTCTAACAGCTTATATTTAATTTATGTTTTCAAAGTGAAGCAAAAAATTGCTTAAAATACAAGGAATTTTATTTCACGCCCTCTCTAACCCCACCTTCCTAACTCTCATAAACAGCCACTGAACCACAAAATGGTCTCTTACATCTTCGAACAAGAAAGTAATAAAATGACATAGGTCAGTGTAAGCATATATTTTCTTTCCTTATATCAAAGCAGAACTTAGATTAATAACGGAAGCACTGTAGAATATGCATATGTTGCAAAGCAGAAAATTTTTGTGTTTGCTTTATTCCATCCCCTCATTCTACTCATTTTTAAAATCTCTTTTGTCAAATAGGATTCTCCAACTTCGACTTATCCTTGTGGGGTGCATCCCTCTGGGCGGGTGTGAAAGGAAACGCACTGGAACATATTTATATATGTTCTACTGAAATGATGACATCACAATCAGAAGGGAATACTCATTCAGGGATGAACCCAATTGGATTGTCCTTCTCTTTTCAAACCGGACACCAAAATCCATCCATTTCTTCCTTGTAACCAGATAAGGTATAGCTAAAATATTCCTGCATCTGTCTGATACCCGTTCAATATCTCTTCACGGGATTTGATGTTAGGAACCAACCCACCATGACATTGGAGGGAAGACTGACAAGGGGAAGAAGAAAGAACAAAAGGAGGATATCAATTTCTTAGTTCCTTACTAGATCTTTGCATTATTCCTTTGAACTAGACATCTTTTATGTGTTCCCAAAGTAACCTGAACCTGCAATAAGCTGGCACATTCAAAATTATTATAGCATATGTAACGCTTTTTTCTACTCACTTCAAAAAGAATTTTAAAAGTGTAGAACAGAAAAAGAACATGGACATTGTTGTGAATTGTACTGTATTTATTTACTTTCTTTATTCAGTTTTTTCATTCATTACAGATGGCCAAATCGTGTTCCAGAGAGGTAAAGTTTCTTATCAAAAGTTCGATACTAGTTAAGAGCAAAACTGAGTTTTGTGCCCACGACTTAAAACTTTCAATGCTGTACTTGTTCTATTGCACACACTGCTCCTTTTATATATAGGCATCTTCATAATATACCATAGCTTTGGTTGTTTGTTTTTTATTTTTAAGAAGAAAGAAAGTTCTAGGATCTTTTTGCAGATTTCTCTTCCTACAAGAAAGTTACATGTTTTAGAAAATTAAACATAGAGATTTCATAAATTTCACAGTATTATGAAATGACAAAATGTTTGTTGCCTTGGCAACTTCCCATACACTCCCCCTCTCATGTAGTTTTCTATCTCTTTCACAAATTTATATTTGTCAGCTGTTCCTAGCCCAATTCCATAAAGACTTCCCTAAAGAGTTCAACCTCTATTGACCTCCTCTTATATGCAGTCCTACATGTTTTAGCCTTAAATGATGCATTCATATTGCACATATCAATCAATGATAAGCTTCCACTGATGGTATTCAATATTCACCTAGAAAGGGGATGAGTTCATGACACATAACTTCTTCTGGTGCCATGTAAGGTATAACTTTTAAATTATACATAAATTTGAAAAACTGAATTAATATTCTGATGACTTTAAAGAGTAGTTGTGACTTCCCAAATTACTCTGAAATACTCCTTGTACATGGTTTATTAATTAGGTGAATGAGCCTCAAAGTTTACCCTAGGTTTTAATGCTATTACTTCATTAGTATTCTTGTCTCCAAAAGACCTTGATACATTTAGCTGAGCCAACAGTCTTATAAACGTTGATGTTTCATGAACATCATAGTTTAGGAAGCTTTGTTTCTCTTTTAATATCTGAGAATAAAACTTTAAAGGAAAACATCTCCACAGGAAGTCTAGCATTGCTCAGGAATGAATAATCTGTGGCTGCCAGAAAACATTACTTGATTATCAGTTTGAATTTTCTTTTGTTCCTTAGTTTCATCCCATTAAGCATTTCTTTCATTATCTTGGACCACTCCAGACTGTTGTTCTCCCTCCTGGCTGTCTCTATATCTTTCAAATATTTGGCAAGCTTAAGCCTTTGATTGATCCCCCCTTTTTTTCCCCACCTCCTCAAGTGCTAACTTCTATCTTTAATGGATTTCTGTCTCTTGTTCTTTGAGATCAAATCAATAAATATTACAAAAGCTAAAGAATTCTTTAACGAGATCCTTTGCCCACCTTTACCTTTTGACAAAGGTTTTTTTTTTTTTTCATCTTATCACTTCCTTTCCAAAAGTACCATATACCTTAATTAAATTATTACAATTCTTTTAAGGATTATGAATAAATCTTCATTTGTTTTCTTTATTAGTGTTCGATCTACTTCTGTTAATTGTGTAAATGTTCCCCGTAGGCAGAAAAGCAATATAACTCAAATGAAGCAGGGATTTTGTTAAGGATAGTCAATTTGATTAACATCACTGTCAATATGATGAATGAAAGTATTTTAGAACAAGTTGCCCAGTAACTTAAAAGTGACAATATAATGTGTGTGTCATTAGGACTAGAACAATAAATTCAACAATATATCATAGCACTGATCTAGATTACTCCTTAGTTTGGGATAAAATAATGATTCTGATCATTTACATAATATTATTCATTCTTGGATTCAATGTTTATAAATAGTCTTTATCGTCTTGATGCTTAAATGACGTGGAAACAAGTGAACATCAGTGCTGAAGGAGTAAAATGGTAATTTAGGGATCTGGATTCAGAGCTTAGAGTGATAGAAATTGATCACCCCTGTATGGCTAACATAATGTAGTTAATAAGAAGGATTTATAGCAAATACAAATAAATGTTTATAGGAACCACTTAAAATGCAAACCAAGATATTGCAAACTTCCAACTATAGACTTCCTCTGTGTCGACCAAATGTTTACCAATATACCACACTGGATAATGTCTAATTAACAAATTTTTTTTTGTGAAAAAGGAGAGGTAGATGGAAGAAAATGTACCTAAGGATTGGATTGAATGCTATAAAAATAAGTTTTCTTCTAAGAGGCTAATTATCATTAATGAATCCTTCATATCTTCATGAAACTAAGGTTCTAGGGCTTAGAAAAGTGGAAAATAAAGAACATAATTTTGGTTTTATTTGTTTTGTGTTGTTTTGTTTTATGTATTGCTTTTTTCTTTTCTTTTTTTTTTTGAGCAAGGTGGAGACATAGTTTTGTTTACTAGGAAAGAGAAGGTAATTTATAAAGATAAAACCCCATCAAGTGAAACATCAATAAAAGGAAGAGAGACAGAGCAGAGTCTGTTGTAAATCATTTATTTACCAGATACATAAATAAAATCACTATAACCATGAAACAGAAAAAGCAGTAACTAAATCTGTTTTATATGAAAAAAAAATTGAAGAAATATATAAAGACTTCATATATGAAATCTAATTAATTCTTTCCTGGTCTTTCTACAAAGGAGAAAGATTCTTAAAATTAACAAGTTTATACAAATCTGCATCAAATTATCAAACAATAGCTGTCCTTCATCCAAACCTTGTCAGTTTCATCAATTGTTAAACTATCTAGATTTCTTGATTTTCATTTTAATTTCACTACATTATATTTATGTCCTCTAGGACTTACTGTTTAGACTCTTTGAAGAAACTACTATATGTTTCTATTTTGATAAACTGACGTGCAAATGAATCATAAGAAACTTTTTAAGAGACTTGGCATGAATTTCAAAAAAAAAAAGAAATCTGTTATAGACTAAAAAATTGATTCCTGGTTGTAAATTATTGGAGATAAATTAAGTTTTTAGTATTAAGATAAATGATATACAAATGCAAAATAAGCATCAAGCATCTTTGCGGGGGTTAGTGGGGAAGAGAAGTTCGAAAGTACTATGTGGGGAAAAATGAGTAAAACAATCAAAGTCAAAATCTCCTAACAGTCTTTCTTTTCATCACAATTTTTCCCAACAGTTACTTTATTTTCCCTCTATTTCTTCAATGGAGTATAAAAGATGCAAAAGAATAAGATATAAAAAGTCAGTGGATTTCTTTCTACTTTAGAATACGTCAGTCCTATCTTGTTAGTGAAAGAAAAGAAAAGCCTCTCAAGGAAGAAAAACAATCGTTTTGAATTATAGGCAAGGAAGAGGGCAATCTTGAAATGCATGGATAAGATTGATAGCAAGTTAGAAATGATAGCCAACTTAAGTCAAGAAGGAAATAGTCAGTGAAACCATGATTTGAAACATATTAACATTGACATACCTATGGTCTGAGATAAATACATTTCTTTAAATCTTGTTTTAAATCACATATAATAAGACAGTGGAAACAGTCAATGTATTTTTATGGTATTTTTTAAATGTTGTCTTTTTTTTTTTTTTGTCTACTTACTTGTTTAACACATTCTTCCAAGATTTGAAATACCTGTGTGATTTTCTTTTGTTTTAATTTGAAAAAATAAAGGTGGAAAGGTGTATGTGCTTTTATGATTTCCTTAACACTATATATGGAAGGCATGCATGTTCCGGTGATGAAAATCAAGAAATTGTTCATCTGGTAGCATTGTTTTTTATTTTATATTAAGAAGCCAGGAAGAAAAT
Source organism: Pteropus alecto (assembly GCF_000325575.1). NCBI lineage: Eukaryota > Metazoa > Chordata > Mammalia > Chiroptera > Pteropodidae > Pteropus > Pteropus alecto. The sequence goes on from NW_006439192.1 coordinate 7,435,479, forward strand.
AAAGGCTGTGATTTGATAGGTTTGAGATTGAAAGTGCATCTTTGTTGACGTTAATGCTGTAGACTGCATCGGGATTTTTTTTTTTTTATTGACACTCTTGCAATATTTTCACGTTTCTGGAGTAAACCTTGAGCATTATCACTTTTTTCCACTGTATACATTTACTATCATCCTCGTTTGGAGCATTTAGATCCTCTAAGAACAAAACACAAATGAGCTATTCCTGAAAAGGGAGAGAGAGGGGAGCATTAGGCCAGGCTTCTGTATTTCTTTGTATTATATATATTCTTTCTCCCTTGGCAATAACCTTTTCCCTCAGAAAAATGAAGAGACTCAATGCCAAATTCACCTATTTTGTTGTCCCACCTTCCTTATGGGTCCTGTCCCTTCACCCTGAACTTCCACCCTGAGGAAAGATTTCAGGCCAGTGACCTTTCCTTTCTTTCTCTTTTTCAGAAGCTTCTTGCTGTCAGCACACTTGCTCATCCCTGTAATCCAATGTGCCCTCTTACAAAAATGTCTACTGACCCTGACCTTTGAAAAGGGCAAAAGAGGTTTTTAGCTTAGCGTTAAAAGGGAGGAGATAAAAAGCTTGACAGTCTCTCTGGACCCCGAGGACACTAGAATTTCTTAAGGTGCATCTCCTCTCTCAGTTTGCCAAACGACTGTGTTTCTCAAACAACTAGAGCTAGTAACTCTGCAGCAGAGCTTAAAAAAATTAAAGGAAAATAGTTTTCAAAGTGGAAATTATAGCCCATTAAGAGGGAAGGAAATCTTGTCATCTTTCAACTGAACTTTCCTTTGCAGAAGTAACCTTTAAGAATTCTCTTTAAATGAGTGCTTGATTTCTGGCAGGCTTCTGGAGATGCACTTCCCTTAGGTCAGGAACGATTATTTAAACTTCCCAGTTTAGCCTCACAACATAATTTTCAGGAAAGCTTTTTATTTTCCATGTTCTTTCTTCTTATTTCAAAACAAATTTTTCTTCACACTACAACATCACTTCTAAGGATCTGAACAGCATCCAATATTGTATTTATGACTACCTTAATACCTAAGTTATTTGTTTATCTCTCTCACATACACACAGCCATATATAAATTAAAGAACGTGTTTAATCACATGTTTTCTTTCAAGATCAGTGCATGACTTTTGATTCAATATTTAATTAGCAGCAATATAGCAGAATGTAACTGACTTTTAGAAACTAGAAACCCACATACAGGCAGAGTCTCTCTCTCTCATTATCTTTTGTGTATGTATTTTTAATTAAATATTCCCCATTCCTGGTGATACTACAGATGTTTAACACAATAGCCATTTATTAGAAATGCTTTATACTTATCACATCTTGAAGATGGACTTATCAGCTCTTTCTTTCAACCACATGTCTCAGATTAATATGCATTGTGAGAGAACATATTTGACAGGTTCAGAAGGGTCGAGCAGCAAGGAGATAACATTATGATTCCCAAAAGAATTGGTAGAAAACGGCAGAGTGGTTGTACTAAGTCATAGTCAATAGTTCAGTTTGAATGAGTACATGTGCTATCATCACAGGCACATAAAAGAAGAGGGAAAAAGATAAGAGAGCTATATTCTCCACCTGTTGGCACATCTATGGATTTATTCTAATCCCTATATCTCTCCGTGTCCTTCAAGAGAGCATATTCATTTAGCTCCTGTGGGCCCATTGAGCTTGGGTATCTTAGACGACTGCTAATGACACAGTAAACCTCTCATTTTGAGATTCATAACAACCCAGTCCACCAAATATCTTAGATACCTCACTTCAATCTTATTGAACGGGTGGCAAACCACTTTTCCTTCAGTTCTGTGTTGTCTTTGTCACTTGATAACTCCATCTGCCTGTACTATAGAGCTGCCTGGATTACAGCAGGATCACCACATAAAGCAGTGAGGTAGACAGGCTTCCACCCAATCACTACCACCCCAAGTGTGCACTGGCACACTCACTCCCCTCTTACTCACAGGCTGTATGTAGGAGAAGTCTCCTGAGTCTACTGCCTCTCAAGTCACCTCTCCACTACTCTTACTTTAAGCACCTATGCTATGCTCAGGTGTGTTCAGAGACATCAGGGGAACGGTTGAGTCAACACTGTAAGAATAAAGCAGATAATAATGACAACTTTGGTCAGTGACATCTAGCGCCACCTATCATCACTTGCAATATTTTTTTTTCCTCCAAAGCTGTTTTCCGTTGATGCCTGCCAAAGAGAGATGCCCTTTTGTTTTGTTTCATTTCTACAAGAAATTAAAGGTAAAAGCAGAAATGTTTATTGGAACAGGGAAAGA
>NW_006439192.1:7437851-7461788 GCF_000325575.1 Pteropus alecto
ACCTTTTTGATGAATTTGTTTTGGTTTTAAAGGGTTGATGTTCTCTCTTGATTTCTACACATTAGCCCTATTCCTGGATTGAGGCCTCCACTTTTAATTTCCTCCATATTCTGCTCTTTTCTCATTAAGGATAGCTATTTTTATATAAATAAGGGAACTCCAAAATGTACTTTTTGTCGAGATGCTAAGAATGATGTACATGGAAGGTAGAAAAGGGGTAGGCAGGTGCCTCCTATAAAACACTTCAATTGAGAAATATTTTATTTTCTCCCACTAGTTGTTAGTTTAAGTTAGACTTTTTACCTGACATGTACACTGCCAATCATGATGTACTTGCATTGTAGATACAAAGATTGTCCTTGGCTTAGAGAGTTCCACAAGCTAGCAGAGGAGAAGTGTGTGAAACTCAATGCAGTGTGTGATCATTAGATCTGTTCTAAGTACACTGGGAGATCTGGCTTAAAAAAAAAAAAATGAATAGCTCATCATAATAAGTATGGATGCTACTCAAGGCAGCAAAAGAGTGTGAATTAAGATTCAGAAGTGGAAACGCACATGACCCATCTAAAGAAAAGAAGGGGCCAAATCAAACATTACAGGAATAGATGGGCACTGAGACGTAGAAGGCAAGTGTCTCATGATATGTCGAGGCCAGGTACGAAAACTTCTTGTGGTCCATGCTGCATCACTTTTATATTATCCTAAAGGACACAAGACTTTTGGAGGTAAAGGTGTTGTGTGTGTCCTGGAAGATATCAAGTCATAAGCATGGTTTGAACACTCAGTGGAAACACTTGCATTCCATTTGGAGGAACACAAGTAGAGTCATTCTCTACCTTCCTGAATGTCACGGAAACCCACAGGACTGAGTTGATAAGAAAGTTGCGACATCAGAAACTGTCAGAGAAGGGAAAAGAGAGGAGTCACAGAAAATGAGAAAGTACTAGGTATCCAAAGGACAAATGATCCCCTTTCGGAGCATCGGAGTGGTCTGGAAGGGGAGCATGGGTATCTTGGGCCCACCCCACCTATGTTGATCTCCTCTTTACTTTCTTCTCATTCAGCTCACTTTCTTTGGGTTGCATCTTTATGGCTTCTCATTGTCACTATTACACATCCACTCTGTGAGCTGGAGCAGTAGGTAAGTGTTACATATAGTAGATAGAAGCAGAGTCGGTGCTTCAATGATAGATAAGAAGTAAATAATTAAGCATGTGGAGAATCACCAATTAGTGATGAAAGCCATGGAAAGCTTTCCTTAAATTAAAACATAAAAGTTTCAATGAACTCCTATATTGGTGATAACTTATCTTGAATTAAAAGAGAGATAACACCTACTTTGCCATTTTATTTTTATTTTGAAAATAAACATGACACCCCTAGTGGCTGCAAAATATCCAGATGATTTCCTCAGGTCAGTTTGAAGCCTTTGGGTCATGGGAAAAGAGGAAAGGTAACTGGAGAGTTGGAGAAACTGTTACCAAAAGATCCATATGGGAAGAATTTATCCATCAAAGACAGGCTGTGTGATGATGATGTGAGATTGTCAGACACGTTTATGATCCTTTCCTTCAGTCTGGCTTATGTACCTTTTGAAGGAGCACATGGCTTGATAGGGAGGCAGCCTTGAAATCAATTGACAGAGCTGAGAAAATATTAATAGCATCTGTAGCCACAGGACATTGCTACAGTGAGTTTTTTTTGTAGGACAGAAACTACAGCTATAATAACAATATCTTATTGATATGGGCTTCCTGAGCATGGATTCAAAAACAAGTATGGATACTCTGGCAGAAAGTGTTTGATGCATAAGTTAGAAGCTTTGATGGAACAACTGGGCTACCAATAAAGTAGTACAAGAGGGAAAATGGAGATGCTGCTGCACTGAAGATCACGGAGCAATTATCATACCTAAGAGTGTTGCACCTCGACTATTTTTAGCAATAGAATAGCTATAACACACTGACCACAGCTTAGACGTCCTGTTTTCCCATTTGAAGCATCAATAGATGTTTAATGCTAGAATGACTTTACAGAGATGTTATGATAATAACAGATTAAAGTGAGATGCATTCTATCAGATGGCACATGTGGAATTCATAAAAACAAACACCGTACTTAAATTCACGCTGCTTATAATAAGTTTATACTAATATTAACTTAAAAATCAATTTCAAAATTACCGTCATAATTCATTGATTTATTATTTTTGAGTACACAGGCCGATTTTCATTTGAGTTGCTTTGTTTATTTTAAGCTTCAAGTTCACAGATCCCGAAATATTGATTTGATTGTTTTAAAAGGATAAACTCTATATAGCACTATCAGGTCAAACTGTGGAAATCAATGCAGTATATTTTCCATCATATTACAATCACCGTTTAGAGTAGCCTTGATCTGATGCATTACTACATATGTATGTATAGTAATATGTATATACATACATATATAGTCTCTAGAGACAGTTTGGATGCTAAACCACATTTTTCAAGGCAGGAAATGAGGTGTCTGGTCTAGTAAAGAGAGTCGTTCATCAGAGTTACAGTTCTTCCTGATTGGGGATGTAAACAGAAACATCTAAATAGTTCAAGAAAGCTGATCTTATGGTATTCCTGGAAAAGCTGTCACGACACTAGCATAAACCATCATTTACTCTCTACTTCCCAGGACCTAAGTACTTCAAGGTTGGTGATGCATAAATAAGCTCTAGTTTTATGAAAAGATGTAAAACTTTAATGTTTCTTTTGTTCTAATTCACGATTCCGATTCTTAGTAATGCCTGTGCATGTGGAGAGAGGGGAAGGGTCCCATTAGGAGAAAAGGAAGTATCTGATTCCATTTCTTGCCTTACTATTCTTTCTCTAATACGAAGGAGGATTTTTTTTTCCCTTTCTGAATGCAGTTATATCCCATTTGGACAGCTCTGAAGGATGTTGCTAGATTTAATATGTGACATCACATTTACTGTTAAATCTTGTCCCCTGCAACCAGGATAATTCTTTACACTACAGATGACAAAAAGAATTGAAACTCAATTGCCTGTCTTCAAACAACCTACCCTATTCCATTGTATATATGAACCATAACTTCTTTATCCAATCGTCTGTTGATGGACATTTAGGTTGCTTCCATATTCTGGCTATTATAAATTGTGCTGCCATGAAAATAGGGGTGCATAGATCTTTACGAATTATTGTTTTGGTTTTCTTTGGATAAATACCCAGAAGTGCAATTACTCCGCCATTAAAAAAAATGAAATCTTATCATTCTCAACGACGTAAATGGATTTAGAGGTTATTATGCCGAGTGAAATAAATCAAAAATAAATACCATACGATTTTGCTTACATGCAAAATCTAAGAAACAAAAAGAACAAACTAATCAAAAATAGACTCAAATATAGAGGACATCTGGTTATGTCAGAGGGGAAGGGAGTTGGGGAGCTGGAAGAATGGGGTGAAAGGTTAAAGAAGTGCAAGTTAGTAGTTGATAAATGGTCACGGGGGTTGAGAGCACAGCATCAGGAATGCAGTTAGCATTAATGTAATGATTAAATGGAGAGCCAGAGGAGAGAAAGAGCAATTAAGAGGATCATTTTATAAACTATATAAATGCATAACCAATGTACTGTATACGTGAAACTAATAAAATAAAAATTTTTAAAAATCTACCCAAAAGTTGAAGAGAAAGCATATATCATTTTTTATCACTTATTTTAGGGATTTGGCATAAACAGATAAATTCAAATTGTGCACTCTAGAGCCAGATTCCATACTCTGTTATTTAGTACCTAAGTGACCATGGACTTGTGCCTTAGTTACTATAATTATGAATGGCATAAATAGTACAATGCACATCATAGGATTTTCATGAATACTAAATTAGTAAATATATATAAAGTGATGAGAGTGGTACCTACAGAGATACACCCAGTAAGTGTCATTATTTATTTAAGCAAATATGTGCTGCGTACCAGTTTGTGCTAGATAGACAGAAATGACTAAGATAAGTTCAAGTCCCTCATAAAACATGTTCTAGAGGAGGGACACAGACTTGGTAAATATACATGAACGAGGAAGTGTCCCAGAGGTAGGTGCTATGATAAAGACAGGATAATGAGATAGCAAATAGGTTAGAAGAGGACTGGCCTTAAGTCAGTCATGGGACGAGGCCTCTCTGAGGAGCAATGATTTAGACTAAAACCCAAATGACTTGAAGAAACCAGCCAGACATGTGATCCATATGTAAGCTACATAACTTAAAAGGAAGGGAAACCACGAGCCCTGGCATGATTGGATGGGCTTTCATGGAGGCGGTGGGTTTCAGGAGGATGTTTAGATTAGTTGAAGGGAGAAGGGTCACACAGGCAAAGAAGTTGTAACAAATGCAAAGGCCCAGAGGTGAGAAATTCAAGGCAAGAGGTACGTTAAGTGTGTTGTAAGATATCTGTCTGTCCATAACGAATGGTGTATACAAAAGGGTAGGAGACAGGATGAGGGAATAAACTGAAATCAGATTGTAGAAGACATTCAACCTTGGAATCTTCTTTAAGTGTTATATAGATTTCTTGTACAAAAATGAAGTTATTGATGGTTTATGAGATGGAGAAATAAATCATTTGACTACAGTCAAACTGGTCCCCATTTCAATGCCTGCCTCCTGAGGGTTTGTAGGATGGTGCTCTTGGTAAACGTTTATTAACTCGGCAATCAATTTTGAGTTAGTTGATTGATTAGTTCATTTATTATGCAAGCCCTGGAAAATTAAACGCTAAACAAATTTTTAGGGAAGAAAAGGAGGAAAGGATAATGGACAATAGAAGTGGTAATGACAGTGTGAAATTTGGAGGTGAGAAAATACGAAAAATCAAAAACATTATGTTAATGTGAAAGGCATCAAAGAGAAACAAATTAAAGATGAATGAGGTGTCCAACTGAAATGACAAGTACACAATAACAGGAAAACACCAAGGGAGACTTGGTTTGAAGGTAAAAACGTAAGGAGATCCATTTTAGATGTACACACATCTAAAACATGCATGTGTTTTGGGATGTACACTGTGATGGAAACCCTGTGATGGTCAAACAGAAGCTTCCCTAAAAAGTCACGGCAACACAGAGCTAAGGTGAGCAGCAAAGCCAAAATATATGTTTTTTTAAATCAAAGAAGTGATTATTCACCCTTCTTCATTTATTTCATTCTTATAGATATATTATCATGATAATTTTAAAAAAGATTGAGCTCAGCTGAAGTTGACAAATCTTGTTTAAACCACGATTGGACACCAGGCTAAGATGAATAAAACATACTTCCTGCACCTCTCCTAGAGTGGATACAAAGAAAAGGGAACCAGCACCCCCTACCTCCACTCCCCCACATACACACTCATACACACACACACACACACACACACACAGAAATGGTTAGTTGGTTAAAAAGGATCCAGGACAAACTGATACACGAGAGTGTAAACCTTCAAGAAGAGTTTGCTCAATTATTTAGCAATATAGATTCTGTTGAGAATAAAAGTTAAGGAACTGCCTCTAGATTTTGCAGTTAGAAGATCATCATTGCTCTGAGAAGGGGCAGTTTCAGTAGAATGCTGGGAATGGAATCTAAAGTGCATGTTCTGTTCCCTCCTCCTTCAATGTCTTGAGTTCTCAAGAAAAGTATATCAGTCAGCAAAAAGTCATGATGTTAATACTTTTTATAAATGCTAGAAATAAATGATGAGGCCAGATTCCATTTTTTAAAAATAAGACAACCAAAAGCATTTAGAAGACAAACAAACAGTTAAAGTGTCACTTCCCTTAAAATAAAATGTCACCAAAATAAAACTTTTAAATTTATATAATAATGCATAATTAGAGATATGACAATTGCATTTTCTGATATCTCATGCCAGATATCATCTCCAAAAAATAGAATGAGTAAATAGAATATAGTTTTTTTTAAAGATAATTTTTACTTTATCTTAAAAGACAAATTTAATAAGAAATAAGAAAAGGACTAGGGTTTTGAAGGTCAAGTTAAGCATTTTTCTTTAAAAAGGTTATTTTGACATTACTGAATGGAACAGCCACAGAACTTTGAGCAGCCCTATTAGATTAATGATAGCATCAATGGCAAGAACAAGCACTATTTGTTAAGCAATTTTTTCCCTCAATGCTTTAATTCTGAGTGGGATGAAGAAAATGAAGATGAAAAGAAGGCCCATATCTAATCCTGGTCACTATATATATATTTTTTCTTTTTTAAATTTTTTCCAATTCATTGAGAAAGAATCAACAGTAAAAAATAGTTTTTTTTCCAGACAGTACCAAAAAAATCAATGATCAATCTTGCCAGAAGAAATTCAACAACATTCGCAGTATTATTACAGATTAGACAGACTGTATTGATAATAAAAATCCCTATGTCCAGTTTTTTATATACTCTGAAAGGCAGTATCTTTATTATCGCACAAAGCCTCTTGACCTTCTCATGCCCCTCAGCCAAAAATAATCTCTTTCTCTCTGACCTCTTCAGAATTTTACATTTCAAATAGAAAGTGAGAACTTCTGGTTAAACAGAGAGGATAGAGTACATGATAGATTTTTTCTGCTTCTTTCAGAAATATTATTCAAATGAGAGCAAAGATAAACCCACAACACAAAAAGAAAAGGAGGGAGCTATCAGGGCATAAAGAGATGTCAACAAATGATTGGAAGGTGAGTGAAACCAATGAGAAGCCAGCCAAATCATGTAGGCTAGAAGTACAGGAGCTTCAAAAGGCTCATATATTGAGATTATAGATACCAGGAAGGCTAGGGTGAAGCATAGGACTTGGTAGATATAGATAGGTAAAGGGGATTAAATATAAGGTGATGAAAGGAAATTTAACTTTGGGTGGTGAACACACAATACAATATACACATGAAGTATTAGTGAATTGTACACTTAAAATCTACATAATTTTATTAACCAATGTTACCCCCCATAAATTTAATTTAAAAGGAAAAGAAAACTGAAAGTCTACCTGAAAGTTGTCATGGGAAGTGCTTAAATAATTGGCCTCTTCCCAGAAACTGATGCTTCATTTGTAGGAAAATTGAAAGAGAGTGCACAGATTTTAGCACACCTAGCTCAGAGGAAAGGTGAGGCACCATTCCGGAGTGTTACTACTTGATGACGCTCCCAAATCTTTTTAATTCCACTCCACTGAAAGAATGTCCTTCGTTTAGCCAATAATCTTACACATGAGTTTGAAATAGTCTTCCCTGAAAAAACTCTACAGCTCTTAAAAGACTTATAAATACTGACCTTTGATCCCTTAAGGAAAAAGCTGGGTCCCCCCAATATTTCTACAGTGAAATCTACTGGTCCTTAAGACCTATCCACACGTACAGAAAATTAGAAGGTCAATCAGGAGATCTATACTTTCTCATGTTAGTCTGCATCTCATAGTTCACTTTCCAAGGAACTAAATCTGGGGTACAATGATTCAAGAAAATTTTCAGAAAAACAAACAATGTTATTTTCCAGATCAAAAGTGCTTGCTAAAGTTCCAGTATAATGAATGATAAATTACATGAGGCACATCAAAATGCAAATTCATAAAGCAAAGAAAAAGAAAAGGTATAAAAACTTCCAGAAAACAAATAAATCAGATAACATAAAAAGCATCAAGAAACATAAAGGTGTTGGGCTTTTCAGCAAGAACACGCAAATCTAAAAGATGATAGAGAATTCCCTCAAAATGCTGAGGATAAATGATTTTAAAACTATAATTGTAAATGCTTCCAAATTGTCAATTAATCATGAAAGCAGAATAAAACATTATTCATACATACAAGTTTGAAAAAAAGAAGTCCCTTCCTACTTTTTTCAAGAAGCTTCTGGTAAGTGTGTGCTACCAAAACAAGAGAGTAAATGAAGCAAAAGGAAGACATTGGATTCAGGAAATAGGGGACACAACCAAGAGTAGAGGTGAAATGAAATCTCAGAACAAGGGCTACGCATTAGGCTCTAGCATGAGTCCAACAGGGAACAGTAGAAGAGGGTTTTCTGAGAGGTTTCCTGGAAAATGGTGGAATTGTCACAATATCTGAAGTGTTTTCTTGTTCATAAAGGATATATTAGTTTACTGGGGCTGCCATAACAAAGCACCACAGACTGGATAGCTTAAATGACAAAAATTTATTTTCTTACAGTTCTGGAGGCTCGAAGTACAAGATCAAGATGTCATCAAAATTGTTTTCTCCTGAGGCCTCTGTCATTGACATGCAGATGGCCACTTTCTTGCTGCCTTTCTACATAGCTGTCCCTCTGTACACATGTACCCATGATGTCTCTCTTCTTATAAGGACACTAGTAATATTAGATTAGAGTATCATCCTAGTGACCTCACTTTAACTCAATCACCTCTTTAAAGATGTTATCTCCAAATACTGTTACATTTTGAGGTACTAGGGGGTTGAGATTTCAATATATGAATTTTAGGGTGACATGACTCAGTCCTCAAGAGAGGAATTATGTTTCCATTGGGAAATATAGAAAGGAAATATAATCGAGGTGTAACGCATTAGTCAGTTACAATAACATAAAACCTGAATATCAATTGAACCAAATTTATCATATAACCTTAAAGGGGAAACAGATGAGGAGATTTGGGAAATAAATAGCTTGTGGAAGAATATTCTGATTAAGAGGAGTGGGTCAGAGAAATGTTGTTATTTTCTATTTAGCTTTGTAGTACTATTTGATTATTAAATTCTGCAAATATATTTTGACAAAAACGTTACAACATTTTATAAAGAAAGTAATGTGTCAAAAAAGAGGGGCAGATTATTAGTTGTATAAACATTTCAGCTTTACTATTAGGTCATAAGGTCCATGAGTGCAGTTTCCATATCTTATTCATTAGGATCTCACTGTATTCTTCATATGCTATATAACAGAACCCCTGACTAGAATATACTGTCACTCAAGAAAAGTTTCTGGAACTAAAGCATATAATTATTTATTTATAATAGCACCCAATTCTTGATTAAAAATCAATTATTATAAATTGATCATATTCAAGAAATACTGGCTACATAGACAAATTCATCAGAAGAATGTGAAGAGATTTTGATAACAATGTTGTAAAAATTGTTGCACCTTTAGGTAATCTCAAATAGAAAATAATTTAATGAATGAAAGAGTGAGTGCAGTGGGGGAGAGAAGAGAGAAATCAGTGAGTTTATTTAGCAATTATACAAGTAACCTAATGCTATAGACTGAATGTTTGTGTCCCCCCCCCAAATTATGTTGAAACCTAGTCCCAGTGTGATGATAGTTGGAGATGAGACCTTTGGGAGGGATTCACCCTCATAAATGGGATTAATGTTCTTATAAAAGGGATTCCAGATTCCAAAATGTGAGGACACAGCAAGAAAACAGCTATCTATGAACCAGGAAGCAGACTCTCACCAGACACTGAATCCGCTGGCACCTTGATCTTGAGCTTATTGGCCTCCAGAGCTCTGAGAAATAAATGTATATTATTTATAAGCCACCCAGTCTATGGTATTTTGTTATAGCAGCCCAAATAGACTAAAACAACAGATCAAACTTTATCAAACTAAATCAATTCTCCATCTTTGCTGTTTTAATCATCTTTTTCAGATCACTTCTCTAGAAAATCAGAAGGTGTTTTTTTTTTTTTTTTGCTAATAACTTTGAAATGGTATAAAGAATAGTTTTGATCAATTTTCAACTGGATATAAAATAGATTTATTTCTGGTTGTTCTTTAACCGTATCCCTGCTAAAGAAACTAAAACAGTAATTGTGCCCATGTCAATTTAAGAATAGCCAGTGCTGTTCATCTTGCTCTCCTTGTGAACTGAAGAGTCTTAACAAGCCAGCTGCTCATTACAAATAGGACAGTGGAGGTAGAGATGAACTGGGAAAGTATTCATGAGCTGGAGACACTTACTTTGTAGCTAAGAAGTAAGGGCAGCAGCGTGAATAATAAAGTAGGAGACACCTGTCTTAATGCGGGAAGGAAGAGAGAGGTAGGGACAGAGGAAGGAGGCAGGGAAGACAGAAAGAGGAGAAGGAAAGAAATCATGGCAATGAAGCAAACATCTAATAATATGAAATGGGGTGCTAGTGAGAGTTAGACTAGCAGCATGAGGATGGCCTGGTGTGAATTCAGAGGGTTTTTCTATGGAGCAGGAAAGAGCTGGCTCTAGCAATAGAGCAAGATGAGCAGCAGAAGCTAGTCAACAGGCAGGATTTATCATCACAAAGTGGGATTGTTAACCCCCAACTTTTTTTAGGAACTAGCAGGAAACTAAACTCACTTTTATTCTGAAAGAAATTTTTTTAAAAACCCTCCTATTTGAGAGAAATACTGAAACATGGAAAGGCCATAGAATTCATCAAATTGAGAAATACATATTATTAATCAAAATATATTTAGAAAGAAAAACAGTATATAGGAGAAGCCAAGTACCCATATATATAAAATGGGTATTTAAAAGATATAGAACCAAAGTCATTCTCTAATAGTTGGTGTCAAATTAGTTTTTGCCATTATGTTATTAGACTAAGTGTTTCAATTCATCTACAATATGAAGGGATATTTTTCCCCAAGTAACCTCAAGTCAATCTTCCTTCCATAAATTGATTATACAACTCGAAATGATTTAGCAGTGATCTCACCATAACTTAAATCTATTCCAATATATGGCATGCATGGACATTAGAAGACTGATATATTCATTAAAATGCAGAGCACTAATTCTTTAATATTTATTTAAATAGGAAAAAAATCTTACTGGCACAAATGTAAATTAATTGAAATAGAAAATTATATATAAAAATGCAATACACATTTTTGCCGTAGATATCAAACCAAAGATTTAGACTAAAACACAACTTATTTTCTTTGTCAGAAATTACAAAATGTGCATGCTTTAGCAAATGCTGATTATAGCAATGGGATTCATCCAAACTACTGTCATCTGGGATGTGGTTAATTCTTACTACTTCAGCATATCCATTGCATCTTTGAAGCGTAACTAAAAAAGTATATAATAAACCTTATTTCCTCTTTTACATGAAGTGAAGTTAATACGTGGGACTATTAGCTCCATCGGTATTTATTAAGGACAGACTATGTTACATTGCACTATTCTAGACAGTGTGAGTGGGCTCCATATGATTGAGAAAAAAATTTCAAACGTTCATGAAACAATTTAAGAGTAAGGAAACAGATAATGACAGAATGCCATTTTGTGTAACCTATATTGACAATCAGAGAATGAGGAAGTACTAAGTACCAGCTGTATTACAACAAATACAAAACATTGAAAATGAGTTAGAGAATAGAGAAATGAAGGACTGCAAGGCTTAATGTACAAGGTTTAATGAACATTGTTAAGAAAACCCAAGAGTGCTTTCTGTGCTCACAACCTCTATATATTTATCTGGGACCATGTAGCCTTCAACAATAGTAGTGACACCATAGATTTACATTACATTTTATACCTTTCAAAGAACTTTCAAATATGATTGACACATCAGGGCATGTATTATTGTCACTGCTGTCCATGTACAGGAACAAGGCTTAGTAACATAAGGTGACTTTCTTAACACCACACAAAAACAAAGTGAAAGGCTTCCTAGGTTCTACCCATGGCCCTGACACTACCACATCAAGATGTGTGGACTAATAAGAGAGCATATGAGCTTTCTCTTATTAGAGAAAGGAGGAAGGTAACAGAGGATGATTTTACAGCAACTAAGTGTCTGATGAGCTCTTAAGATAACGGTTAAAATCATTTTAAAGAATTTATCCATCACTTGTTCCTCTGAGTTACAGGAAAGTAAGGGAGAAGAATCACAGTTATTATGAGAGAATTCTCCTTCTGTTTTAGTGGAAGTGACCTGTTTTAAATGGCATGCTTTTTCCTAGGCAGGTGCCCATGTGTGTGTGAAGTGGATAGGGAGCTCCTCGCCCCCACTCCATGTATAAAATGAAAAGCTGTAAACAAAAACGGTCAGTTGAGGTGTTAACAACTTGCTTGTATTTATAGGGAAAATATGAAAAGTTAGTTGCCACTTAGGGAATGATCCAGCTGTAGAGGGAAAAACGTATTGTGGATATACTTCACAAAACAGTCGCATGCAAGTAGACTGCTCCCTCTAGACCAGACTTTTGTCCTAAGTAAAACTGTAAAATAATTTGCATTTATCTTCTTTGTAGGAGGAAGATAGCCAAGCTCATAAGGGAAAATGTTCCTTTATAAATGAATAAAATTCTCATTCCAAGGGAGATGTTCATTTTTAAAATTTAGTCAATGTGGTGGGCCTCTGGGCATCTCCCTTGCCCTAAATTGTCTTGTTTACCCTTTCTTCTGCCTTCCATTTGCTACCAAACAGGGTAAATCCATAAAGAATGTGGATCTGCTGGGAAGAATACACTACAGCTCTCTCTCATGTAGTTTTATTGGATCTGTGGACCCTAATGGGAAATGTTATGTATTTTTCTGTCAGTAAATGTCATCAAAAATGACTTGAAGATGCACAGGGAACTAATACCCATGGTTAGAAGATAACATTTTTATTTAGTCACTTTCTGACCACAACTAAGTTTTTTAAGAGAAGGAAAAGCCTGGGAAACACAATGAGAATTCACTCATTAGAATACACGACATGTCATTTCGGCACTGCTTGCTGCACTCCACAGTAGCAATGCTTTTCCTTTCACTGAACCGATCCATCTCTGGAGCCCTCTTAGAACTGTCAATATGGTCATTATCAATTATGTAATGCAAGAGGGAACAGAGATTAATAATTTAGAGCTAAGACATCACCGTGATTTATAATCTTGCATGTAACTGTCTACAGCTAGCATTGGGAACCTGTCATTAAAAGGCATTAACTTGAGAAAATTAGAGTTCTGTATTGATCACCAAACACGTATAGTTTATTGTGAAGTGATGCTTTAATTTATATTCTAAGCAAGGCTCTAGGTGAATATTATTTACGTAGGGAGGCTGGCATCCTGAAGCCATCTGGTTCCACAACATGACAATAGCTGCAGATAAGCATTCTTTCTAAATAATTCTAAATGCATTCCAGTCGTAGTGGGCAGAGACTGAACCCAACACCGCTTGTGCAGGGCAGCATGTGATTAAGGCACAATGATTTAACCAAAGAGCTAGGACTTTCGGTCCTGGATGTGCAGAACTTGGACTAGTCAGTCAATGACTTGATGGATGATATAAAGGGAATGTTACCTTTTGACATTCCTATCTGTGGGTAGGTGAACTGCCTCTCTGCTCTTTTGCTTTCTATACCTCTCTAGCAATTTCCCTTTCTTAATAAAATTAGAAAGAAATAATTAAGTTACTTAACCCAAGTCCTGAGTTTCTGCTCGTGAATACAAGAAGATTGCGACTGTGTGGTGTGATCTCTGGAAGAATTGGATGTGAGGGTGCATTAGCTCAGATAATCAGACTGTCAGCACCAACCTTTAGAGAAAGCATCTGAGAGAAATGAGCTGAACTTCAAAGAACACAAAAGGACTTTTACAAACACTGCCTAATAGTAAGTTAGGCAGAAATCTTATAGCATCCAGGTAACAATGGGTTAACAATGGTTTTTCAAACTTTAGCTGAATATTATAATTATCTGGGGAGATTTTCTATTAAGTGCTGATGTCTGAGCCTCATCCAAAGATTCTAATTTAATTGGTCTGGGATGGGGAACCAGGCGGTGGAAATTTTTTTTAGTTCCCTAAGTGATTCCAGTGTGCAGCCAATTTTAAGAAGCACAGGTTGTGAAGTGTTCAAGTAGATGTGAGTAAATTTAAGAGAGAAGGAATGGGACACGTTAGAATAGCTAAGATTTGCTACAAACATAAAAATAGTAAATATGAAGAAATTGAGCAGTAACTAGCAAATTAGTATATAACACAGAAATCTTGGTGCAAAATTTTGCTTGGGATTTTGCATCAATCTTGGCAGGTTGGCAGAAGTCTTAGAGGGAACATGGAGGTATGGGATCGTTCCCGCGTGCTTTCTCTATTTGTACCTTACTTTGGCACCCAACAGCGGAGGTATGTGGTGGAAATTAGCTGCAGTTGGTGGAAATTAACATCTCTTCCTGGCTATGAAACATAGGGAGGGATATAGAATAAATATAAGATTAGAAAATCGGATTTTGCACTTTTAGGTTAGAACTGGAAAATTATTCATCTTAGAGAAGCCGGTGGATGTCCAATGCATGTTTCGCAGGGGCTGCTGGGAAAATATTCACTGTGTCCTATCCACCTTTTCTCTGTACACTGAGACCTAGATGTAAACAAAAAAGAGAGGCTGATGTTAGGAGAGCCTGGAGTCAGATACAGTGCAATGAGATAAAGAGAGATTAAAAGTGTTTTTAAAGCCTTAAAACCTCAAAGATAAGCATCTGACAAACATTCAAGGCAACGAACAATAGATTAGAGAGGTAGCTTTGATAAGTTTTCATGCTGAGGAAACAAGAAGAATAAAGAAATGAACCATCTAGAAGGAGCTCAAACATCTCTATGCTTATGCATTATTAATAGCTAAAGAGTATAAAAAATAATTAATCTTGACAAATATAATGATGATGGCTTTGACGTTTCTGTGCTAGTCAAGGATGAATGAAGAATACATATTTTCTATATAAAAAGATATACATAAGTTGGGATAAAATTATATTTTGCAGGGCATTTTTTACTATCTCTAGATCTAAATGGAGCCCAGTTGAAATGTTAGTAAACAATTTCAGGTGAGTTTCAGGATGCCTCTAAGCACTCTTTGTGGTTTAGCGCTTACTATCCTACAGTCTTGTCCCCAAATAATAAAAGACCCTGAAGATATCCAGTCTGATAGAATCTATCAGAATGTGGGTCGCAGTTGAATTTTTCACTTTCCGGTCCCATGTTCAATCCACAGAACTTCTAGCACTTGTTCAGCCATGGAAAGCAAACAGGTAGCAAACTTTTCTTCACCTCCTCCCTTTGTGATAGCAGTAATATGTTGTTTTTTTTTTAATCCAGAGCCTGTGGAGCCTTATTATCTGGGGGAAAATGTAATGGAAGAAAAGACATGCCAATATGGCCCCATCAAATAAAGTATTGGCATCATTTCTTGTGATTAGATTAAAGAAATCTCAGGGCGCCTCAAAGCAATTTATAGAAAAACACATTCCTATTTACCAGGGGAGAAGCGACTCAGGGTACAACTCCCAGATTCTAGTCTTACTGCCTTAAATTTGATTAATGGGGCATATTGCCTGGTATTAAGTTGCATCAAGCTAGAATGTAATGAGATGTGGTATTGACAGGGACTTTTCTATTTCGGCAGGTCAGTTCAGAGGAGAGCACTTATCTAAAAGGAAATGTACTTGGTTTGAATTTCCCTCTAATCCCTATCCTTGGAACCAGGGTTTATATTCCTAAATGTTATCTTCATTTTCTGTGTACTTTCTTTTGTCTTCATTATCAATCAACATTCTAAGTGGGCACCAATACATCATTTCAGAAGAGAGGAAGATTTTAGTCTGGATTCTATTATCATTTTGAAGAGCTCACTCTGAAATCTTAAACTATTTTTTTCTTTTAAACAACAATCCCTAAACCTTAGCACTTCCACTCCCAACAAAATAATAGCTAATATTAATTAAACATTATGTATCAGAAAAAAAATAAGCTTTTTGTGTTCACCCCTCCCCCCTTTTTTTACTCATGAGACCCCTATGATAGAGGATGATAAGTATTTCTATTATACAAATGATAAAACAGAGGCCTGAGGAGTTAAATTATCTTGCCCAAGGCCATACAGCTATTGAATAATAGAGACAGTATTCAACTCTTTCATTCTACACATATTTGTTCAAGAACTACTTTGTGCCAAGAAGCACTATATCAGGAGTAAAAAATAAAGCAATGAGAACTATCTGGATGTACCCTCATGGAGATTTTGTTATAGTGGGGAGAAGGACATAGGGAAAAAGTTAAACACAAAGAAAATATTAACAAATTGTGATGTCAATGAGATTAAGAATGAGAGGAAGTCCTTTTCCAGAGAAAGTGGTCAGGAAAGGCTTTCTACAGAGGTGACGTATATCCTGAGTCCTGAAGGATAGCCAGGCAGCTGTAGCAAGAATAGGGGAGGGGCAGAGGTAGAACCAGAACTCAGAACTCAGGGAAGGTGTGCCTTGAGCCTGTGTTCCTGACCACTGTACTGTAACATCTACTCTTGGACCTTTTCCACAATAATGTGAGGCATTCATTTTTCTCAACTTATTCTAACCAATCCTCTAGCCCCCACCCCACATTTAAATGTTGCTATCTCTTCTACTCACATTTACTTCTCTTTAGTTTATGGGGAAGAGGAGTCATTTACCACTTTCCAGTTTGTCTCTCTAGGAGTCCACTTAGGGTCACACCCTGTGACTCCCCAGAACCCTTGTCCTTTGGCTGCTTTTTATCATCTATATCTCATTCTCTCCTTTCCTCCTATTTTCTTCCTTGCAGCCTACACACATGCACAAGTTTCTCATACCTGAAAATAGCTCTCAAACAAGCGCCTCCTCTCCAGCTACTACTTTTGAAAATAATAATGTATAATCTCTCCCCTTACTCATTTCACGGCCTCTGTGAATTGGTTCAGACTCCTTTACTCCACTGAACAAAAGAGACAGTAAAATGAAGAGAATAAACTTTGGATTCAGACAGAAATGGATTAGACACCCAAGTCCCAATCTTTAGCTATGTGACTTTAGGAAAGATATTTTCCTTCTCTAAACTTGAATTTATGCTTCTATAAAACAGGAACAATGAAAAATAATTCCTATACCTGCCTTACAGGTTATAGGAAGTATTAAAAGAGACAATACAAAGAACAGAACAGAACTTCATGCAAGATAAGAGTACTAGTGTTAAATCATTATTTAAACTCCATGAAGCAAAGGTACTAGTAACCAAGTGATTGCCAGATCCAAAGGGATGTTTTCAGACCTGGTCTTTTTATAACTTCCTTTTGATGTCTGACATTATTGAGCTCTCCTCTCATCTTAAAAATCTCTACTGCCTTGACCTTCATAACACCACTTTATCCTGGTTCTCATTCTCTTTAACTCATTGTCAGTCTCATCCTGTTATTATTCCTCCTTGGTATGCTGCACTAATTTTTCTTCCTTTATTTTCTCTTAATCCTTTGGAACACATCTTTCTTATTCTAGGCCTCCCTTCTGGTCACTCACATGACCTCATTTGCCATCTATATGTTAGTGACTCTCAACTAACTTTCTACAGATAGCTGCTCCATGAGCGCTCGTGCTCTCTCGCTCTCTCTCTCTCTCTCTCTCTCTCTCTCTCTCTCTCTCTCTCTCTCTCTCTCTCTCTCATTTCAACTTGTAATCTTTTTTCACTTGCCTATAGGATTTCTTCACCTCTGTGTCCTATATAAATGTCAATGTCAACATTGAGACAACTCTTTTTATTCATTTGGTTCCCTACTTCATTTTGTTTCCCAGATCTACCAGATTTCCCAAGGGGAAAAAAAAATATTGGCAATATCTTAGGCTGCTTGCCTGGCAGATCCTGGACAAAAACTTGAATCTCTTGTCTCCAAACCCAGCGCTTTTTGACTCATCATGCTGATTAGCAGTTTACAGCATGTTCTTTCATCAAGTTTGTAAAAGCTTGATATTATTATCCGGTGATACTTAATTTTATGTGTCAACATGGCTAGATAGATCATGGCATCCAGTTTTTGGTTAAACACCTGTGTAGATGTTGCTGTGCAGGTATATTTTTAGATGTGATTAACACTTAAATCAGTAGTTTTGAGTAAAACAAATTGCCCTCAGTATGAGTGGATTTCATCCACTCAGTTGAAAACACGGGGTTCCTCCAACAAAGAAGGAATTCTCTAGACAGCCTTCAGACTTGAGCTACAACATCAAGTCTTCCCTGGATCTCCAACTTGACGGCCTGCTTTGCAGATTTCAAACTTGCCAGCCCCCACAATGGTGGGAGCCAGTTCCTTAAATCAATTTCTCTCTTTCTTTCTCCTTTCGGCTCTGTTTCTCTGGGGGAACCCTAACACATACCGTGTATGTTTTTCCTCGTCATTAGGAACATATTAGAACTCTGCCAGCTTAACTTTCCTTTTGCTACTATTACTACTACTACCACTACTACTACTACTACTACTACTACTACTACTACTATTACTTTGCTCAAATTGTTCCAGTATTGGACACTGGGTATATGTTAAATCATGTGTATGGTGATTTCTTCAGTCTTTGGAGAAAAAAAAGCACTTTTCCTCTTTTCTCTCTCCCACTCATTTTTCTTCATCAGCCACCTACTGCACTAGCCCCACCGCCCTCTTATCCAGCCCATAAATAAATATCGATCTTCTCACTCACCCTAGTGGTTTTGCAATCCAAGTATTTTGGATTCCTTAAATAGGAAAACAAACTCCAATTGCTATCTTGAGATCCAGGTGGTAGGAAAACTTAAAAACTAATAGATCACAACTTTGCGGGGGCTGGTTTCCCTCTCATATTTCTACTTGATTATGTTCTAACCTGATTAATTTGCCATCTACCATTGATCTCAAGTTATAACTTGAGGATTGCAAAAGCTTTGCATGTCACCGGCAACTCGGCTTTGCAAAAACAGGGAACAAAAGTCTGATTTGGAGAGAGTCTCTGAAGAATTAATTAATTCAGCAAAGACATTTACAGCACTTGGTAAAGGTTGGATAATGGACTGAGAATTGAGTCTATTCCCTATGTGCTGCTGACTAAAAAACATAATTGATCTAGTATATTAAATAAATATTCAAGATGTAAAAGGAAGACAAAAGTGTTTGTTTGTTTTTACCTTGCAACCAAAATTACAGCTCCTCTTGTTCCATCTGGAAAAGGTCACATCTAAGAAGTGCTTTCCAAGGAGCGAGTTAGTGTTCATGCTCAGCTTGGTGCCTTAAGATGATATTCAATAATTCTATCTGCATTTGCTGAACTCCCAGAATCCCAGAATGTTCAATAAACACATGTGCTTTGGATTTCCTGTTTCTGCTTTCTGGGACTATAGTTTTTAGGTTAGCCAAACTTTTATCTGCGACTTATTTATTCAAATAACCTATCTCAGGAGCTTCAAACTTTTCCCTATATTTCAGGCCCTGCTCCTCTGAATGTCTGGTTGTGGAAAATGATTTTCAGAGGAGGGTGGAATAAATTTTTCATATAAAAAAGGTAAATAATATAATATCTCTCATATATCTGGGAAGAGAAATGTAAACTTGGTCTCCACAGAGGTCACTTCTTCTTCCCAATCTCTCTATTTATGTGTGCTATTTTTAAAAGAAGCTTCCTTTAGTTATGCATTTGATAAATTACAAATATTTATTTTACTTTACCTCCCTGTTTTGCTCCTTCAATAATATTTTTATTTTGACAATCAGCAGAATATCAAGATAAAACATAAGAATAAAATAAAATCTTAATACTTCTCACAAATGATTGAGTGAAATGTCCATATCTATAGTACACACATTGGCATGGAGACTTGTTTTGCACGAAAGGTTCACTTATTTTTACTGGTGAAGTAGAGTTCTAATTGAAAATATATATTTAACATGCATAATATCTTTGCAAATAATATGCACTGTTAAAGGAAACAAAAAACAAGTAGATGGATTGGCAGGGGGCTTTAATAGTCTACTTGAGATGATTTAGATGTGGTTTATTCTAAAGCCAGAGGAATGCATAAAATAACCTTTTAATTTACTCTTCTTGTTCTAGAATTGTAAGACAGAAGGAAATATATTCTGATCACAGAAATGGCATTTTCTTGAATAGAATACTTGCCACAGGGAAGAAAGACATGTTCTGATGTTGTTGCAGTAAAATTCACCTGTTTTGCTCTAAATTTAAGATCCTAACAGATATTTTATTAGAGTTATAATTTAATTATTCATTAGATATAATACACTTAACATTTCAATAATTAACTGCTCAAGCAAAAGGAGAGAAAATCTAATTTATTTGTTTATTTCCACCCTTTAAAATATCTAATTGCTCTTGTCATCATCTCTATCTACTTCATAATATCCCAGTGACTAGAAAACATCAGAAATTATTTAAGGTCTGGGTCTCAAGGTGAAGATTTCCTCTTTTTTCCTTTAAATTGTCCCTTCTAAGGCCAGCAAGAATTATATTTCTATTCATTCTCTGTTTTCATGTCTCTCTTTCTGTCTCTGTCTCTGTCTCTCTATCTGTCTCTGTCTTTCTCCTTCCCACCCTCTTCTCTTCCCTTTCCATCCCTCCCGCTCTTTCCAAAGAGTAGATAGGCCTTTAAAAGATTAAATAGTATGATAATGCAAAACACTCATAATAAAACATCTGTACATTTTCCTAATAGTTTTTATATACATTAAAAGTTGGAAAATTCATACATACACACACACACTGTTTATGTCATCAAGTAATGCTACCTCAACAACTACAAAAAGTTCTCCAATCCAATAAAAAGCTATTTTTAATAATATAAAGTCTTCTGTGTATTTCTATAGCACACTAGCCTTTAAGTGGAGTTCTCCACAGTAAATATGATTCAAAAGCTCAATCATTAATTCTATTTAGGCTTAATGTGTCATAAAGCTAAGGAAAGCAGGGCCATTTTCCTCTCTGCTGGGGCACAAAAAGTGTATTAACTATTCCAACCAGTACTGTGAATGATTTATTAATTCAATTTCGGAAAGTGAGACTGTCAGATCATATAAGCACATATTATAAACAGACGATCTCTCTGAAGATTCTTATTCTTTCTCTAAGCTAAATGACTGACAATGCACTTCACTGCTGAGATCTGTTTTCTTTTTCTTCTCTTTCTCTTTCTCCTTACCCCTCCAGGCCCCCAAACATATGCACGCACTATTCAGATAATCTAGGGATGGCCAAAAATATTCTTTCATACTAGAAACAGTAGAACTAACTGTAATGATGAATTTGAAGCTCCTGGAATGAAATGAAGGAATTCTTCCAAACACAGACCTAAAAATTACTGAGCCAACTATGGTGTGGTGAAAAGAACATTAGTGTGGTACTCCAGTGAGCTGGATTCTAGACCACGATCCTCCACAAAGCAGAAATGACCTTGGGCAAGTAACTTCACCTGTGTCCTTATCTACACAGGGGAACACTAAGTGATCTCTATCATCTCTAACTTTCTGTGAACCTATGTTGTGACATGAGTAAAACATGATGACATAATGGTAGTCTAGGATGAACTCAGCAGCACAATTGTCTCTGTGATTCTCCTCCATAAGAGTCGACATAGTACCAGAAAGACTCTTAATGCTCATCCCATTATCCTCCTGAATAACACAACATAGGATAAATTTATATCGTCTGACCTTAGAATTCTGATATTGGGGCAACATGTGAGAGAGAGAGAATAGTCTTTCCTTAGCTTAAATTCCCAGTATCTCCTAACCTTCCAGCAACAATTTTTAACCAAGGCTCTTTATTTATAGAATATTTCTAGCATATTTGGATTCTGAAACCACATATATTACTACTTTCTGTAAGACTTTCAACCCCTTCTGCAATTCCTTTTTACATGCAGAGAAACTTGGTTTTATTCCCATGGGAATAAAATTAAAATATAGACATTATTTTAATCATGTGATGGTGATTCATTTCCTAAGATATTCAATGTGTGATAAATATGGGTAAAATCAAGGGATAATTTTCAAGATCAGAGAGTTGTTTGTAATTTTGCATCATGCTGAAAGTACACTCACCTGTTTCCTAACCAAATTATGCTCAATGAGAAATGTTTATTCCTCATTCCTGACTAACAACTTTTATAGGAAATATGCCCTTTTCTGTCTCAGACAAAAACATCAAGTATTAAGCAGTTAAAGATAAGATCAGGAAGGAGCGGCGCAAGGGAAGGGGCAGAACCAAACCTGATTTTATAAAAGTAGAAAAAGAACACAAATGGTTTAATGTAAAAAAGTTGTCATTTATTCTTAGTAAAGTTGCACCATGATGCTTTATATACAAGAGATGTTTCAATTGTAAAATTATGTTCCATAATATCTATTAACACTTTTTTGCCTGAGGGACTCTTCATAGATATTGTCTTTAAAAGTCCTCACAAATATGTCCCGAATATTACAAATGCAAATAAGATGGTTGGTTTCAGTATGACTATGGCCTTCTTCAAATATGACATAGAAGCTACATTGGAATTTAGTTTTCTAAATATAAGTGCAAGATTTTTTTTACTATATTTTGTTCTTTATCTTTTTAAATAAAGGCTGTATTTAAATTAATTATTATATCCATGCCTGTTAGGGGTTAAAGTGCATCTTCCCCCAAATTTATATGTTGAGGTTCTAACTGCCAAAACCTGTCCATGTGGCCTCATTTGGAAATGGGTCTTTGCAGATGATAAAGTTAAGATGAGGTCATTAGAGTGTGCCCTAATCCAGTATGACTGTGTCCTTATATAAGCAGAAATTTGGACACAGAGACAGATACGCATGCAGAGAACACCACATGAAGAAGGCAGAGGTGGAGTCATACATCCACAAGCAAGAAACACCAAAGATTATCGGCAAAGTACCAGAAGCCAAGGAAAGGGGTTTGGTAAAGATTCTCTCTCACAGCTCTCAGAAGGAACCAACCCTGCTGACCTCCACATCAGACTTCTAGTCTCCATCATTGTGAGACGATACATTTCTGTTGTTTAAGCCGCCCAGTTTACTTTGTTTATGGCAGCCTGAGGAAACTAGTACAAGGCCTATATTGATATTTGCATGTGTGTTTGTTTTTAACTCAAACATGAGAAAGCTTCAGGTGTTCAAAATGAGGAACGTGGTTTGGAGAGACCGACTTCCCTAACTGGCCGCGCTTCCGCTGAGATGGAGGTATGCTTGCTCCCTTTGTGGTCTACATGCTTTGCTATTGGCCCTGCTGCTTTAGGTTCAGCCCATCAAATTGTGGCAATAGCGTTGTGTCCATAGACTTTAACTAAAAAATTTGGATGAACTGTCAGTTAGAGAATAAATAGATCCCTCCCCACCCACTTTCCTTTCCTTCTTTTTCCCCTCCTCTACTTTCTTTCTCTTTTGCAGTTTACCCTTCAAATTTCTTTCTGCACTAATAAGATTTTGGCCTTTTGCTCCAGAAGAAATCAACCCCAATGTTTACCAGGCAGCTGGTCAGTATCTCAGACGTGCTGCCAATCTTTCTAGGACTTGTATGAAGAATATAGAATGAGGCGAGCAGAGGGATAGGAGGCAGCTATGAATCGATGTCAATTCTTTATTTAAGTCTTTTAAAATATGGAGGATGGGCTTCCTCAATCCCTGAATCCCCCTTTAGATTTCCTATTTTATAGAGTATAAGATAATGAGCCCCCAGGTCACCTGTGTTCCTTTCTCTGTCATTTCCTCAGAGATTTTATGGGTGATTCAGTAATATTACTATTGTGGACACTTCTTTAGTCCCGTAGACAGAAAATAGATAATTAAATGCATATTTCTGTCATTATTCCCTATTTATATGGCATTATAAATAGTGATTTAATACCTCCAAAGATCCTACTCATAATAAAGAAAAACTGGATAAGAATTGATTTGTATCTACTGCTATTGTGCTTAAATCACTATGTTTCCTATTTGCTTTTCACTCTCAGATAGCAGTAGTCCACAAAAAGCAAATAAAATATTTGAAAATAAGAGGATTTTTCCACCCAATGTTTTTGCTTCCAGGACATTGATACAACATTATGACAGATTTTGATGGCTTTTCAGAACCTCCTTCATAATCTGTTTACTGTCCCCTAAGAAAGAAAAATCCCACAAACTAATAATACATCTTTGATTCTCATCTAAACCTAA